>NC_143213.1:10408632-10719617 GCF_030267445.1 Bombyx mandarina
TCTTCTCGCATTAAAACTGTATAATCTCAAAACTTATTCATTTTACAGGAGAGTGTTTTAAAGATTCAACATGCGATATTTTTAATATTAATCATCTTTGCAACATTTTTTTTTATCAGTTACATTATGTCTTTTAAAGTAAGATAGAATGATGTATTAATTTTGTTAATAGTAGTCAAAATACAGGTAAACTAAAAAAAAAAATTAAAACTAAACTACGCTCTTTTGACAGTATTTATGAGAAAAATACTGGTGATGATACCAAATGATTCCGCATATTAACTCAATTTCGAATATGTATGGAAATTGTACACTTTTAATGAGAAAAGACGATATTTGAGATTCACGACTGAAATGAATGTCAGCATAAAGTGTTTATGGTTTAGAAGACCACGCACGCGTAACTTTTTTTTGCGTATCAAAAACAGATTGCATATTATGAACACAAAAAAAATTATCTACTATGAAGTGATCTTGGTTGGTACAAATTTTATTCACTACATTTATATAATACAATATATAATATGCTCGTTACCTCTGAATATCTACGAGTATATGATAGCGTTTTTTGTATTGCCCCGAAAAGAATAGACGAAAAATCATACCTTTTATTTTCGCATTCCCCATTTTTTTTCAATAAGAGCGTGACTCAGAGCTTCCGTAATAGCTTCCGTAACCGGTTCCATAGATTATACAATGTTTTTTGTGTGTAATATTTCAGTTTCTGACTTAGTACTTTATTTACTAGTGATTTATTGGGCCAAGGGTACTGAAATCTGTGTGCATAAGTTTTAATAATGAATGATGTGGTGCGCAAGTTTTCGTAGTGCCTTGAAACTTTAAAAGTATCGTAAGCATACGTAGTAAAATTTTATAGAATAACTAGATTTTTAAAGCAGCTCTACTGTCAGAGTTGAAGTCAAATAAATATTCTTAAGGAATAGTGCGTTTTTTTTAATAAAGTGTAAATCCGTAAAATTATAATTTGCGTAATTACTGGTGGTAGGAGCTCTTGTAAGTCCGCACGGGTAGGTACCACCACTCTACCTGTTTCTGCCGTGAAGCAGTAATGCGTTTCGGTTTGAAGGATGGGACAGCCGTTGTAACTATACTGAGACCTTAGAACTTATATCTCAAGGCGGATGGCGCATTCACGTTGTATATGTCTATGGGCTTCAGTAACCACTTAACATCAGGTTAGCTGTGAGCTCGTCCACTCATCGAAGAAAAAAAATCCTGTACTTTTCTGTCAGCTTAACAATATGTATGCGAATTTAATGTTGATCGGCTGAGGAGTTGAAACGCTAATACCCAATAAACAAATTCACTTTTGCCTTTATAATATCACTATGTATTATAATTATCATTTAAGTTTCTCTACGCGGCAAAGTACTTGGTGTGTTTACATTATTTCTTTATAGGCTCTATTGTTGTCCAAAAGAGATCGCTTTTGGCATTAAGATTGCTCACTCTACCCTTTTTTGTCTTTTGCTTGGCATGTGACCTTTTGCCTTTCAAATTTCAGTAGTAATTCACAAAGCCGCGTTAAGTAGACGTCCTAATAAAAAAAATCTCTTATGCGTACATCCTACACCAGCCTACCTGATACAGCTTTACACATAAAAAAAATCTGACAAACGAAAAGCAACTCCGCAGAAAAACCCGTGAAAATCACAAACGCTTTCAACCATTTCTTCGTTCTTAGTGTACGGGCATTAAGCAACATTAGTTCTGTAACAAAGGATGGTATGACAAAGTGCCTTCCCAGGGTGGCACGACAATAGCCCTGTCCGTTGTTGTTACGTCTTCGAGACGACTGTCGCGCGACCGGCGCACAAAACACCGAGGGTAACCGGAGGCAACATTCAAGCGACTTAACGACTTAATGCATCGCCTCGTTATTTCTAGAAAAAAGAAAATGTCGCGCTACGGTCGATACGAGACGCTGTGTGTGTTTTTCCACTACAATTTCTCCAAGGTTAATTGTATTGAGTTTTATTGAGCAGTGCTAATCTTTCTTTACTGTATTTTACAAGCATTCATTACATTGTATTGAATGCAAGTTAAATATTTATTTGTCGGAGAAGCCACAATTATTAACAACATCGTCAGACTTCGTAGGGGTGAATAAGGTGATCGAGCTATGAGAAATATTGAGTACACCAATCACGTTAAGTTTGTTGTCTTAGAACAATTTGGATGCTCAAATCAGTGAGCTGCAATCAGTGCTCTGAGGAATTGTTTGAGATGATCCCCTCATCTCCTTTTTATCATCGCACCTCCCGCCATCGGAGCAGAGTTCATCCATATTATTTGGAACCACTGTGTTCATCGCCAGTGCGTTTCGAGAGGTCTTTTTTGCCACGTACCATCCGGCTATGGAATGAGTTCCCCTCCACGGTGTTTCCCGAGCGCTATAACATGTCCTTCTTCAAATGAGGTTTGTGGAGAGTATTAAGCGGTAGACAGCGGCTTGGCTCTGCTCCTGGCATTGCTGAAGTCCATGGGCGACGGTAACCACTTGCCAGGTGGGCCGTATGCTCGTCTGCCTACAAGGGCAATAAAAAAATATTTAGAAATCTTTTCTTGACGTTAGCAAACGAAAACAAATGACAGTTCTTAGGACGGAGGCACTGCTCTTCAAGAAGGCTGGTTGGTAAGTATGATGGCGTCTACGCGCCTCCATCAGCTAGGCTCTGTCGTAGCACGAAGTTAGCCGAGTTCCGACGATGCCGCAATCGTGCTGCCGTCTCTCGGGAATCGTGCTGCGTTTCGTTTAGCTACCTTTAATAATTTAAGAGCACTGCGGACGTCATCATTCACTTTGAGAATATAAAAACAAGATTAGTGCTAATAAAACTCGCATCCTGAGTACTTTGACTGTACACTAAGTATAAGACCTTTCGCAAAAAAAGGCTTTAGAGGCTCGATCTCAAGAACTGTTCGTATCTATACTAATATAGGTATAAATCTACAGTGGTTTTTACGGATGTCCCGTTATAACTACTGAACCATGCATCCGATTGACTTGAAACTTGGTATCCCTGTAGAAAATACATGTACTTAATGGATAGGCTAATATTTATATGAGTGTTGGACTCCCCACACCAGCTGCGGGGGCGTTAATGATGAGAATGTTTGTGAAGTTGAGAAATAATAATGTTAATTTTAAATGGCCAGCGAAGCGGACGGGTACAGTTAGTGTATTAGAATACTTATAGTTTTCTTTATTTATATTACTAAGATACATGGATGAGCTCACGGCCCAAATGGTGTTAAGTGCTCACCGAAGCCCATAGATACCAACCACGTCAACGTCGCATCCCATTTGAGACATGAGTTCTAAGTCTCAGTTTTTATAGTATAAAAGCTGCCCCGCCATTCAAACCGAAACGCGTTACTGCTTCACGGCAGAAATAGGCACGGTGGTGTTATCTACCTATGCGCTCTCATAAGAAGACAAGCCTGTTAAAGTAATCTGTTAAGGATTCTTCTTTTTTTTCTTATAAGAACCAGAACCTTGAAAGCATATCAATACAGAGGAAGAAGCGACTTATCTTTCGAATGGATATATAAATGTGCCTTGGGGCAAAATTCAAATCACGTCTGAAACAATACGAAGCCCTCACTTAAGCCCCGTGGTTTTTTTTAATGTTCAAACAATGCGCTTGTCTTACGAAAACGCTTAACCGAGAATAGTTCAGATACAATACAACACTAGCGTTGCACGAAAGTCAAAAATGATATCTTGTGCCGATTTAGTTTTAATTCAAATTAAAATTATTATAATGAATAGATTTTATGAAGCATATTAAACAGGCGTCATTTTATTTATCTATCTATCAACTCGCAAACAACTATATATAGTTAAATATAAGCCACAAATGTAATGTAAATCACCACAAATGTAAATAGAGTAAAAATTATTTAAATGATGTTTTATCGTAAAGTATTTTTCAAAAAGTCAAAACACTTTAAGCTTTAATATTATGTGTAAATACGTTAACACTATAATGAAATTACGTATAGAGCTGACTGATTGAAAGACAGAAAAACACAGTAGATTACTTGTAGCTCATTTTGCATATCTTTTTAGAAATACTAAATGGCTCAATAAAAATTTTATACGAAAATATTTGGGCCGTGTAATGCAGGCACCGTGGAGAGAAGCGTCGCTTAGTTAGGACACATGATAGTTTGTGCCGAGATTAGAAGCCCGCCTGGCGTAGATTGAACGATATTACATCCAACGGGGAACGCTGTGATATTCTGGCGGCCGTAAACCATTATTACTGTGTCTCGTTTTTTGTGATAGATAGATAACATTCTTAATTAAGTTTTTGTTGTTTATATGTGGCAGTCAAGCGCGAAATCGTTGGGAAAAGTTTTCTACTTAATTTGTCTTTGCTGTGCCAAGAAACTTCAACAAAAAAATATCGCAATAATTTTGCTAAATATTTCTGTGTATCGTCAAGTTACTATTATTTTCTTCTAAATCGATTTAGCCTTTTAAATGGTACAATTCGAAATATATAAAAAAAATCGAAACATAAAAATCGGTCTATTACAGGCGAAGCGTACCTTGTTTACCGAATCAGTTAAGAGCGAAACACGAAAACACAAGTCACAAAATTAACATTTCAAAATCCAAATCAAACATTCATACTACAAACAACAGAGGCTTCGACCTAGTTCTATGAAATATTACGAAGGTACATGACTCTGTCACGTACCAGCACACTCTAATCGAATAAATCAGTTCAACGAAAATAAGACCAAGGCCCCTTTTTTGTTTTCTATTATTACAAACAAACGGACGGGTTGAAAACAGAGATATAGTGCAGGCTTTCACCTACATTCGTCGAAGTTTTTAGCTTCACCCAGTTCGGGACGGCTTCGTGTCAGAAAGTTCCCTGCAGATTTATTTCAAGTCGAGTTTCTATTTTGATAACGTTTTTGTTTGATACGTTTTGTGAATTGTTTAACACAATAGATCTAACAGTTTTATTTTCCTCTATCCAAGCTCCAAGATTGATTCATTGAATGTACGCTCTGAAGTCGTTAAGAATAAGAAGACTCTGCATCTGACGAATATTGAAATCCTTACTGTTCATTCTTGTTGTACCTATAGATTACACATGAAGAGATGTGATATAGAGCCCTCTCAATGGGAGCGCTTGGCAGCACAGCGGCCGCAATGGCGCAGGATGGTGTACAGCAAAGTACGCGAGTTCGAGGATCAGCGTAAAGCTGACCTTGATTACAAACGCGACCAGTTGAAGGCCCGCCCACCTGCTGCCATAACCTATAATTATGAGAACGGCGTGCTTACGTGCCCTCAATGCGCAAGGAGTTTTGCCGCAAAGATAGGCTATATAAGCCATCTTCGAGCACACGAGCGCCAAATCGACGGATAGGAGTCAAAGTGGTCGCCATGGCCGAAATCGGTCGGATGAATCATCATCATCATCATAGATTGCCGCAAATTTATCTATAGTATCTATGTTTATTTGTGTTTAACCAAATGCAAAAAGCAGTTTTTTAATTGAAAGCAACTTTTATCTAAGCAAATGAACCTGTTTGTTTGTCCTGAGTATGCATTCAGGTCTCGTGCCTCTAATTGAGTTGAGACTTTGTATATAATTACAACTTTGGGATTTTGTGCTATAGTACTATCAAAATATGGTAGGTGGCGAGCGAGTAATTTCAACAAACGGACACAGCGCGACACGTTCTAGTTTAAATAGTTAGTAGTTAAAACTTAAATACATTAATCGAATGAGTTCTCCTGAAAATATCTAAATTGTTAATTTTAAATGTTTTTTAGAGTCGTTTATTAGCACTTTAGGAAATATGTTTGTCTTAGTGCAAATTAAAACATTTCTCACGGGACTCTGGGGGACTGAAAAACTTTGTTAGCATCTATTCTAGCAAGGGCCCTGCTTCGCTGAATCTACTACCGGAAATAAATAGTGACTTATTGAGAAGATTCGGCGAGATTTACGAACAACGAGATCGTTCTTAAAGAAATAAGAGATTAAAACGGCTTCCGACAACCGATGGTTCTGAAAAATGTATAATGCGTAACGGGAAACTACTGCATTATATTTCCTTAGTAGACAACAGAATAAGCAATAATAATGTAGACACAAAACTAATTTAACAGTCAACTATTTCGAATTTTAGTATCGCTTTCTCGTTCAAATATCTAAATTGTTTATTTTAAATGTTTCTTTTGTAAGTATTTTAGCAATTCTGAAAAGTATTATGTATTCATGCAAATTGACGCACTTATCACGAGACTCTAGGGAACTGAAAAAGCTTGATTTCATCTAATCTAGCAAGGGCAGTGCTTCGCTGAATCGCCGGTACGGAATAGCGGCCGACTGAGAAGATTCGGCGAGATTGACGAACAACAGGTTCGTTCGTAAGAGGTTAAAAGGGCTTCGACAATTGAATGTTCTGAAAAATGTATGGTGCTTAACGGGAAACTACTGCATTATATTTCCTTAGTAGACAACAGACTAAACAATAATAATGTAGACACAAAACTAATTTAACAGTCAACTGTTTAACATTTTAGGACTCCGTCCGCGTGTAATAGTTACTCAGCTACTTTGGCATAACGCAAAATTTTACCCCCCACTTCATTTACGTAGAAAGTGAAAATATTTTTGAATTATAGAATCATAAGGAGCTATTTAAATCCCTATTTTGAAACATTCTTTATTGGTGCTCCACTTGTATTGGTTTTACCGTGATGTTATATAACCTATGGCCTTCCTCAATAAATGGGTTATCTAACACTGAAAGAATTTTTCAAATCGGACTAGTAGTTCCTGAGGTTAGCGCGTTCAAACAAAACAAATTCTTCAGCTTTATAATATTAATAGTATAGATATTAGAATTTCAGCGTCGATTAATATTTTAGTGTCACTATATAGATATTCGAATTTCACCTTTGAGTCGGGGTCGACTTGAGTTATTCACGAACTTGGCTCGTTAAACTGAGCCACGGTTCAACTTGGTAAAAGTGAAACATCTAACTTTCCCTTGCTCGATAATGCCCATATTTCTCGATCGAGGATAAGGTATCTTCAGTCGACGGTGACCACGAAAGCTTTATAGTATTCGAAACGTCTGGAACAATAAATTGGAAATAGTAAATTCGAGAATAAACGGTAAAATTCGTGTAAATTAGATCTCTTGAGTTTGGTAATATATTATAACTATTATACGTGATAATTTTCATTATCGTATCAATAGTTTTGGTTATCGTATTATTTTATTCTATAGTTGTAATGAATATAGTGTATTTAGCACGTTTCTTTTGATTAGTCGTGCGCACATGGCTTATGTCACAAACCAGATCTTTTAATTGTTGTTAAAATACTGTAACGTGCTGGGGTTCGGGATAAATAAAATTCTACTGAAGTACAAATTAAAACTGTGTTTAATGCTTAGAACACTTAAAACACTTTAAAATTCTCAATTCACTTCTTCCGCTTCGCTTCAGGTGATCCGTTCGCTGTTTCGCTTATAGTCGATACGACATCCCTAGAACTATCGAGAACATTCCTCACAGGTCGACTGTTTTCGATGTGTGTTTCAGCCATATGACAATAGATGGCGTTGTAATTCTCGAGCGTTCTAGATGTTAGGTACTAGATTGATATTCGTTTCGGCTATTCGGCGATAGATGGCGTTACTCTTACCGGCGTAACAATATTATACGGTCTAAAAAGAATAATTGTATTAGAATTGAAAATTCCAGAAATTTATTATAATTTTACGATGTTTACTCACGTGCCACGAAGTACTGCAGAAAGTCGAAAATATGTAAATTTATTAAACATGGTAGCTCTTTTACGCCTAATATTTGATGTCGCACAAAAAAATTGAAATTTCATCTCCCCAGGCGCGTAAGAATGGTTTTCCATGTGAACGGCCGAGTTCGTTTTTGTTACACTAAACTTTTAGCGTTGAATCGGTCGCGCTTCTCTGAAACGAATTTTATTCTTTCTAAGGACAGCCCTTTCGTTTCTAAAATATAAATGCAAACAGCCCTTAAACTGTGTTGGCCCGTAATAAAATATGGCAATTAATTTGGACAGAGTCGCCGACACCGAGACAAAATTATAATACTTTTTAAGGTCGTTAAAAAATTTTTCGGTGATTTATTTACGTTAAGACCGATAAAGATCACGGCTTTTGTTAAAGCTGACAATGATTTTACCTGAAAAACGTATTGTTTAAGAATGTAAAATTTATGGTTCAATATATTTTTGTTTTTCTTTTATTCGATATTAAGTCGTTGAGGCTTATATGTGTGGGTAATAAGACACCTAGTCCATTGATGTTGAGCGATGGGACTATGAAAACGTTGGAATCCCGCAAGCAGGTACTACTGTTTCTATTGAATACATACTTTCCACACGTTCACGATTGACTTCCACGGTGAAGGATAACGTCGTAATAAAAAATGAAACCCGCAAAAATTATAATTTGCGTGATGCTAGGAGGGTTTGTGAGCCTGCAGGGGTAGGTACCACCATCTCGTCTATGTCTGCTGTGAAGAAGTAATGCTTTTCAGTTTGAAGGGTGGGGCACATAATGTACTATAAAACTGAGACTCAGGAATCATGTCTCAACGTATGTGGCGGTATTTACGTTGTTGAAGTCTATGGGCTCCGGTATACTTAAAACCGTTTTTACTTATTAAAGAGCGTCATAGCACCCTGAAGCTTTTGTTGAATCATTGTTCGCCACGAGTAACTATCTTCGGTAGGCAGCGGCTTGGCTCTGCCCCTGGCATTGCTGAAGTCCATGGGCGACGGTAACCACTCACCATCAGGTGGGCCGTATGCTCGTCTGCCTACAAGGGCAACAAAAAAAAAAAAAAACTTCTGCTGCATGTCAAGTGCACTATAGATAATGGTGGATATAATATGACCGATTCATTATCTGGTCTCTCATCGATTTTGTAGGTAATAACTAAAAGTAAAAGCTTTTAGATTTTTCTTAAAGTACACGGTACAATATTGACTTTTTGGGGTTAATCATAAAAGGACGATGTTCCACCGAGCGGGTGAAATTGCTCGGTAGACCGACGGCTCGAGCGTTATTGTTCGGAACTTGCATATATCAAAACTTATCTCGATAAAGTCGTTGGCGAGATTCAGGCATTTGTAAAAACTTCGGTTCTCTCTGTGTTTTATACCGTATGTTCTATGGGGAATGCTCTGAGGAATTATTCGAGATGATCCCCTCATCTCCTTTTTATCATCGCACCCCCCGCCATCGGAGCAGAGTTCATCCATATTATCTGGAACCGTTGCGTTCATCTTTGCGGCTTTGGAATGAACTCCCCTCCACGGTGTTTTCTGAGCGCTATGAAATGTCCTTCTTCAAACGAGGCTTGCGGAGATTACTTAATGGTAGGCAGCGGCTTGGCTCTGCCTCTGGCATTGCTGACGTCCATGAGCGACGGTGACCATTTACCATCAGGTGGGCCATATGCTCGTCTGTCTACAATATGCAAAAAAAAAACTCTAGCGTTCTATGATACGTCACCGTCAAAAACTTTTGAAAAATATACAATGAAAATAAACACACTACATACGTCGTTTTAGTTCTCAGTCAAGAGAGTAAAAATATTTTTTTAATTGAAATTAATAACAACTTTTCAGCCATCGTGAAATTTTTTTAAGACTTACTGTAATAAAAGCTGAAAATCATAATTAGCTTAGCTACTAAGAAAGTTATAAGCACAATCTGAGTAGACATTTTACGGAGAAAATCCACCACTCGCGCAAATAAGATTAATTTTAATCATATAGCTATGACACAATATAAAAGATCGTTCTTCATCAAATGTTAATTCAAGAGCGAAACAATGTTCGGCTGTTTCGTTAGTAACACGAAAATCTTAATTAAAAAGTTATATAATGAAGGAGCATTGTTCTTTTTCTTCGTAGTGCCAGTACCTATTCGTTCTTTTCCCAGTCCTGTGTAGAGCGATCTTTAAGACTACCTTTAACATTTATAATCTAGTTCACATAATAAATTTGATTTAAAAATAGTGTAAGAAAAATGATTTTATTGTGAAAAAGCGTGAGGTGCTTTTCAGGATATTATCAAAATAACCCTTCTACTCATATCTGTTCATAAAATATTTATAACTACTGATACTATGCACCCTACGCTTTTTTTTACAATTAAATCATTTTTTGTTACACTATTTTTAATTCAAATTTATTAACATTTATTTTCTATTTTTTAGTTGGATTTTCTATAATAGCGGATTTTGTTAGTTTTTTTTAAACTATTATTTATTATTCATTTTTTAGTTAATTTCAATTTTTCGAATTTTTTTTAATATTAAATTGTTATCGGTCTTAATAAGTATAACAAATTTCGAGTTAATCCGACGTTTTGAAGGCGGTCAAAATCATGTTTCCTTCCCTTACAAACATACATACCTCTGAAGCTAATAAAAGCGTATTAAAAATAGTAACGATTTCCAAATATACTACTAATTATGCTAAAGCAGCGGTAAGGCGTACTGTGAGCCCGCCCGTTTCATTAGTATCGTCATGGTTGTTCTGTATAAAGTACTAAAGCGTTCCTATCTGTCAATTGGATTGTACTGGATTGAATCATGTTTGTTTTTTATTAAGTGGTTACCGGAGCCCATAGACATCTGTAATTTCCGTGAGTTCCGGTAACCAATTAATACGAGGTGGAGCATAGGCTTGTTTGCCAACCAGTGGCAATAAAAAAGAATATTGAGAGTCGAATTAAAAAATTAAAAAACACGTGTGGCACTCAGGGACTGCCGTGATAAAGCATAGCATTTTTTATCAACTCATGCAATTATAATTAGACAATAATAAAATTTAATAATAATTTAATATAAATTACTTTTAAGTCGTCCAGTAAAGAGCAGAAGAATCTACACAACACCATTTAATGTCCCTAAGACAGAAACAGAAATTAAAAACTATATCGAAAATCTACGAATACACACAGAAAATATAGAAACAGAGTGTAATGATATCCAAACATACTACGATATCCTAGAAAGAGGCATAACAGAGAGTCTAAAATACAAAAACAGTGCACATGCTCATTAACACAATATTTTCTCCAAAGACACAACCCAGCTTATAAAAAGGCGCACAGAACTATCATACACAAAGAATAAAACCAAAGATATGAAAGAAGAACTCAGCAGAATATACAAAGAGGCTAATAGGTCAATCCGTAAGGACTACAACGACCATAGATATGAGATTATCTCAAGAAACATAAAGAATTTTAGAAGTACCAAAAAAGCCTACAAAGAATTAACTACACATAAGTCATGGATTCAAAAACTCGAACATAACTCACTAGAAACAAAATCTAGAAAATATGTAATAAACCATGCAACAGACTTCTATAAAAAACTTATACAAGAAACAAAACAACACTGAAACGAAAGCGCAAATAACTCACATGAACACAACAGACTGCATCAGAAAAATTCAAGACTCCGAAGTGTACGAACAAATGAATAAGTTTAAGCCTGAGAAGAGTCCCGGACCAGATGGATTATGTAATGAGGCCCTTAAAATAGCAGCACCTATTTTAACACGTCATTTTACGAAATTGTTTAACATGATACTAGACGAAGAAAAAGTACCGAAACAATGGTGTACATCAGACATAATTTTACTCTTCAAGAAAGGATGTCCCATAGATATAGGAAATTATAGACCCATAAGCCTGCTGGCGAGCATATATAAACTATTTTCATCCATAATTTTAAAGAGAATATCCGACGACATCGACAAGCTGCAACCATAGGAGCAGGCGGGATTTAAATCAGGCTTTAGCACAATGGACCACATACAAACACTAGGACAGGTCATAGAAAAATACAGAGAATATAGAAGACCTCTGTATGTGGCCTTCATTGACTACAGTAAAGCTTTCGACAGCATCAGTCACTGTTCAATCTGGAACGCATTACAACAATCAAATGTTAACTATAAATACATCAATATCTTAAAATATATCTACACAAAAAGTACGAGCAGAGTTAAATTAGAAAGTAGAGGAGACGAGATAAAAATAGAACGAGGAGTCAGACAGGGAGATCCTTTTTCCCCGAAGCTGTTCATAGCAGTACTTGAAACTATTTTTCAAAAACTAGACTGGAAAAAAAGAGGAGTGTACATAAACGGACACTACCTAAACCATCTGAGGTTCGCTGACGATGTTGTTATAATTGCTGAAACTACCAAAGACCTAGAGGAAATGATGAGATCACTGGACTGCGAAAGTTCAAAAATCGGCCTAGAAACGAAAAGTAAAACTAAGATATTAACCAACAATCACGAACGCCCGATAGTGATAAAAGGAAACAATATAGAATACGTCAGCGAATACATCTACTTAGGGAAGCAAATCTCATTCAAAACGACAAGCAACGAAGAAGAAGTAACAAGAAGAATCAACGCAACTTGGAAGAAATTCTGGGCACTAAAAGAAATCCTAAAAGGGAACTACAGCTTGCGTATGAAAAGGGCAACATTTGATACATGCCTGTTACTCTGCTTGTTGTATGGCTGCCAAACGTGGATATTTACAAATAAAATAAAACAAAAAATTAAATGCAGTCAAACAGCCATGGAAAGGAGCATGTTGAAAATTAGAAGAATACATAGAATTAAGAATGAAAACATTCGTCAAAAAACTAAACTTACCGATGCTCTCAGCCACGCACTCTCACTTAAGTGGAGATGGGCCGGACACATCTCACGATACCCAGACAAAAGATGGACCATTGAAGCCACACGATGGAAAGGACCAATGGGGAAAAGGAATGTTGGTCGACAATTAAGACGATGGGCTGATAACATAACACACGTCGCAGGAAACGACTGGATAAAATCAGGCAAGGATAAGGAGTCATGGAAAAGGATGGAGGAGGCCTTTACCCAAATAGGGGTCCAAATCTCATAAATAGTACTAATATCAAATAATTAATTAATTATAAGTATGTAACCTTTTAATTTTAAACTACAACTTACTAACAATCATTGTGTTATAAATCGAGAGTGAGAATTGGATTAAATGGCTTCATTATTATTATTATTATTATTATTATAATTTAATATTAAAACAATAATAAAACAAGACCACGCTATATTTTTAAACATTAACAAAACCAAAACATTGACTGTCCCCTTCACACTCATAAGCTAGACTGCGCAAGAGAGAGATGGACAGACTTTTCATGATGCGCATGCAGTGCGACGTCACGTCAAGCGCTTATTCACAAACACTACACAAGCGCAACGTGTGAATGTGTTGAACGCGAGCTACATGGTAGGCGGAGTGGGGGCGTTAGGTTTTATTTTCGTTACGGAATTTCTTGATTCAGTCGCCGCGCTCAAAGTCCTCGATAAAAGCTATGCGATAGCTTAAAAAAGAATTTGAATAGAATTAAAACACTGCTTTCGGTTTAGATTGGACGTTTTATTGGCTAAAATTTTATTGGCTGAAATTAGGTCAAATTGTCCGCACGATGTTAAGTGATTGAAAATATATCGGAACGCGAACGTTTCAGGGTTTATTATTTTACAAATACTAATGAGCCTAATATAGTCTAACCGAAATAAGTTGATCGTATTGATACAAGCGTGCTGTCAGACTCACGCATCAACATCACATTTAAGTCTTCCAACAAGTGAAAAATAAAAATCCACAATACAGGCTTCCAACATCATTCATGTTAGCTTATAAAATATTGTTTATAATATTCCTTTATACCAATACCCGTTCGTTGGGACGTGTTAGGTACATATAGTTTAAGAGAAAGTGGTACCTGCACGCTCGATATGAATGCACTAGACGTTTTTTTCATTTAAGCTAGGGAGCTACTTTATTATTATTATTAAATATTATGACGTCTGTCTCGCTTAACTATCATGTGCCTAGAAAAGACTTAATTAACCCTTTGGCTGCTATGTAGGTCACCGGTGCCCTAAGTGGTGCACTGAAGTAATTATGTCTATTTCTGTTACTAAGCACCTGTATTACCTAGCTTTGCCTTTTTTTGTTTTTGGAACGAAGTTCCTTATGGGACGATGCGGAGGGGTACCCTAACCGGAAAAAAAGTCCGTAACGTAAGATTTTTATTAGTAATGCACACAGTGTACGACGTAACTTTGTAATAACGTACAAATGAGTAATGCACATATTGCACGACTTAACTTTGTAATAACGTACAAAAAATAATATATTTTTTTATCATTCATTGACCACGGTCTCTCTGAGATTCGTTCGTTTGCACAATACACTAACTCTTATGCAAACAACCGTGAATGAAGTGTACCACAATAAGTTCGCACGTTACCAAATGACCGTGGGTTGTTGCGAAACCTCCAGTACTTTTTTTTTATACCTCGAATAGAACTTTAAATTAATCTTTTTATAATAAGGAACTTCGTTCCTATCCGGTGTCCCACGACACCACACATCTTTTTTATGCATGTTTTATCTTTTAAGTCTCTTAGAAATAGATTCATTCTCAGTATCTTCGTAGGTATTCGTCTTTCCCAGAGCTTACTAAATATTCCAGCGTCTTAGTGAAAAGATCAAAGAGAGAAATCGACACAATTACTTCAGTGCGTCGCGTAGGGCTCAAGTGACCGACATGGCAGTCAAAGGATTAAAGATGTTTCTTTATTTTTCACACTCACAATAACACATGAACAAAGTGTTTAGCCTTAATAAAAACTGAGTAAGGTCAGTGGACTCAAATCTCAGAGACATTAGTTAAAATAGTAGTTTAGGTTAAATTAAAATTACTTATTAGCCTTATTGAGCTAGATTGTAATCTTAATATTGTGCCGAGCCTAGGATTTGGTAAATTACATTTAAAAAAAAAATTGTCCACGCCAGAGCGAGACAGACTTCACACTCTCGATCACCATATACTACGACAAGTTACAATTAATTTTATCTCAATTTGCTCAAGTTAAACGAAGCCATATTCATATGGTCGTAAAAGAACGCTAATGCCTCTGCTTCGGTAAATAAATAGGAAAAGACGAAATAATTAAATAAAAATTTCTGTTTTGTTTATTATTTGATTGTCTTTTTTTGTGTGTGCTTTTCAAACACAATGCAAAAAAAATATTATACACAAACTTAATCTTAATCTTGAGGTACTTATGGTTGAAATTTGATAATTGACGATAAAATAACCAATATTAATTTCTCAAACGTATTATATTGAAGAAACTGTTGTACAAGTCCAGTATAAGTAGAACGGTGGTGCCTACATAATATCCACGCTTATCTCAAATCAGTACTCAAAATGATCTCTAAATACACAGCATTAAGTATTCTTAGAAAACGAATTAGCGGCTGCAAGTTATGGTTCTGACTTCACGAACACTCGTGTATCTAAAGTTGAAGATCTTACATACAGTTTTTGCTGTAGCGCTCTGAGCTGACAGACAGTGATAAATATGAGACGGGCCACACGCTCGACTCTCGGAGAGAAACTATTTAATACTTTGCTTCTTTAAGTTTGTTAGAATTTTTAGTTTTAAGCGCAAATAGCGTCGACGAATTTACAACAAATATTAAAAATACACGAGAATTTCATTGAACGAATTCATTGAATCTTCTTCTTTTTCCAGTGCCTCTTCAATCCTGAAGGTTAGCTTCCTGTATTCATTTCTATCAGTAGCCAGCCGGAACAGCTGTTCGACGGAGGCGATATCGGTCCACTTCCGGATATTCCGTAGCCATGACTTCTTTCTTCGCCCAGCACGTCTCTTTCCGTCCACTTTGCCAACTTATGCGTAACATGCAATGGTAGCCCCACATCTCGAATGCCTGTAGGCGTCTTGTAGTGTCCTCTTTTTAGAGCTCTTTTTAAAGCGTTACGTTAAATGAAAGTCTAAACCAAACACCTGGAGATGTGCTAGTGAAGTCACAATGGTATATTTTAATTGTCTCTTCTCCTCAAACTCGAATAAATGATTTTCACCAGAACTAGGCAGGCTGGTGATACCTACCCAAGCGAGTTTCCTATACGTCATACCGTTAACTTCATTTTTTATTTATTTTTATTGCTTAGGTGGTTGACGACACAGCCCACCTGGTGTTAAGTAGTTACTGGAGCCCATAGACATCTACAACGTAAATGCCGCCACCCACCTTGAGCTATGAGTTTTAAGGTCTCAGTATAGTTACAACAGCTGCCCCGCCCTTCAAGCTGAAACGAATTACTGCTTCACAGCAGAAATAGGCGGGGTGGTGGTAACTACCCGTGCGGACTTACAAGAGGTCCTACCACCAGTAAAAAGAACTTCTTCTTCTGTTGGCGCTTATTGTACTGTCGGCACAGCATGTCTTTTCCATGAAGCCTATCATACGTCATTTTTTACACTCGCACTGTTCTCTCGCATATTCTTTTTTACACATTTCATCGAACTATTTTTAAGAAGTCCTCTCAAACCATACCGATACCATGCTAACGAATTAATAACTCCACTTTGAGTCATATAACTTTCTGAAAGCAGAACTAAATGCTTTTGACTTATTACGCTTGGAAACTGAGCCTATATGCCTTCTAATTTAATGACAATGTTACAAGTAAATACATAAAAATAGGAAAAACGGTGCCATATTTATTGGCGGCGTCACGGCACAAACACAATCGCTCACCATTAGTCCGTTTTTATCTCGTTGTCCACAGTAAACCAGAAAATAATAGGATATCACGTGTCAGAACGCTCGGCGGAATCCCTTTTATATCCAGTATGTACTAACAAATGATCTCGTACGCTCCTCTGTTGCGGATTGAACCTTTATTTTAATCACCATTAGACCTTTCTCGGTTGACGGGTGTTGGTGTAGCCGCTAGTACGTTTAGGAGCTGACCGCACGAACGTCGGATTTAGTTCGCAAATTGTATATAAAATTCACGTTATAATAATAATAATAATAGTTCACTTACTACAACGTGAACGTTTGTGACAATATTGCGTCTAACAAAATTTAAACTTTCTCTTGGCGGATGGACGCCCACCTGGTGTTAAGTGGTTACTGGAGCCCATAGACATCTACAACGTAAATGCGCCACTCACCTCGAGATATAAGTATAGTTACAACGGCTGCCCCACCCTTCAAACCGAAACGTATTACTGCTTCACGGCAGAATTAGACGGAGCGGTGGTACCTACCCGTGCGCACTCCCAAGAGGTCCTACCACCAGTGATTACGCAAATTATAATTTTGCGGGTTTGATTTTTATTGCACGATTGTTATATTCCTGTAACAAGATCACGAATATTGAAAATTTTTAATAAAAAAGAAAACCAACTTTAATGAAATAAAATAAGAATGTAATCCTTTTAGTTGAAGTCATTCGAGAATCATTAAAGAGAAAACATTAAATTTCAACCATTAAAATCGATATCCTTTTAATCACTAAGCGCGTCTGAAAAGGCTCATTAAGGCTGGTTAATTTAAGCGGCTTATTGTTATACAGTAAGCTTTAGTGTTTAATAATAAGCCGTTTTAAGGCTCTATTCAAGAAGATAGAGATCAAAGGTACATGATTCAAATTCGCAATTAGGATTGTTATAGTCGTCGGGACCTAAAAGATAAGACGCTCGGTACATTACTACCAAGTACAAGATACAGCTGTGCCGGTGTTCGAATCCCGGAGACAGGTACCAAAAACTGACACTCAAAACTCATGTTTCAAAGTGGGTGGCTGCATTTACGTTGTAGGTGTCTATGGACTCCGGTAACCACTTAACATAAGTGGGCCGTGACCTTGTCCACCCATCTAAGCAATATAAAAAAAATCTGATACAGTTATTTCTCAATAGATTATTTATCTCTTTGTGTTTTATTGTCCCAGACTGCTACATCACTTCTATGATTTTTGTATTCAAATTCCAAATCGAATCATCTGTCTTCGAAAATAGTACTTTTAAATTTCGCCCTACATCCCATTCTATAGTTCACCAGCGACGGCAACAAATAACCATCATCTAAGACGTAAGTTCCCCAGCCTTCGTAGGACAACAAAAAACTTAAAACCCCACAATAATTTAAAGCCGCAGCAACATTTCATTTTGTTAGATAGCCGAGTTTGGTCTTGATTTTAACGAATGGTTACAATCTTTCTAGCCCGCCGCCAATTTGCGGGAGATAGTGCCTTTACAGTTGTTTAGATAAACAAGCCCATTCGACTGATGTTCCCTCGTTCGAAGGGATCCTCTTCCTCGTATTTACCCATTTGAACTGATTCATCGTGCACCGATTGCATGCCATTTATATTCGTGTCAAGATTTTATCAAACAAAAGATGATAAATCGACTTCTCTTTTGATAGTCTTACGTCGCATTGTAATGCTTTCGTAGGATTAAACGACAATCTGTGTCGAGATTTCGCCGAGCCAGTAACAAAGCAGTTGAGATTTTCTCTTCAAATTTCACGGTTTTATCACGCCTTTGGGCTTATACTTATAATTGAAAATAAGAATACAAAGATTGCTATCAATCCAAAGCTGCTAATCAAAGTTGCTTCATAGCAGTGTCAAGGTTGCGTGAAATTGTTCCCTAGACTAACATCGTTCAAAAAGTACCTTCGTTGAGTGGCCTTCGATGTCCCAAGAGACTTGGTCGTCTACGTTCCGAGGCAATTGTTGAAACCGTGTTCTTGGTTTGTAGAAAAATGTTCTGTTTCTGAATTGTAAAAGTGGGTTTATAGGCTACGCTCGGAGACTGTTTACGACGGATTGATCTGATGTTTTGATCTACGTCAAAACGAGGTCAGTGGTAAAATGTCAGGTTTCAACTATACTGAATGGACTTACAAAAAAAAGTTTATTTGCAGAATCAACAAAACTTGATCAAATTTTGCAAATGCAGTTCTTTATTGCAGTTTCTTTAGAAACGTTCGGTTTACAAAAACAAAAACAAAAAAAAACGGGAATTTTATACTTTTATCACGAATTTTATTAAAACTTCATCAATATTTTCTTATTAAATGTTATTTCAAAATATGTTTGTGTTTCTGTTATAACCATATCCACAAAATGTGAAAATTCAAAGCTATCATTGTGTTAATAAATGACGTTTATATTTGATATTCTGACCGGAACCGATGGAGGCTGACAGTCGACAAGCTAAAACGGAGTCACGATCCTCAGCAATGAGGGAGCGATGGAGAAGAAGAATATTTGATATTATTACTGCCTATTTAATCTTTTTAATTATGACGAAAAATTCAAAAAAATCAAATCACTATTTTAATTTCAGATTTAGCGGGCTTTTGGAACATTTCACAGAGCTTTCAACATTCTTATGCTCATTTAATTTAAGTTTTCTTTTAAATATCATTAATGAATATAGCTTATCAAAATGTTTTAGTTTCCATTCATAATAATTATTGGCTTAATTTAAATAAAATTGAAACTTACGTCCCTAGAGAATTGGGACGATATTATTTTATTAGTTTCGGGCTTCTTAATATGCTCGAGGTTTTTAATTTGCGTTCATGAATAATTTTGTATTTCTTTTGCGACCGCGCAATTTGGATACATATATTTTCGGCAGTCAAAACATTTTTTTTTTAATGTAATGTTCAATAGTTTAGATTTAGGTTTCCGTTGATCTTACAATATATATTGGAAGTTATTACGAACGGAAACTTTAAGAAGTGATAGTGATTGAAGACTGCTTCTAACGATGTTGAGAGTTTGAAGTAATGTGCTGCCAAGAATTATAAATTACATTCATTTGTGAAGTTTTTATTCGATTTTGAAATTTTCTGTAACAAACAAAATTAAAATTGATCGTGAAAAAACTTGTAAGCCGGCCTAAGGCATTATGAGACATAGTACACTCGCGTCAAGTTATTCGATTATTTCGGGATTAAATTCTTGCACACAAGTATTCATAGTAAATGCGTATCTAATACAATGCTCACCAACGAATTCCACAATTAAGAATAACGTACATAGTGTTATAAAAATCAGATATTTTTTATTTTATTTTACTGGGAGGGCATTTTGTTAGACTACATGTGAGTAGTGAGAACGAAGATTCAAACGGCTATACGATAACGATAGGGGCCTTTAAAAAAACTTTCTGTTGCAAAGTAGTAAAGCGCTCTGATTTGAAGCGTGGGCCAGCTCTTATACAATCATAATTTCGAAATGGACCAATTTCTGTAGATGTGTCCGGTGACCACTTAACACCAGTAGTAGGCAGAGTTATCTGATTCATCAAAAAAAAAAAAGATGTGTGGTGTCGGTGAGACACCGGATAGGAACGAAGTTCCTTATTATAAAAATATTAATTTTAAGTTCTATACGAGGTATAAAGAAAATAATTATTCGGGTATACATTTTTTACTATGATTTATTTATTGATAAAAATAAATAAAAAAGTACTTTACAAAATTATCAACTTTATTTTACTCATAATGATTTATAAAAAATATATAATAATAATATACAAAGAAACAGCTATTTATTTGAATAATAATAATAACTGTCATCACGTAGACTAATTAGACACTGTATAGCTATACTATACATAAATAATAAAAATCTTACGTTACGGACGTTTTTCCCGGTTAGGGTACCCATCCGCATCGTCCCATAAGGAACTTCGTTCCAAAAATTGTTGTTGTACAAAGTCAGTACCTAAATAATTTCCTAGATTTCGGACTAAAATTTATTACATCCGCAGCTTCTTAAGTAGTTCTCACTGAAAACTGTAATAAAGATTGTATTTATATCCCCCATTTAACTCTGTCTGCTGTAAGTCCTGAGATTAATACAAGACACTTCCAGTATTTCGGTTGCCATTTTTAATCAGGATTAAAACTGCATTTGACTTAATTGAAATCGTTTGCAAATTACAAAGCCTTCTCGAAGAAGTTTCTTAGTTACTCGCAATAAACCAAGTTTATCAAATCTGTCTTTGAGCTAAAGTGTGAAAATTTATATTTTTTTTTATATGTTGTAACTGAAATGTATAACTTTTTTAATTGAAGATTTTATGTTCTGGTAACGAGGCTTTTAGCCACGTATAGGTATAGCGTAGTATGGACATGTGATGCGTAGAGAGGAGATGCATGTGATTAGGAGATAATGTATGGAAATGGTAGTGCAAGGTAGAGGGGGAAGAGGTCGACCGAAGAAGACATGGATGGAGTGTGTGAATGACGTTATGAAAGAAAAAGGAGTGAGTGTTGAGATGACAGCTAATAGCGGAGAATGGAATAGAAAAAATCGCTGTGCCGACCCCACCTAATGGGATAAGATGGAGACAAAGAATAAGAGAGTTATAAAAGCGAACTGCGTTGTTTTCTTCGATATAATTATAGCCAAATTGCGTATGCCTTGGAGTCACAGTCACATTGTATGTCATAATAATATCAACAAGAATAAATTCATCACGTAAATGATATAGAGGTTAGGTTTAATTAACAAAGGCACCGTGTAGAGCCAAACGTAATAATTATTATCTTGTGCGTGCTAGAGCAAGATAAACAGTTTTATTTTTATTTCATCGTACTACTAAAACCTAAATCTAAAACTGTTACACTTTTACGGTTTAATCTTGCGTTTTTTCATTGGTATGATATGATTTCCGTTGTTATGAATTCTTTACAGTTTTCGTGAACACGGACGATTAAGATGTTATTTACTGTCATTGTTATATTGAGCTAAGTACCCACTTTGTCATAAGATTATTTCTAGACTTTGACATTTTATGGCACTGATAATGAACTAACAGTGTTTTTAAAATAGTACCTTGAGCTGAAGTTCCCATCCATGGGAAACAATCTCAGACGGACTCCTACGCTGTCATCTTACTGGATAAAAGTATTGGCCTCTGATATCCTTCTACTTCTACTACCCGTTGAAAGATGGTCACTGCCTGATCGCGTGCTAAATGATGCAGATTTCAAGCAAGAAAACCATCACACTCGGAAGACCAATGACGAATCTGAAACAAAATAATAAGATAGAATGATAAAAGAATTCCCATCTGATTGTTTTCAATAAAAATCGGCAAGGGTTCAAACATGTTAAAGAAAAAAAAAATACAAATATTTGTTGAATGTCAACCCTATTTCTTTGCGTGGTATCTTCTAACAAAATCCACGCTCATTAAGATGACTCAAAAAGGAACAAGCGCTCTTGTTAATTGGCACAGGTATATTCCTGATGCCTCGTTTAAAAATTATTAATAGTAGCAGTTGATATTTAGTATTAGTATTTATGTGTATCTAGTATATATCCTGTATTTTTAACCCATCGTATAACTTATTACTTACATATCCTTCTTCATTAATGACCTGATTTTTTTTATTGCCCTTATAGGCGGACGAGCGTACCTGATGGTGAGTGGTTACCGTCACACATGGACTTCATTAATGCCAGGGCAAAGCTAAGCCGCTGCCTACCATATGATATTACGATATTTGCAGCATATTAATTATAATATCCGCAACAGTTGTAGCATACGTAGCTTTGATAAAGCCACAATTCAAGCAATGTTTACGAACAATTTTAAATAAGTGTCATTTATATCCTACTAGTAATTCTCGCTTCGCTTCAGAAACTGTAATTTATTATTGATTAATTCTCCACTATTTAATGGATGTTATTATACATATAAACATTCCTCTTCAATCACTCTATCTATTAAAAAAACCGCATCAAAATCCGTTGCGTAGTTTTAAAGATTTAAGCATACTTAAGGACAGACAGATATAGGGACAGAGAAAGCGTCTTTGTTTTATACTATGTAGTGATAAGCGGTTAAAAATCATATTTCGCTATTAGAACGAAACTAAAACACGCTTTTCCCAACCATCAAATCGAAAGCCGTGTATTTTATTTGTGTGCCGTTTGATAGATGAACGTAATCGCTTTTAAACGAGTTAGCATGTAAAAATCCTAAACTTTGAACGTTTTTAGTTTAGACAAAATAAAACTGAAATTTCGCCCGCCCGCGAGCGGAATTTTAAGCGCGCTTTTCCGAAGTTTGTTTTAGAACTAGTGTGGAGTCGAAACGGAAAAGATAAAATTTATTTTCCGTTTCGAGAATGTTTTACGGAAGCTGAGTTACGGATTCCTAGATTAATTCTTACGTACGTATTTATTTTTCATGTAGGTACAGCTTGAATTAGAACCTCAACTAAATTTCAGGTTTTAATTAAGTTTAAATGTACACGTGATGATAATTACAACAATTTAATAATTTTCCTAATGAGTAACTTAATAAACGGACTAAGTGTTTTCTCTGATACGTGTTTTTCAGACCTGAAACGTTCTAAGTTCAAGTGTGTTATTGAAGGAGCTTCGTGTTGGTGCCTTAGTATTTTTTTTTTCTGGAAGGTTACTCCATGTACTCTGAACTTTTTTTTTATTACTTAGATGGATGGACGAACTCGCAGCCCACCTGGTGTTAAGTGGTTACTGAAGCCCATATATATCCAGAACGTAAATGCGCCACCCACCTTGAGATATAAGTTCTAAGGTCTCAAGTATAGTTACAACGGCTGCCCCACCCTTCCAACCGAAACGCGTTACTGCTTCACGGCAGAAATAGGCAGGGTGGTGGTACCTACCCGCGCGGACTCACAAGAGGTCCTACCACCAGTAAAACTGGAGTAGGCGCAAACAATTTCTGTAGGTTTTTAAACGATTGTAACCAAGAGTTGTAAAGAAGGTCGTTATGAAATTGTACGCTGCTTTTTTAGAAGTGTGACCGCGAATTCATTCATTTGTTTGTTTCATGTTTTCTTTAGTACATTTTTATTCTTTGAGGCTTTTATTCTTGAGGCTCAACAGTTACAGTAATATACTGCCGCCGGAATTTCATTTAAGCGAAATACTCAAACTGACGAATACAAAGTCTGTTATTTTGAATTATTAATTAATTATAATTCCAACGAATTTCACATTAATTTAGAAGTATTAATGGCTATTAACGTAACTGACGTCACCCGAAGAGGTGCCATCAATAAACAGTACCTGGTGGCACGATAATAATGACAAAAAGATTAATACGAACTGTTCATCTTTATAAAAGTTAAGTATAAGCTTCGCTAACGAAGCGTTCTTTAAGTTATAACCCTATATTTCATCCTACTTAATTTGAATAAATATTGCAATGTTTGGATAAGAAATTTTAAGATTTCGATATGCTCGTCATCTTTAGTCTTATATCTATTCACTTTTGGATGTAAGCCGAGCCCACTGAGTTTCTCACCGCATCTGCTCAGTGGGTCGCGATTTCTATATGGTGGTAGATTCTGTGAAGCACTGCTCTTGTTAGGGCTAGTTTTAACAAATTCTCTTTGGTCGAGCCCGTGAGCTCACCTATCCGTCCGGGCATAGCTGGAATAGCCTCTTAGGCTACTAGCGAATAGGTAGGGGGGAAAATGATATAAGCATCTTTCATAAGCCCCCAAAAAATGTGGAATGCTTCACGGTTGAGCGTGTCATCCATGCTAATTTTCTTTGTATCCTTCCAATTTGAGTATATGCACTGCGGAATTGATTTGATACTTTAAGGTACTATAATTTATTGTACGATCGTCTGTTAGGATTACTTTTTTACTTATTTACACTTTATGTTAAGCAATTACTGGGACCTGTACCACTACACTTGTATACCAACTGGTTTCGTGGTTCGAGCTTGTGTAAGCACTAACTACTATTTTCAATTATTCTGAAATTTCCTTTTCATTTCCTGCGAGGTCAGCTGGGCTTATTTCTTAACGTAAAGCTCATTATCCCAAGCTCTCTATTGCTCTATAGGGTGGACGGGCTCACGACCCAACTGGTATTAAGTGGCTACTGGAGCTCATAGACAGTAACAACGTCAATGCCGCCGCCCATATTGGGACGAGTTTTAAGTCACTGTTTTATAGTACGACTGGTCCTCCATTCAAACCAAAACGCATTACGGCAGAAATAAGCGGGGTGAAAGTAGCCATGCGTTCGGACCCTCAAGGTACACTGTTAACAGTAAAAGATTTTGCTGTATTTTTAGGCAGCTGAGCGTAATGCCACCCGACAATATGTGGTCATCGTAGTTCATGGTCATCAGTAACGCCAGAAGCGTATCGCAACCGCACTACCTATCGCTCGCCTAAAATCGTTTGAAAAAAACCATCACATAGCACTCCGACATCTAACTCAAGCATCGTAAAGGGGAGCTAATTTTAAAGTCGGATGATACGTGTTATAATGTTCTCGAAAAGAGCCCTGTGGCTGAATGCGCTTTTGCTGCACGGTAAAAAGGATTCTCATATAATGTGTATATGTACGGTTGCACCGTTACCGTTAGATCCTCAGTTGAAAGGCTAATAAAGATTTGGAGAGACCGCAGAATAACCAAAAACACAAAAGTTCGGTTAATGAGATGCCTGGTCTTTCCGATCTTTCTGTATGGGGCTGAGACGTGGACGCTGAGGATGCGAGACCGTCGTAAGATTGAAGCACTGGAAAGGTGGTGTTGGAGACGTCTCCTCAGAATTCCGTGGACCACGCACCGTACCAACGTTTCGATCCTGAAAGAGCTCAACATCAAGGAGAGACTATCGTCAACAGTCCAATTACGAATCCTCAAGTTCTTCGGGCACATCACTCGTAGTCTCCATTGAGCGGTTGGTGGTGCAAGGGAAAGGCGAGGGCAAAAGATCTCGCAGACGATCTCCAACGACTCCAATACGATGGATCGACCTCATAAAATCTGTGACTCACTCTAACATAAACGATTGCTCTCGCTCTGCAAAACACCGACACATAGCGTCGCATCGCGAGAGCAACGATATCGCAGGATCCGACTGATGCATGACCACGACCACTCTGTCAAGAGTGTACGAATAGGAAGAATAATGTGTATAAGCCATGTTATGTATAATATTATCTTACGTTTATCCTATAATTGAAAACCTAAAACACAAAACGGTTAGGCAAGCTAAACCACTAGTGAAAAAATGGTTGCTTACATTGAACTATATGGACACAGAGAACTTAATTAAAAGCAAGAAATAGCAGTAGATTTATCAATTTTGTATCTTTTTGTTTATTTTTCCTTATTAATTTATTTTATAATTGTTTATGTCTACGCTCCCCACATATGTGTAATTATTTGATGTTTTATTTTTATTACTCAAAAATTTTTATTATCTTATATGTTAAATCTTGTAACGCATGTTTTTGAGCGTCATAATTATTAATAATAGTGATGTCGTTTCGAGGTCAATTATATACATAGTAAATCGCATTTTGGTCCCCACGATACAGGCTATGCCTAGTGTGAGGATCATTGGTTAATTTTATATTGTTGATGCCATCTGCGTAATCTCTCAGTTTGTTAAATATGTAAATAGTATTCTAGCTCATGATTTAAGAGTTTATGTCTATACTAAGATTTGTTTGTTTGTTTGTTTCGAATAGGCTCCGAAACTACTGGACCGATTTGAAAAATTATTTTTCCATTAGAAGCCGACATTGTCCCTGATGAACATAGGCTACTTTTTTATTTTTTATTTTTATTTTATTTTTTGGTTTCATGTGTGTTTTAATATTTCTGAAGCGAAGCGAGGGCGGGTCGCTAGTAGTAAATAAAGAAATTATTATTATTATTATAATTACAAGACCCTAGTTAAAGACAAACTTTAAGTGAAACGGCACTTAGATGTCATACAAGTATTACGAGTACCGTTCAAAGGAACGTTTCGTCTGTCGCTTTATTTTTTTATTTTAAAATAACGCTTTAAAATTACGCTTTATTTTAAAATAAAATATATTTTTTACACTATTTTCAATTTAAATTTATTAAAATTGATTTTCTATTTTTTTGTTGAATTTTATATAAAGCTAATATAAAGCATGCAAAAACAACAATTGGAACATTCGTATCAAATTAGTAATAATTATAAAATATACTTGGTAGTTGAAATAAATAAAAGCAATCAGTAACGAGTTATATTACAGCCGTGAAATAGCCATTTTTGGGTGTTATTGTTACAGCGAAAGTTGAGTGATAATAGAAAAAAACAATTCGACTAATGTCTTCTTAATCTTGTTTCAGTTGTCAGCGATACTGCTGGTGCTGCTACATCTGTCGATGAATGTCGTTGATGAAGGACATGCCGTCAATCCTAGTAAGTTAAATTACCTAATAAAAATAGGATTTATTTATCAACATTCTTGATTTTAATACGCTTTTATTAGCTTCACACGTATGGCTATATACGTACCATCAATGGGTGCATGGTATCAATAGTTATAAATATTTTATAAACAGATATGAGTAGATTATAATTTTTTCTTACACTATTTTTAAATCAAATTTATTAAAATTTATTTTCTATTTTTTAGTGGGATTTTCTATAAAAGCGTTTTTTTTTTTGTTTTTTTTTTTATTACTTTTGAACTTCCGGATGTGTTGATAGTTATAGTGGATGCTCTTCAGTCATACTATTTTAATATACCGTGTTAATATTGTCTTATACCTACAATTGGACCGCGTGTTTTCTATATATATATTTTATTGCTTAGATGAGTGGACGAGCTCACAGCCTACCTGGTGTTAAGTGGTTACTGGAGCCCATAGACATCTACAACGTAAATGCGCCACCCACCTTGAGATATAAGTTCTAAGATCTCAAGTATAGTTACAATGGCTGCCCCGCCTCAGCCTTCAAACCGAAACGCATTACTGCTTCACGGCAGAAATAGGCAGGGTGGTGGTACCTACCCGCGCGGACTCACAAGAGTCCTACCACCAGTAAAAATAAATGATGGAACTCATTCGCCACCAATCTTACATTAGTGGTACTATGTCAGAAAACTTCCGTCTAGAGCCGAAAGCTTCACACGCAATAGGAACGCTTAGGATACGAACAAACAGAGCACATCTTCAAATGTTCAATTGTTAAATTATCTCGGTCGATTTCTGAAAATATATAAAATTTTAGCGGGCGCTTTTGAATATTTTTACTGGTGGTAGGACCTCTTGTGAGTCCACACGGATAGATACCACCACCCTGCCTTTTCTGCTGTGAGGCAGTAATGCGTTTGGGTTTGAAGGGTGGGGCAGGTGTTTTAACTATACTGAGACCTTATAACTTATATCTTAAGGTAGGTGGCGACGTTTATGTTGTAGATGTCTATGGGCTCCGGTAATCGCTCAAAACCAGGTGGGTTGTGAAATCGTCCACCCACCTAAGCAATAAATCACTACATAGTATAAAACAAAGTAGCTTTCTCTGTCCCTATATCCATATGTATGCTTAAATCTTTAAAACTACGCAACGGATTTTGATGCGGTTTTTTTTAATAGATAGAGTGATTAAAGAAGAAGGTTTATTTGTATGATAACATCCATTAAATAGTGGAGAAATCAATAATAAATTACAGTTTCCGAAGCGAAGCGAGGGCGGGTCGCTAGTAAAAAATAAAGTCTTGTTTAGTAGTTATAAAACAATCTTAGAGCGCTTAGTATTAGGCATATGTAATGGAGTCGTGCTCCTAAATCAATTCAATATTCCCTGGTGTTGTCGTAGCCTGTGTACCTACAATTTGATGGAGCCCTGGTGGAGATAAGTGCCTTTTTATGTCGATCGAGTAACATAATATTATGAATAAATATTTATTATATTCCCCTCATTTCGTTTCCGGAAATCGACTTTGTATTTTTATTGTTCGTGTAACTATTTAATACGTTTACTGTGTAAACACGTGAATTCGTTTCCAATATCTGAGATTTTAGTAGTGTTATAAAGTTATTAATGTTGTTAGAGCAGAATAAAAAGCTTGCTTGTTTTTAGAATTAAATTATGTAAGAAAATCTTGTTTTTTTCTTTGTGATCTTTAAGGCTCATAAATATTATGTCTGGATGGAATGGATTTTGTACGCTTCGCATCAGATGGGTAGTGGATTTGACTACCCCGTCTAGAGATTTTTTTATTTTATTGCCTAGATGTGTGGACGAGCTCACAGCCCACCTGGTGTTAAGTGGTTACTGGAACCCATAGACATCTTCAACGTAAATGCGCCACACACCTTGAGATATAAGTTCTAAGGTCTCAGTATAGTTACAACGGCTACCCCACCCTTCAAGCCGAAACGCATTACTGGTTCACGGCAGAAATAGGCGGGGCGGTGGTACCTACCCGTGCGGACTGACAAGAGGTCCTACACCAGTAGTAAAAATACCTTATACGTTGTACGCAAATATTTTACGAGTTTGTTTTGCAGGACAATATTAATCGATATCGATAAAACTTTATCGACATTCCCTACCATTTGGTCGATGTTTGCACACTCGATTCTAGTGTTGGGTCTGCAAAGGTTTGGGGTTCGTCCCTTATACGTGTGTTTACCTAATCAATCTTATCTCCTTAAGTCCTATGGTATAGCGTTCAAAATTGCTTACAGTTACAATTTAAGCTAGGATAGCGATCACGACCACGTACGTACAACTGAAAATCCCTTCGTAACGTGAACGCCTTGTTTGTTTGTTTGTTTCCAAGGAGGTCGTCTTTACGACTATGGGTATAAGCATATTTACAGAACTTATTGTTTCCAAAAATAAATCTATTAGTATTAACCCAAAGACAGATGCAGTGGTAGCGATTCCTGATTCTTAATACAAAATAAATTTATTTACATCTTTTTCACTGATATTTTTTTGTATACCATGCTACAATTTAGAATGTGATACGTCTATGGTAGAGAGATACTGAATAGAAAATATACCGCAAATAACTGAATTACGCTAATAAAAATAAAAAATAAAAATACGTTTGTGCGTATTTAAAAAACAAAAAACAATTAAAATTTGTTTTTTAAGTGTTACTGTGTTACTTATAATATTTGCTATGTGTATGTGCTATAATTCTCATGTTGTATTTGTTATTTTAGTTATGTGTTATTTGTTCTACACACACTTATCACTTTTTATTATTATTCTCATTATCCTCTCGCAGGTCTGCTGGAAGAGATTTCTCAAAGAAATAAGCAGTGCCTTTGTACATAATTTTCCTATTACTCTGCACTGTGTCTTGTTTTCTGTGTGTACACAAATAAATAAATAAATAAATAAAATAAAATAAAAATTCACGGAGAAGGCACAGTTAGTGCTGTCCAAAGTGGATGTATGGAAGAGAATAGTGCCCTTTTTTCGGCCATTCCTTGGATCTATGGAAGAGAAGAGCGCCCTTTATCGCCCATTCCTGTTGTCTTCTGGATTGTGTGGATATTTTGCGTCCGTACAAATTTCATAATACAAAAACACTAGTTTTGGCTGACCCCGGTAACCCTATTCGTTGAACCCGGCAAAGAGTTCGTCGTGCAACCTAACCTAAACATCAGTCCGCTGAGTTTCTAGGCCGGATCTTCTCAGCGGGTCGCGATTTCGATCCGATAGTAGATTTATTCGCGAAGCAGCTGCTCTTGAGTTTCCAGGTCTCATTTGGAGGCGCTCGGGCTTCTTCTTCTTAGTCGAATACTTCATTGCTGAAGGTCGTGTCCCTGAAAGCCCTTCGTGGCTCTTTGTACCATCAGCATCCATTTGCTTCGGTTTCCGGGATTCTCTCAAGGTAGTCGTAACAGAGAGTCCAGTGAGCGCAGTTATCTGATCTGACCAACGGTTTGGTGGCCGGCAGGCGGGTCTTTTCCCTTCTACCTTGCCCACCACAGTCAATCTTTCAAGGTTGTCTGGTAGCTGCCGAGCAATGTGACTAAAGTAACCAAGAACCTTCTGGTAGCAAATCGTCGACAGTCTCGTTTTGCTTTTGGGATTTGCCAACAGGCGCTCCGGCAGCTGTTGGCAAATCCCAACATCCTGAATGAGCCCCTGTTCGGCCACCTTTCCTTGTGAAACCGGAAAGGCTTCCAAGCCACCAGTTATCCCTCAATCCTAATTAAAAAGAAGTGGACAGACCCACCTCCTTGAGAAAACTTCCATTTGCATCAGACAAACAACCATGTTACCAATACTTAGTTGGATTCATGAAATACGAATTTGTTGATGTGATTATTGTTTGTGGTTTAATTAAGCGGATGTTTATGTGGAGGTTCGACTTCAGAAATGGTTCTCTTACAGCCGGCATTTGCCGATTGTAAATAGCAGTATTATTTTAAGTTGGTAAATTTGCATTCACACATTGTACGGGTGGGTTAAACTAGTCGTTATTCTTTCAGTTAAGCGGAAAAGTTTCTGGACCATTCGAGATCCTTCTAACCCAAATAAGGCCTTATGAATAAAATAATTGGCAATTTTAACAGACCAATATGAAACTGTCGATTGTTTTATTTATTTAAAAAAAAAACAATACATTCCTTCTTATTAATTCAAAATATACTAATTATATGCAAAGTTACTTCAAGAGTATCACGACCACAATATATTTCAATTCTATACTCCACTGGTGAATATAGATGAAATTTTAAATTACAAATGAACCACAGATTTGCATAAACACTCCCCGATGTGAGTAGCAGTCGATTGCTAAACTGATTCAAGCTTAATTTGAACAGAATACGTCGAAATTACTATTTAATTTAAGCTTAGTGTCTCTTGAGCAAAATACATTCCACATACACAAATTTAAAAACTTTGAATTCATATTTCAAGGTGAGTGGCGTCATTTACATTGTTAATGTCTATGGGCTCCGGTAGCTACTTAATACCAGGTGGACCGTGAGTTCGTTCACTCACAAAAGCAATAAAAACACCACGAAATGGATCGAATGCATTTCAGTGCCAAAAACAAAAGTTTTATTCACGCCGAAGCTGTTTCGGCTTTTGAACAGGTTAATGTTCATAGTATGAAACAAGGGTGTGCGGTAAAAAGCGCCGAGTGCTCTTTGTAAATAATTCAGCGCTGTTTTTGAGGTCGTTTTTTCTACGGTTCAGTAATAAAAACCGTCGTTCTTGTGTGTGGCTTTGTTTTGATCAGAAAAAAATATAATGGCTTTTTTTTCTTCTATTTATTGCATAGGCCATTTGAACGATTTCAAGGAACTCACGGTCCGCCTGGTGTTAAGTGGTTACGGAAGGACATCAATACCAAAACGTGAATACTGTTTTCTCTTTTTTTTCGGGCCGGCGGCCGAGCCTCCTACGAGGTCCCCGCGCTTAGGGGGCGCCCGGTTATGTGGGAATTTTAGGGCTCTACCGCACTAAGAGACTCCTCTGCACTGTTAGACACGACGTCCGATCTCCATCCGGGGTCAGAACCCGGTTAGAGTAGGGGGTTTCGGGGGCCGAGGCTGGAGACGCTCCGTCACCGGGGGCGCCCACGGCCGTAATTTCTTGCGGACCGTTTGATACGGGTGCCCCCAGGGATCCTGGTCGAGCGTCTCTAGCAGCATCTTCATGCTCTGAGACTTGGCCGCTTGAGGATGGCTCGCCGGAGTGTCTCCTGCTTCTGACGTCAGTCAGCCACCGCCTCCGCGAAGTCCACATCGCGAAGGCGGCGACGGCGGTGATGGGCGCTTTGGCGGCGTGCCCACACGTACTTCTCTCGAAGGAGCGCTCTCTCGGGCGTCCACCAATACGCACCGGCATGCGGAGCGCGACCACTGACCCGGGACATCGCAACATCGTAGACGCGACGCATCGTACCCAGGAACCAGTCGGCCTCCGACTCCATGTCCACTAGACGCGCGGGCATGGGCGCCCATGCGGCCACTGCGGCCGCCTCCACCGCCAGTACCTTGTTCAGGTGCTTAAAAGCCCAACGCGGAAATGATCGGGGAGCGCTACGCGGAAGCTTTTCCTCGCCGCGGGTGTCTTCGGCCGGTGCGTTCAATGAGATACGTGAATACTGCCTGCTTCAAGACATGGATGAGGTCTAAATCTCTATTGTAAAGCTTGTAAAATAACTGTAAAGTATTCCCATGTTTCAACACAAAGAACTTTGTTTATTTCAGTTGATCGTAACATAATCTCACGAAAAAAGAAACGGTTACATTGTTTTAGTAATTTTAAACTAATATAAAGTATAAATTTATATTCAGTTTAAGTTTTAGTAAATCGTTTTGTTCTAGTTTTCAGAACTTCGGAAGTCGGTTAATGTGCGTATTGTCGCTTATCTGTGTTGAGCGGCTACTTTCCTTAAACAAGTTCGAAGTTCTTATGCTTTAGTAAATTTGGTTGTACGAAACTAACGGACTCATAGTGTTATTGAACTCACGTATTCATTGTGAGTCCATTTGGTGGAGTAACTATAGAAATTTAAACGGACTCTAACTTATTTCAAGATGTTACTATGTATTATGTAATCGATTGAGTATATCAATTAATTATACGCATCGTTTTTTTTAATTAGTTGCACCACGTGTCCCACTAGATCGTAACTCGAATATTACCATATATACAACTAAACGTGTTAATTTAGTATCTATATCATGTAGGACATTATACAGGGTGTTCTAGCTGTACCGTAAAATTCAGGAATCCTTAACCATTCTCACACACCCTATACAAATACGGAATGTTCAATGTATTGACATTGCAGAAAGTCTTGTACTATATAACATACATATGAAGTAATCGTCAACGTTAGATATAAGCGTGTATGATGAGCGAGCGACTCTGAATAATGTATGAAGGGTTGGCATGTGCCGGATGTCAAACTGACCCGCGGTCAATAAACAATGCCCTGTTAAATATTGAACTAGATTATGTGTTTAGGATGTAATCGTTGGTTTTATGTAACTGCCTATATACTCGGTTCCTGAAATTACATGGTTCTGTAGTTTTTTGAGAGATCTTCATTTAAATTTTTTAGTGTTGCCGAGCATACGCCATTGCGTAGCTCACAACTTGGATTTTATTCTGCATTGTAGGTCTTGAAAAAGCTTAAAAGGTTGAAGGTTTAAAAGGTAGATAAATATGAAAATGCTCGGAATTTAATAAAAATAACAATTCTGTTTTCCCTTTTGATGTATCCCCCGTCGGATGGATTCTTTTTGTTTGTTTTAAGTTTATTTTATACAAAAGTTTAGGTCTTTTATTTATCGATTGGGGTACTACGAAGTCTGCCGGGTCAGCTAGTTTAAAATATAATTTGGAAGGAGAAATAAAACAATCATTTCATTCGTACACCACTTGCTTGCCTCCTCTTTCTCGCCAACAGTAGCCTAAAGGATAAGGCGATCAGTACACTCGTACCGAGTGGCACGACTGTGTCGGTGCCCAAATCCCGCTGTAGACAGCTGCATTACTTTTCTATGAAATACGTACCTAACATGTATTCACTAATTAATTCCAAGATTAAGGAATAGCATCGTGTAATCTATAAACGTGCAGCAAAAACTTTGTACCCATTTTTACGAAAATTGCGTGGACGGTGGAGTATGAAATTTCCCACACTTATAGATAATATAGAGAAGGAGGATATAGGAATGATAATTTTTTTTTAATATGCATAAATAATACATTAATACAATAAATAAAAACATTACATTTTTGTTGTTGCTTATAGTCTATGGTCAAATTGAAAATAGATTAAATATTGTTGGTCTTTATTAATATTTGTCTAAAGTGTAGTCTTGGCGAAGTCTGTGATTATATCGTCGAAGTATAAATAGCCTTTGACAACAGAATCATAATAATGTTCTAACTTATAATTTCATTATATTTCGACTACTACGGGACCACTAGTTAAAACAAAACTTTGCGTAATTATTGGAGCGCCTTGTGAACCCGGATCGGTAGATGTCACCACTCTGCCTATTTCTGGCGTGAAGCAGTAATGCTTTTCCGTTGAAAAAATGGGACAGCCGTTGTTCTTTAAAATTTATATCTTGACCTTATCTATCTCAAAACGGATAGCATTTTAGTTGTGACATCTACAGGCTTCGGTAGCTAATGGTAGGTAGTATTTATTAGGTGGGCTGTAAGTTCGATCACCTATCTAAGCTATAAAAAAATCCTTTTTTTCCTAATCTAATTCTAATACAATATGGCTAATGTAATTTATTTCCTCTAGTCGTTATGTAAACACAATAATTACAGTTCGACGAACTAAAAGTTTCTAAATATGTAGAACCGTAGTTTTGATCTTAGGGCTTTTAATGCCTACTCAATGAATCATATTATGTCGACTCTATCAGAATCTGAATCGCTACGACTATGACAGGGAATGCAGAAAATGATCGTTTCCAAAATTCATGGGCTTACCCAGAGGTAGGACTGACCATTAACGATAAGGGATCCGATACACAGCGAGAAATTGCCTTTAAACTAGGAGCACTTTACATAATATTGTACTATGAGAGCTTATAATGTTACAACCAAACATACTGAAAGCAAAAATATTTTTTAAAGTTTAAAAGGGATGACTGACTCGATTGCTTCGAAGATCGTGGGTTCGGTAGCCACATCAGGGAAACATTGTGTGTCTTTGTTTGCTCTTTATCTGGGTGTTTATTATCTATTAATGGATATATCTAAACATAAATAAGTACGTATATAAGTCCCTGGTTCCCATATTACAGGAAATTCTAGTTTGGGATCAGGTGACCATCATGAACACGGTTATTATTCAATGAAACGAAAAATCTGATTGCCTTAAAAATACATACTATCTGAAAAGCAAAAAGCTATGTCAGTCAAAATATTGCCGGCGGGAACAAGTTGATCGTCCAAAATAGGAATCGTGTTTAAAATAGGAAGTTTTAATTTAAACAAAAAATATTTGGTTGTTTTCTGATCCCCAATACCTATTACTACCATTTATTTTAGTTTTTTTGGTCACATTCCATCGTTTTCACTGTTTTAGGGTTAGGCTTATAGTATGGCCGTTAACTTTTTCAGTTTTCTATGTTTCGTGACTGATATAAAGCTGCATACCTTCGGTTTAGGGCCGCGTCTTCTGATTAACAGCCGGACTGATAATAATTATCAAAGCATAGAAGAAGGGATTGTAGAAAGTAAACTAAAAATAATCTTCTTCATTTTACCATCGCACATACATCGCCGGAGCAAAGTCAAGTTGTTTCAACTGGAATCGTTGCGAACGTTGGCATTCAATGCGACATTAACGCATCTTTTTTTAAAACATACCATCCCTCATCTCTTCTACGTTCCACAAGCAGCGTCCATATTCACAGAATGTTTGAAAAGGGTCTTCAATTGTAGGCATCAGGTCGGCTCTCTCTTGGGTCTTTCTTTCTCTTGGCTCTATTTCAAGTATCTATATGCGACGGTAAGCCCTTCAAATCGATCTTAGGATCTACTGCCTATTAACATAACTATGAAAAACTAAAGCGCCAGAAGCATTTTCCCTTACGGTACTTTTTGTTTATCACAGTTCTTGTATACACTATTGTTGTGCATTACACCAAATAAAAGACATAGCAAATAAATTTGCTGTTTTCATTACATCCAAGTTCCCAAGGCACTGTCTTGGCTCCAAGAATAGGGCTTGTCTGACACTCTATGCCAAGTCATAGACTAAATTCAACAGCTTCTTGCTTTTATGGACTCCTGCCAAACTGGGATAATCCTCGCTCGTAATTTATGATATATAATTTTGAGAATTTCGTTGTAATAGCCGCAGTTTTGTGTTTTTTATTTATTTATTTTTATTGCCTTTATAGGCAGATGAGCATACGGCCCACCTGATGGTGATGGTGAGTGGTTACCATCGTCCATGGATTTCAGCAATTCTAGGGGCAGACCCAAGCCGCTGCTTACCGTAATTTATCGTTAGCAAATTAATGATTTCAAAATGTGCTCATTTGATGAACGTATTTTTCGAAATCCAAAAGACTCTACTAAAAATCAAATCAAATCAAATCAAAATTTTTTTGTCTTAAGCACATGGGTAAAAATTGTTAAAATTGTATTTTGTGTCGATATCAATATTTAATTAAGGTACATCAGATAATTTTAGTGAACAGTGAAAAATATTGAATACTTACGAAAGTATTGTAGTTCAAGAAAGCTCTGATCTTGACATAGTCGATTAATCAAAGCTTTTTAAAGCTACAGTTTTATTGTGGGCTTAGTTTTTTTTTTTTATTGCTAGGTTGGTGGACGAGCTCACAGCCCACCTGGTGTTACGTGGTTACTGGAGCCCATAGACATCTACAACGTAAATGCCACCACCCACCTTGAGATATGAGTTCTAAGGTCTCAGAATAGTTTCAGCAGCTTCCCGAAACTTCAAACTGAAACGCATTACTGCTTCACGGCAGAAATGGGCAGGGTGGTGGTACCTATCCGTGCGGACTCACAAGAGGTCCTACCAGCAGTAAAATAATGTAATGTAATATTCTAATGTAAATGTAAATGTAATGGACTAATAGTGTTTAAACATTTCTTAATCTAGTTTTCTTTGTTAAAAATTACAAAAGGCACCGATATTTTTCTTCTTGACTTTTTATATTTTTATTCCTTTTAACAATTTTAAGGCGAGCGGAGGACTAATTATCGTTTTACAAAGACGACAATTAACGTTTCCTTACAATTGAAATCTAATTAAAAATTTTAATTGAAAACAAAACGAGACGGCCCTCAAGATGTTCGTCATTATGTTCAGCCCATGAAATTTAATTAACTTGGAATATAATTATCTAATTAGGCTCTATTTTGAATGCCATATTCGATCGTATTTAATTTTATTAGGTTTACGATTTTCGTTCCTTTACAGTACAAAAGTTTTAAATCTAATTTCGCGTCTGAATATTTAGAGCGGGAAATTTGATCCGAATGAATGATTTTTTTGAACGAAATCGTTTTAGATTTACGAATTAGATTTAATGTCAACCTTTGACTGTATCACTAGTTTTCCTAAAGAAACGAATGCATATTTATTGGTCCCTAGATAGTATAGACTGATGTGCTAGTAAAAAAATACATAAAATACACTGACTCGAGAAGTTGAACCGACGCTACAGAAGTCAGGAGTCACTAAACTTAACTAACAAACTATACTCACGTAATACTTAGATAAATATAAATCTAAGATAAGATTGTGATAATAATGATAATATTAATGATAATAATAACAATCTTTGAAACATTATTTTAAATCTGACATTGTTACTTATATAAGAATGAACAAAAAACACAGCAATAAACAAAATTCCTAGAATTCCCTTTAGACGCGACTGAAGATTTTATGTGCCATTAACTTTTCCTAACTACATATTATCATACATAAGATTAGTCGGAATTTTATTGATACCATCCAATAGTGAGACGCTTATTACCGATGAATTTAAAAGAATAAATTTTCATTGAAAAAGTTAAAGTAATTCTACTGCTCCACAAAAATAGAACAATTACACTTTGACATTACTAAAAAGAAAACTCATAGTTTTGCGAAATAGTTCTTTAGTTTTTTTAGATTTTGTTAATTGAAATTAACCCACACACCTATTACAATTTACAGCGTACTATAAAATATTATTTACTAAAAAATAATGAAATGAATAGTTCATATCAGGAATTCCAGATATTCACCAAGGTACACACAATATTCGTGGTGAACACTAGCGTACATAAGTAAAACTGACGATCTTTGATCGCGATTTAAAATTTATTAATTCAATCGCTAATATGTTGTAAGGCGTAATAATATTAAATAGAACAATCCGTAATGCTTTCAGCGCAAGAAGCTATTTTACGGGTATTACGTACTTTACAATTAACTGGCAATGAAAGAGAAATAAAGGAGCGATAAACTGGTCTTCCTTACTAATGAATTTTAACTGGAACAGCTTTTACGAGTCGTACTTAATCATGTTTGCTAATGTCTAACATTTGTATAATCGGTTTTTTGTTTAATTAGTAGTTAGGAATTAGTTTGATACCAGATATCTTCCCTGAAGACCATTGGAATATAAAACTACGATAAAAGATTGAGATTTAAGAGTGGCATTTAAGAATTTTGAATTTATTATTATAGCCGATTTATATAAAATTTGTAACGTATAAGTAAAAAATCATGACTTCTCTGTACTTTTTTTTATAGTAACTTTCACCGTCTTCCTGATATTAAGTGGCTACTCCACTTATTTAAGTAATAAAAAACCCGTGGCACAACGATTCTTGATAAATACTAGTTAGCTCTAATAATAGTATTTCACGATGTTATCCACACTGAAGATGCAAATCTGACACATGCCTAAAACGGCTTCAGCCTTCCGCGAGGCAATGAACCCAATTAGGAACTTAAGGGCACCCTTACAGCATCCTTCGAAAAGTCAGTGTTGCGTGTAATTCTACGTGGGCCAAGTCGAGTGGGGTTCCTTCGCATTAATGTCAATAGATTACTTTGATAAAGCGGCGTGAGACGTAATGGTGCTTGATAGTGTTTTGTTAGCAGTGGAACCCTTGGCTTGTATTTTTGGAACAAATCTTCTTAATGCGGTTGGGGTAGAGTTATTATTATTAATATTCAGTATTCTATAAGTAGTTGGTGTCGTATTATTTTTGGGCTTGTCCTACGTGAACCCGTCTGTCGCTGCCCTACAAGTACGCCAAGTCCAGTTCAATTAACGATCAAAGCAGCCGTGGTCAATCTGCAGTTGTGGCCAGGGTTTTGTCCGCAGAACTTGGTGAACTAAGATTAGGTGACTAGAACGATTCACCGAGATTGATGTTCCCGATATTAGATGATACATGGCTGGATACGGTTCGCCTGGTTGTGTGCAAATCCCAGGGCTGCGTTCTGGCAAGAACACACGCCGTCTCAAAGAAGAGGTGATATTGCAACGTTGTCGCAGGTCAGGACCCGGAACCATATGGAATCCCCGTACAGTGGCATAGATTGCCCCATGCCCACGTAGGCTATGCGGTTATACCCATTCACCTAAGAGCCTCAACATAGTTTACCAATAAACATAATATATGTGACCTATAAATGCAACTCTATAAAATTAAGCTCCGATTCACTAATTAGTGTAAAATTATATTGATAACCGTAGTGCTGAAGACGAAATCTAAAATCCGATCGGATCCAAAATTATTTTTCGAAGGAATGTCATGCGTTAAACTTTTCCACTTTTACGTGGTCATAAATAATTTAGGTAAAAACGAATAAAGCAAGTCAGGTGTAATCGTGTCACGTGTCACTTTATCCGACACGTCATGGTACGTTGGCTCAAGTTCTTTGCTAGTATTAACGTTTTTCGTGACAATACTGAATAAAATTGGCTTCGTTTACAGGGGATTTCGATTCAATTAAAATCACAACATTTAGCCGTGGGCAAACAAAGGAATGCACTGTAAAATGATTATTATTCAATACAATGGCATACGGAAAATGTATTTCTGTAAAATGATTTTACCAGATTAAAATCCATTAAAATTTGCTATAAAAAGTAATTAAATATCTTTTGTAGTACTGGCTTTTTAAAGTTAAGTTCAATTTTATTGTTTTCAAGCAATCTGATAGCCAAGCTTGTACACAAAGATACACAAAAAATGAAAACGCTTTTCAGATATCTGAAGATTTGCATGTGTAGGAATTTTCAGATATCTGAAGATTTGCATATGTAGGAATTTTCAGATATCTGAAGATTTGCATGTGTAGGAATTTTCAGATATCTGAAGATTTGCATATGTAGGAATTTTCAGATATCTGAAGATTTGCATGTGTAGGAATTTTCAGATATCTGAAGATTTGCATGTGTAGGAATTTTCAGATATCTGAAGATTTGCATATGAAGGTCATCACCAAGTTTTATATCGCCATCTCTGCAACCCTTATAAAATGGGACACGTTATAATATTTTTAAGTTTATAGGTTTGGTTTATAAAAAAATATAGCACAAGAGGCTGTTATTGAAATATATATCTAAACTAGCGACCCACCCTCGCTTCGCTTCGGAAACTGTAATTAATTATTGATTTCTCCACTATTTAATGGATGTTATTATACATATAAACCTTCCTCTTCAATTACTCTATCTATTAAAAAAAACCGCATCAAAATCCGTTGCGTAGTTTTAAAGATTTAAGCATACATAAGGACAGACAGATATAGGGACAGAGAAAGCGACTTTGTTTTATACTATGTAGTGATAATGAACATTAGATCTGAAGATACATCTTTGTCTTCATATTAGAACGGTTAGGATTGGACATTGGGACACAACCTAGATAATCTCCCATAAACCCTAATTCTAAAATTCTCGTTTAAAGCTTAAAGAAAAAAAAAACCTTTTAGAAAAATATTAGGTATATAATTATAAAAAACAATAAATTTCAACGCGAAACAACGGCTCAGCAACACGACGTGCAGGTAATAAGCGAAAGTGGTTCTCGGCCAAATTAAATATGAATTCTCGAGTGGCGTTCCTAGTTGAAATATAAACCCGCTCATTCGTACTGTTCGTGTAACTTTTATTGAGGTTTTACGACTGGAGTACACCAATTTGGGGAACGTGATACTTCCCATTGTGATATCACATGACATCACGTGGCACGTTTTCTAAGCGCCACTCAGACAATTAAGTATACAGTTATTTCAACCATTTTCAAAGGGGTTCGTGTGAGTTCATTAGCTTTGATTGCTGTCTTACTATAGCTAATAGGATCTAATCTATACTAATATATAAACTAATATATATGCAGTGGTTTTTACGGATGTTCCGTTATAACTGCTGAACCATGTATCCGATTGACTTGAAACTTGGTATCCATGTAGAAAATACATGTACTTAATGGATAGGCTAATATTTATATGAGTGTTGGAGTTCCTACACCAGTTGCGGCGGCGTTAATGATGAGTATCTTTGTGGGGGTGAGAAATAATAATGTTTTGTTTTAAATGCCCAGCGAAGCGGACGGGTACAGCTAGTTGAATATATGAAGACGTTTTTTAAATAATACATTGATAATACGTACTTGGTAATAGGTGGTCATCGGAGTACATTGACTTATTCTCTCGGTCATTGAACTTTTGCAGTGTCTTGTCAAGTACTAAAGTTGTCGAGTAGATAGTGCTCGCTGAAACTGAAGCCCATAGATAACACAACACGTTTCAAAATTCTACTCACACCGTCAAAAACCTTGAAACACGAAGTCAGAATTTTAATTCTATAATCTACATCTATATATTAATACGTGAAGGAAAAACTTTGTATCCCTTTTTACGAAAATTGCGCGGACGGAGGAGTATGAAATTTCCCACACTTATAGAGATTATAGAGAAAGAGTGCAGAATATTAATATATTTTTTAATTACGCCTAGAAAATACATTAAATCAATAAAAAAAAAACATTACACACACTACCATGTATTTGACGCAAACATACTATTTATTTATTTTTAATCTTTTGTTCTTGACGTCTGTGGTCGAACTGAGAATAGATTAAATATTGTTTGTCTTTATTAATATTTTTCTATAGTGTAGTCCTGGCGAAATTTGTGATTATAGAAGTTTAATAGTCTTTGAAAATAGAATCATAATAGTGTACAATCTTATAATTTCAATTAATTATAGTCGAATTTCGACTACCGGGCGACCACTAGTATAATATAATAGTACATACTATAGTTTGATGTCGTCGTGGCCTAAAGGATAAGACGTCCGGTGCATTCGTGTTGAGCGGTGCACCGGTGTTCGAATCTCAGGCGGGTACCAATTTTTCTAATGAAATACGTACTCAACAAATGTTCACGATTGACTCCACGGTGAAGGAATAACATCGTGTTTGAGGGGTGGGGCAGCCGTTGTAACTTGAAACTTATCTTGAAACCTTAGAACTTATATTTCAAGGTGGGTAGCGCATTTACGTTGTAGATGTCTATGGGATCCGGTAACATTAACACCATTTAACACCAGGTGGGCTGTGAGCTGGTCCATCCATCTAAGCATTCGGTTCCCTCTGTATTTTGTACCGTATGTTCCATGGGGAGTGCTCTGAGGAATTGTTCGAGATGATACCAGCATCTCGTTTTTACCATCGCACCACCCGCCACCGGAGTAGAGTTCATCCATACTACCTGGAGCCACTGCGGTCATCCACAGTGCGTTTCCAGAGATCATTTTTGCCACGTACCATCCGGCTATGGAATGAGCTCCCCTCCACGGTGTTTCCCGAGCGCTATGACATGTCCTTCTTCAAACGAGGCTTATGGAGAGTATTAAGCGGTAGGCAGCGGCTTGGCTCTGCCCCTGGCATTGCTGAAGTCCATGGGCGACGGTAACCACTCACCATCAGGTGGGCCGTATGCCCGTCTGCCTACAAAGGCAATAAAATAAAAATAAAACCAACAAAAAATAAAAATAAAATGAAAAAAAAAACTACGCAAAGTTAATTCATATTTTATATAAGAGCTTTAATATGCTTTGATATGCTAAGACGTTATACTGTTTTTGAAAAATCCGTTTTTCAAAAACACATACGGGAATGCTGAACTACATTGAATTACCCAGAAAACCAAATATCATTCACGAGGCAATGACGCATTAAGGCCGATAGGTTTGGGCACCCATTACTGCTTTAACAGTTATTATTTTATCTATGGTTTCCAGTAAGCTCTAGAGGTTATGAGCTCGTCAGTAAAGATACGATGGTACGAATACCTGAATTTGACAAATACTGGAGGAATTGGTTCGTGATCAATAGAAAATTTGTATATTATGGTCTGTCGAATAGTTCTACTGTACTTTGGGTTAGCGACCCAAAAAAAAGAATAGCCTTCGACATGATAAATCTCGACAGTGGATATTCCCATTCTACGATCCCCAGTGCATTTAACAAAGAATAAGATTTAAAAAAATAAAGCCCCTATAAATTCAATTCATGACTTAGACGAGATCTACAAATGTGTTTTAAAAATGAAATAACAGTAACTGTAAACACAATGTTTTATAAATTTGGGTCTCGAGCACTGTAACAAAGAAACGAATGGATTTTTTCACCCTCTCACAAGCAGTTTAAATTATGCAAGCGATACCCATCATAAAATTTCCGAGGAAATCGGAGACGCTGGTGTTGAATTCTTTGCTGGAATAACAATACGCTGTTATTATTAAAAACTTGTTATATTATACTGTATTTAAAACTCTTTTATTTTTTATTGCCCTTTGTGTGTAGACGATTTACTGGTGGTAGGACCTCTTGTGAGTCCGCGCGGGTAGGTACTACCACCCTGCCTATTTCTACCGTGAAGCAATAATGCATTTCGGTTTGAAAAGTGGGGCAGCCGATGTAACTATACTGAGACCTTAGAACTTATATCTCAAGGTGGGTGGCGCATTTACGTTGTAGATGTCTATGGGCTCCAGTAACTACTTAACACCAGGTGGACTGTGAGCTCGTCCACCCATCTAAGCAATAAAAAAAAAGACCAGTATAAGGCCCTTTTCATGCCTCCCCCAAGCCTCGCCACAAAGATCGGTCCTGCGCTGCTTGCATCCAGCAGATCCCCGCGAACCTCAATAGGTCAGTCCGTCAGCTTGTGGGAGGCCTATATGTTAATCATGGGCAGCCAAATAGCCCATGCCTACCGCTTCGTGCTCTGAAACACACCAAAGTCGAAATTTTAAATTACTTTCTTTTCTCTAATGTTTCTGTAAACATTTTTAAGACGATCGTTAAATTTGGAGGTGTTTTTAGAAAGCTGTAAAACGAATCAGTAGATATTGCTTTTGCATTCGCAAAGAAAACATCGTATTTCGAATTAAACTGTTTCAATAAATCTTCTAGTCTTAATTGTAATGTAAATTTAGATGATTACTACATTATCCAATTCGACTCGAGCTTTCGTTTAATCAGAAATCGACTATATAAAATTGAAGAAGATATTCGAAAATACATATTTAACTAAAATAACTTGAGCAATTTATTTTAACGAGATGAAATTTTAGATGTCGTAAACTAATCTAGCCAGCTCTATAAAGCGGTGAAGCTCAGACAGACTGACGAATGGTCAAATGCTCCCTAATTGAATATTAAATGCGGTCGGCTAAAGGCGAGGAGACAGTATGACACGGGCTTAAGAGATCGTGAAAATACCGAAATGTTTCGTATATTTTCGTATTCAGTGTGTTGTTGTATATTCGTCTACGTCTTAATACACTTTTACCTTTAGAAGTGTTTTATGTTTGTGAACGCTTTTAAATGCTCATTTTAATTTATTTTTCATGAATAATACGAAATACACATGTCTTAAAACTATCCGCCCTGCGATCTATCGTGAATAACCGTACCAAGTCAATTTGTTAGGCAACAGAAAAATGTATAGTCACGAAGAAACAAACATTTTAATATAAGAAAATTCGGTGTAGCTGTAACTTAAAGAAATAAGTGTAATTAAAATAGAAAGGAAGTAACTAAGTAATATTAATAAATTGAACAAAAACCCAGCGATTTTTAGACCTATTTTCTATCTGTTTGCTAGGACTTTACATGTAGGCTGAGATGAATTAAGAACGTAAATCATTGCAGAATTGTTTCATTAATATCATTTCCAAAAAATCTATCGTTAAATTTAAAATACTATTGGAATTTACTTGAAATTTATTAGATGTTAGAAACTACATAGCAAAAAACGTTATTAATAAGAAAGTGAGTCTTGTTTAGCTGTAATGTTTCACGTCCAACAAACTGAAAAGATTTTGAGGGAATTCAGTAATAAAAAATAATCCGAACCCAGAGCAAGATTTCATCCCAGTCATTCTAGTAGTCAATGGGTAACCAAAAAAAAGATAATTATTCAATATGTGTGATCTTTGTCTAGTATGGAATGAAAACACTCATGAATTTCATTTTGCTGAATCATTTTTAATTTAGACTTCATTGATCGGCTAAGTCGTAATGTTTCTTGTGATGATATAGCATATTATGTTCACATACATAAAAAACCTTCTAATTTACAGCAAATGACACTATGTAACAAATTCTGTCGTTATAATTATTTTTAACATTATTTAAGCATTGAAGTATTGCTTATTTTAGTCGGCACTAGAAAAAGGCGAACAACACTAATACCGGTTTGTGATATTGAATTTCGATGACGACAGGGTCGGTGCTTTAATATTATGTTTTGCTGTTACAACGTTGTAACGAATGCTTTTTAGATTTCAAGACAGTTTTATTCATGTTTGCGTTTGTATAAAACATTGTAACTTGTTAAAGATACTCATAGTATTGGTAGAGCTGCCAATCAAATATAGGTATGATTGATGAAGTGGATTTCTTTTACCGAAAATTATTATTTATATTAAGGCTAAAAACACAATATAGGTGGGTGAAGATTCAGCCACTATAGATGTATGTGGAATAATTAACATTATGAGTATTTGGAACAGGTCGATATCGCATGCTTCAACGTCGGCCAATAGAAATTGAAATCAAGGACCTGGCTCAATTGCTATCCGAAGTGTTACCTCGAATAGTGCTGATATTCAGTCACCCATTTAATTTCCTCCTGACCAAAAAAAATATGTACGATGTTACTCGAAAATTATAGATAGCTACGCCTGCATAATACTTCACATAAACTAAGGAAAACGAGGACGACGTGCATTCGTAGAGTATTGGAGTTCTTCGGACACATTTCTCGAAAGGAAGGTCACAATTTTTTTTTTTTTTTATGATTGAATGTTTACTGGTGGCCCGAAGGCCTTTCCAGTTTCACCAGGACAGGTGGGCGAGCAAAGGCTCAGCCAAGAGGGGTGGGATTTGCTAACAACTGCCCGAGCGCCTCCGAAGGAGACCTAACAACTCAAGAGCAATTGTTTCGCGAATGAATCTACTACCGGATCGGAATCGCGACCCGCTGAGAAGATCCGGCGAGAAACTCAGCGGGCTGATGCATGGGTTAGGTTGCACGTCGACCTCTTTGTCGAGTTCGACGAGTACGGTTACCGGGGTCCCTAAGCCTGCCCCTAGTATTAGAGCTGAAGGCATCTAATGCAAAGGTTATTGGATCTGATGGATCCGTAAGGACGTGTCTAGGGCGTCGACGGTGACTGGCTCCTGCATGATCAGGATTCGGGGAGTAGTCAGCGGCGGCAACGATAAGGCGATTATCATGACGCATAGCCTTATCGAAGTATCGTTCCGACGCTGACTTCATGTATTTCCGAATTGATTCGAGGCCCAGGTCGTCGTGTAGGTCAACGTTCCTCACGAACCATGGCGCCCCGACAGCTAACCTGCAAAAGCGGGATTGTAGGGATTGGAGGGTGTCTATGTGTGTGCGGGCCGCGTGAGCGAACACCACACTCGCGTAAGTCATGACGGGCCTTATGCAAGTTTTGTAAAGTGTCACCTTGTTCCGAAGGGACATTTTACTCCGCTTACAGATCATGGGGTAGAGTCTACCGAGAATAAACGCGGCACGGTCACGGACTGATTTTATATGCGGGCGGAATGTCATCGATGCATCCAGGGTAACGCCCAGGTACTTGACCTTCCTGGCCCAGGGTATCGTTTGTCTAAAGAGAGTAATCGGGGGTGTGAGATTCCTCCTCCTAATCCGGGAGGAAATCCGTGTGGAGCTTCCCCTCTGAAATAGCACCGCAGTACTTTTCGCTGGGTTGATGTCTATGCGCCATTTTCGGAACCACTGTCCTAGGGCTAGGGCTGCGCTCTGAAGCTTCTTCGCGATTAGGGACTTATTACTACTAGAATAGTAAACAGTCGTGTCGTCGGCGAATAAAGCTAAATGGGTCGGCGGAGACCGGGGAATATCGTTGACGAATAAGCTAAATAGGAGGGGTGAGAGGACAGAGCCTTGCGGGACTCCAGCTGTGAGAGGTCGTGGGGAGGAGCGGGTTCCCTCGACTCGATATCGAAAAGAGCGGTTCGACAAGAACTCCCGTATGATGAGCACGAGACTATCCGGCACGCCCATGTTGAATAGTTTGAAAATCAAACCATTGTGCCAGACTTTGTCGAACGCTTTTGCGACGTCGAAGAAGAGAGCTCCCGTGTATAACGGTTTTGGTCGATTAAGCACACCCACAAGAATGTGCTCCGTGAGGCGGTGCACCTGTTGAACGCATGAGTGATTTGTACGGAATCCGAATTGTTCATCGATGAGAATGTCCTTGGATGAGACGAAGTCTCTGAGGCGTTTGTAGAGCAGACGCTCATACAGTTTGCCTAGAGACATGAGGAGGCTAATCGGGCGGTAGCTCGTCGGATGATTTTTTGGTTTACCGGGTTTATGTATGCCGATAACGTCCGCTTCTTTCCACACCGCGGGAAAGATACAGTTCGCCATAGCGGCATTGAAAATAGATGCCAACATCACGATGAGTTGGACGGGTAGAAGTTTAATAACGCGGTTAGATATACCGTCGGAACCGGGAGCTTTGCGAGGACGTAGGTCTTTGATCAAGTCTTTAACTTCTATCGGGGTGACGGGTGGTAACGCATCCGATGGTGGCAAGGAGGCTCTGCGTTCTACCTCACTGTCTACTAATTCTACATGAACAGGGTCCACGGATTGAGTGCTGGGCGTGCACTGGGTTTGCAATGTATCGGCCAGCAGCTCTGCTTTTTCGTCATCATCGAACGCCGCGAGTCGGCCTGAGGAGCCTACGAGGGGGGGCATAGTTACTACCGTATCCGATTTGAGAGTACGAGCTAAGCGGTAGTAAGACCTTTGGGAGGGCGCGAGTCCTTCTAAGAAATCAGACCATCTGGCATCTCGGACTTCGGCGATGCGAGACTTTACGTCGCGTTGTAGGGCACGCATTCGAATACGATTTTCCGCGGTAGGATACCTGTCGTAGGCGCGTATCGAGGCGTTCTTAGCTCTAAGGAGTTCCCTAATATCGTCGGACAATTTGAAGCGGTGAAGGAAGTCCTCCGCTACAACTTGTTTCGATGACCTATCTAATGTCGAGGTGATGTGTGACGTTAAGATGTCTATGGCTTCAGCGGTATCCTGAGGAGACGGGATAGAGTCCGGGTTAAACGGGAGCGATAGTCGATCAGATTCAGCCAGGCTGATGCCCAGCGTGTGCCAATCCACCACAGTCCTCGTGACGGGAACGGAATCGGGAGCGCGACCGAGCTTCATAACGACGGGACGGTGGTCTGAATCTAACTCTGAAACTACTTCGATCGAGTGTAAGCGCAGAGTTACGTTTTTTAATAACGCTATGTCGAGTATATCCGGGCGATGCGCGATATTTAGCGGGTAGTGAGTCGGGGTTAGCGGAGCGACGATATCGAAGGCGAGATCATCGACTAACGCGTCAAGCCGCCTGCCATTCGGGGTTGTGGTGTGTGAGTTTCACCTGATGTGTTTACAATTTAGGTCGCCCGCCAGAATGACAGAGCTCCCCATACCGAGCAGCGCCTCGATATCACTGCTTAGAACGATCTTATCCGGTGGAAGATAAACGGACGCGATAACGATCGGCGCGTGTCCCGTCAGTGAGATTCGGCACACTGATGCTTCGATATTAGCGAGGGTCACAATACTGAGCAGCTGATGGTGACGGGCAAGGTTGAGGGCAAACGTTCTGGGACGCAGTCCCACGAGATGGTCGGACCAAATTCAGTCTTGTCCGGACGTTAAACTCCACGATGTCCTCCATGAAGCTAAGTATCACAGCAGATGGAGAACAATCGTATAGAGAAATTGATGCAGCAGGGAATCACGACCCTCAGTAATAAGGAGAATGACGCAAAGAGGAGGAAGGAAGTCGAGATAAACCTTTTCTACTTTTTCTTCAATCATAGCTATTATTTGAAGATGTTGACAATTTATGAACTTTATTATTACTTAAAACTGGGTGCGTTAAAGTTATTGCAATGTTGAAAAAAAAGAAACAATTACTATATCATTTAAAATAAAATATGTTATCTAAATGAGACTTGTATGTGGGTTCGGGAGCCGAGTATGACCTCTAGATAGCCTTGCCGAGAATTCATTAAAAGCTTGTAAATCTCTAGAGGCTTAGTGATCGAGCTGTCACTTCGTAAGTACTAAGGCTTCGAACTACGGGTCTTATAAATGTTTCGGTTGTATTGGAACGCATAGCTGTCAGTTGCCGTGTTTAATTAATGTTTTATTACCGAAACAGAAATGCGATTTTACTATCAATTCAACTAGTTTTGAGATTTAAAGAATTCTGCCCATCGAATAGAGGATTATTCATTTTTTTACTGAACAATTTTAATCACGCAATGGAAACGCATTACTGCTTCACGGCAGAAATAGGCAAAGTGGTGGTAGCTACCCGCGCGGACTCTCAAGAAGTCCTACCACCAGTTTACCATGACATTATTATTCAATTTCTTAGTATCGTTATCAATTACCTGCGGCTGTTCGCTTCACGGATGGATCTGGACTGCCCAATAATTCAACACTGGACACGTGTGCATGTTGAGCAGTTTGGATCCAAACCAGCCTTTAGGTTAAGGTAGTTTTGACGTTCATTTTAATTTTTTGTTTTATTATTATTATTGTTTTTATTTTATTTCGAAATTGTACATAGTTATTATTTTTATTTAATTCTGTTATACTATATGAAATGTTTATGAATGTAATATGGATGCAAAATCTGAAGTAAATGAAATAAATACACTGTCTCAAGTACTTTGTAATCTTTTTTTATTATTGCCTAGTTGGATGGACGAACTCACAGCCCACCTGATGTTAAGTTGTTATTGGAGCCCATAGACATCCACAACGTAAACGCGCCACCCAGCGCGAGATGTGAGTTTTAAGGTCTCAGTATAGTTACGACTGTCCCAACCTTCAAACCGAAACGCATACTGCTTCACGGCAGAAATAGGCAGGGCGGTGGTACCTACTCGTGCGGACTCACAAGAGGTCCTACCACCAGTCGTAGACATAAATGAATTAATATGTTACTACGCAGGGTTGATAGGCGACCGAGTTCAGATGATTGGTGTGGTTATCGGAACTCAAAAACGTGAAGTCAAAGTTTGAGTGAATCCCAATAAACATACTTCAACCTGGAATGCAGGGTTGCTCCGAAACAGAAATAGGCAGGATTGTTGTAACTGAGTTTGCGTGCTCTTAATATACCCGATTACCACTAATCGACTGTATATATAATATACTGACACTAATTTTGCGACTTTGATTTATAACATGAACCTATTACTTCATCGTCGGATAGAATAGCCTCTTAGGTTACCAACGATTAGGTATACAAAAGTATAATTATCGTGCTCACAGCAATACCGCACCCTAATCTTTGCCAGTATATTTCTAATCTCCTCCTCCACTAAAACGAAATTTCAGTAGGATAACAATGAAATTATTTATCTTACTTTATGAAATACTAGCGGACCGCTCCGGCTCCGCTCTGGTCTTTGACAAAAATTTCAACGATATTTGACGTTGTTTTATTAAAAAAAATAACACTTATTGCGGCATAACCATAATAATGAAACATATGCTGTCGCGACACTTTTTGTAAATAATACTGTGTTCTACAAAGTCGTAGTACATTATTTTGTTCTACCATCAATAGTTTTCGCAGGGCACGCGATGTAAAGAATATTTTAGGTAATTTTTTTACACCTTGGGTTACATTATTGAAGTTTTAGTAAGGATCCCTAACTTTTTCAAAAAAGATTATAGCCTATGTCACTCGGGAATAGTGTAGCTTCCAAACAGTGAAAGAATTTTTCAAATCGGTTCAGTAGTTTCGGAGCCTATTCAATACAAACAAACAAACAAATCTTTCCTCTTTATAATATTAGTATAGATAATTTCTTACTTTTGTGTTGGTCTTTATTTAATCGTTATTATTTAGTTTACGTCTTACTCAAGATTTAATAGCGTCTTGGATTGTCGAGAAGAAATACTTATATGTTGCATGAGACGCTTATCGCTTTTTATCAGCTTGACCTTTGTACTTCAATAAATTATAATAGGTGACTGTACTATATGTATGTACATTACCAAAGTTTATTTTGTCTGGTCATTAATTTATTATTTTTACATCAAACGTTAATATCCACTCGCGGTAACGACTTGACTTAATGACTCCGAAATGAAAAGTTATTCGATACGCTTGGCAATAAATATTCATATCATTCAGCTGATATTACTCACGTACATCTAAGGATAGCGTCACTTTCTCATGTGCTTTTATTATAACAATATTTTTATTTGGTTTGCTTAATAATGAAAAGGTTAAAACGTATAAGCATTGAAAGAAAATTCAACCTTTTCGTGTCTAGATTCCGATTTTATTTTCCTTAATATGTTGAAAATTATTTGGGTAAATCAGAACGGATAAATATTGTTAGGAGTTCGTTTCTATGATAGTCAAACGTATCAATATTTCATTTTATGTGACGAGGCGTTTGCTCTCAATTGATTTGGAAATATAAAAACACTACCCATCGCAATTATCGTCCCAATTCCAATTTAAGTTTAGTTTGTTTAGAATACAATCAAACTGCTTATTTGCTACTTGCATAGGGAAGAATCAATGAACACTTTCTGTACAGCCCTTCAAACAGGAACTAATGACTAATTTTCGGCAGAAATAAGCACGATTGAAGCCTCACAAAATCACCATTATTAAGCAAGTTTATGTATTTGAAGGGTTTTTTTAAATGTAAAATGTTATTCCTTTAGCATCGAAGCTATTAGTGACAAAGTGCTAAGTGCGTACTAAAAAAAAACTGTTTTTGATTGATATTGTCACATCACTCGATATAGGGTACAGAGCGCCTCACCTTTAGTCCATTACAGCATTGGAAGTATTTACGAAATTTAAAATTTACTAATCACTATTTACTACGCGAATATAATTTTAAATCAGAGTAGCTTCTTAAAATCGAACTTTTTTTTTCTACCTATGCTTATAGCCTTGAGAGGCTATTTCAGCTTTGCCCTAACATGTAAAACGGAATGTTGCTAACACTAGCCCTAGCAAGAACAGTGCTTCGCAGAATCTATCACCGGATCGGAAACGCGACCCACTGAGAAGATCTGGCGAGAAACTCAGTGGGCAAATTTAACCGAAAATATACTCTAAAAGGCTAATAGTTATAATATTACGTATACAATACTAACATTACAATAAACGTCAAGCTCAAACAGTTCAGATAAGCTGCACCGCACACAAACTCCGGAATTATCACCCAAGAATTTGTTCAGCTGCCCTCGGTCATAAACCTCACAATCTAAGCCACGAACATCGTTTATAGCCAAACTTTTGCTGTTTGTAAACCGCAGACAATATGACCCTTAAGAACGCAAATTCAACAATAACGAGCTCGAACCGTACTTATAACAATAAGGGAGAGTCTGTTACATTAACTATTTACGCGCAACCAGTTTGAATGTTTAATTTTTATATCTAGCATATCTTGAATTGCATCGAAGAAATTATTGTCGAAACGTCGTTATAATTTTCAATTGCTTTAGATGACATTTTTTTTTTTTTTTTTACCACAGGTGAAAATCGCCGGATCCCCACCCGCACGGCAGGTGGGGTATGTGGGAGTCGAACCTCACTAAAAACTCCTGCCGCTCACAGCCGGCGCCCTACCCCGGACCGGGCGGAAACCCAGTCGGAGCTATTGAGACGGCGGGACAGGGTTTACGCAGAGCACATTACATCCATCCCGCCGTCCCCCAGACGCCGGACCGGCGGCCGCCAGCAACATGACCGCCGGTTCCCTCGGTCGACGGGCCAAGAGCCCGATTGATAGTGCCGCGCTACACCTTCCCCCGGAGCGGTCGGGTGAACGCGACCTACCACGCCGTCCCACGCCTAGGTTCCTCCCCGCACAAAGCGGGTGGAGCCCGAAGCTCTTAGGGGGCCGGGTTACGGACGGGACCCCGGTCCCGACCCCCTGCTCGGCGGCGGCGGGTTTCTGCATAGTGAGGAGAGCTTTGCCTCACTCGCCCCGCCGCCTCCTTCTGCGAGATGGTGCACTCGCAGAAGTCGAGCATAGCCTTCCAAGACTCGTCGCCGCCAAGCATCGACGCCACGACGCTAGGCAGCGACAAGTCCGGTCCTATCTTTGCGACAAGGACACGGCGCTGCACCTCCCAAGCGGGGCAGACAGCGAGCGTATGCTCCGCCGTGTCCAGGTCGTGTCCACAATGGTGGCACCTCGTCGTCGGCTCAGCTCCTATCCGGTGCAGGTACTTCCCGAAGCATCCGTGCCCAGTCAGCACCTGCACCAGACGGAAGGTGAGGCGTCCTCGGCCACGATTCACCCAGTCATAAAAGACTGGGTAAACCGCCTCAACAGTCCGTAGACACCACGTAGGGTTGCCTAACCGCCTCGACCACGATTCGAGCACGGACCGCCGAGAATGGACCTTCCGCGCTCGCAGCTCACTTTTGGAGGGACGCGCCACGCCCAGAGCACGAAGCTCACTGCGCCACCGATAGTCGGCAGCGAGCGACTCCGATTATCTATATATTACTATATATTATCCGACATAGCCGATTATAGCTACAGTTTATTTAAAATTGTGTAGTTTTAAGCTATTGCATAGCTTTTATCGAGGGCTTTGAGCGTGACGACCGAATCAAGAAATTCCGTAACGAAAATAAAACCTAACACCCCTCACTCCGCCTACAATCTAGCTCGCGTTCAACACATTCACACGATGCGCTTGTGTAGTGTTTGTGAATAAGCGCGCGGTGTGACGTCGCACTGCATGCGCATCATGAAAAGTCTGCCCATCTCTCGCTCGCGCGCTCTAGCTTCACACTCATTATGGGGACAGTTAATGTTTTGCTTTTGTTAATGTTTATAAATATAGCGTGGTCTTATTTTATTATTGTTTTCATATTCAATTATTAAAAAATACTATGCAATAGCTTTACTGCAGCAGTCCCCGAGTGCCACACGTGTATTTTTTGTTTTTTTTTTGTTTAGACAGTTAAACTTTTCACCGAAGTCATAAATGTTGCTCCTCCTTTAAACTAGTGTAACTGGAACCCATAGTTGCTTTGCGCCAAAAATAAGTAAGATGGTGACAGTCATCGATCGATGGGCATGGCATTGTCTTCTATCACAAGTAACGCAAATTTATAAGTGGAAGTTTTTAACTTTTTTGTTATGTTTTCAATTCTTAAGTTAAAAAGGGGAGACAAAATATTAAATTTGTACTGTGTGATATTTATGGGCGGAATGGATACAGATATCTTCAAATTTTAATAATTCATCGCATTAGTTAAATTTTCGTATTTATAATGTATCTTTTGTTAATAATAACCACAACCACATGTATAAACAAATCCACAGACGTATACTAAGAACCATAGAACAATAGTTATGTTAGCCAGCTCAGGTATCCCAAGGGGCTATTTCAGGTATGTGCGAACCTTTGAGAAGAACCAACGAGAAATTCAATGGGTACATTTCACTAAGCTGGGCAGTCTAGCTCACAGTCGTAAAACTCTACGCGTAAACATAATCCATTTATATTTATGGGAAATCGTGTGTGGTACACCTGTCACATTTCATGTACTAAATATATTTATGTGGTGTACTCCGATAACATGTCAGCAATAACTTCCCAAACTTAACATAAGCCAAGTGTTAAGTAAAGCCAATTTACGCTTCTGTTACCCATGTGTCATTCGTGTGATTAATCAAGCGTATGTGAATGAAGGGCCATTAATAATAAATTGTTTGTGAAGTTTAGATCCCATCACATGACACACTGTACGTAGGGCTGCCAATTTTAGCTAATTCGACTATTTTAATGACAATATGTCTTTTGAGTTAGTTTTTATTGAGGATTTTATTCTTGACAAGAAAATTGTTTTCTAACGAAGTTTGTTAGTTGTTGAATTATTTTAAAACGAAGATTGACGTATTTGGGCTGATGACGATGATGCTTTGTATATGAAGATTAAAAAATACCGTGTAGGTACGTTGATATTAAACAATATTGCTTTTATGACTTAACTAATTTGTTACTTTTGAATCGTAAATAGTAACATTTCAAAGGATTATACAGACAAACTAATTTGTGTACAGATTATGGCCGTAATCCGTCCCTTTGGATCTTAAGTAGATGGTTTCGAGGATTAGTCTTAGTTAGTAAGTTCGAAACAATATGATCCTTGTTCCATGGATATACAGTCAATTATACAAAGTAATATTTTAGACTAGACTGGTGGTAGGACCTCTTGTGAGTCCGCGCGGGTAGGTACCACCACCCCGCCTATTTCTGCCGTAAAACAGTAACGCGTTTCGGCTTGAAGGGTGGGGCAGCCGTTGTACCTATACTGCGACATTAGAACTTATATCTCAAGGTGGGTGACGCATTTACGTTGTATGTCTATGGGCTCCAGTAACCACTTAACATCAGGTGGGCTGTGAGGTTCTCCACCCATCTAAGCTATAAAAAAAAAATTGTACTGAAACGGTAATTCTATACTGGCCTGTTCGGAAAGTCTTTTTTAGGTGTAGAATTCATAACTTTTTTCACTTTAGTAATAATGCAATTAATAGTTTATATGATACCCCTTGTATAGTTGTATTATAGTATAAAAATTAATCCAAAATTAATTTAATAAGTCTCAATTTTTTTAAACTGCTCAAATCATAAGCATTAATTTCAGTGCTAGCCCGCCAAAAAGCACGTAAGCCTTACTAAAGAATAAATGCGATTTTTCATTATTTATTTTATTATAAATTATATTTTTGAAGAACTTAATAGTACTTTTGTTCGTATTTCGATGTTTCACGCATAATATTATTGGTCTTAGTTAAGTAGTGTGAACATAGTTACGAAAAATCAAAAAATCCACCGCCAGTTCTTGGAATAGTACTAAACATGTATCTATATCTATACTAATATTATAAAGAGGAAAGATTTGTTTGTTTGTTTGTTTCGAATACTCCGAAACTACTGGACCGATTTGAAAAATTCTTTTCCCATTAGAAGCCGACAGTGTCCCTGATGAACATAGGCTACTTTTTTTAATTTTTTTATTGTTTTTTTTTTTTGTTTCATGTGTGTTTTAATGTTTCCGAAGCGAAGCAAGGGCGGGTCGCTAGTAATTCATAATTTCATGTTTGATTATAAAGTCTATTAGTTTGTTAACTATTTATTCGTTTTATATTGAAGGATGAATTTGATTCTTAATGAATAACACTCTCTGATTGAAATTTTCATGACATTATGACGTTACCACGAAGCTTTAATGATAATTAATTGGTCAACTTTCCTATTGTTTGTATGTAAAATAATATTTGTTTCAAAAATAGCCTAGCTTTGAACGGAAGAAATTGATGTAATCAAAATCTATTCAAAAACACGGATATTGGAGAATGTTACGCAAGCAAAGAGCGTGCTATTTCTACACATGACGCCAAGTCTTGTATGCGTCATCTACATACCTATATTATATTCCATTCTATAACTGAGATCATTTGACCTTTTAAATGTTATCGGAGTTGAATAAATTTTGTTATATATGTAATTTTTTATCGCTAACAAACATTTTAATATTATTTAATGTTCAAAGTCGTCATATTCATAGAAATTAACGATTTAAACTTAACAGACCCGGTCTATTACCCCTCTCGCTCGGGTATCCGTAAATGGGTATCCGTAATCCCAGCGTTAAAAAAAAAAAAAAGGGTATATTGCTTAATAGAAAAAAAAAACCACTCAATATTCCATTTGTGACGTTTTATTATTTTTTCCATAGATTATTCACGTAGCATACTTATACACTTTACACAAAAAATCAATATGGTTTCTGACATGTATTTCTGAACCAATCTACCACTTCCTCAATCGTATATCCACCGTCCACGTACGTTGCTAGGCTTCTGTAATCAGGTGAACTGGTGCCCCCACCAGAAAGACCGGATCCCGATAGTCCTTTAGATGTAGGATACGAATGCGACACAACGGGGGGGATAAAGTTATTTTGAATCACTTCTCCATTACTATTCCAAGTTATTTTCTTTAAGTCATTATTCAAATTCACTAAAACGGACGGATACGGGTCGCCGGCGTCCAAAGTTCTGAGAGTACAAGTCAAACTCGACGATAGATCCTTCACATCGGTTCTTCTCTGGGACACTATATCCGTTTCCTGTACAGCAACACGACCGTAACACGAATCGTAAAGGAACAACAAAACAACTAGTAGATATTTCATGTTGCCCGCGCGGATTCCTACGGTTCAATGACGGTGTTGTTCTTTTGTAAATTCGACGCGTACGATATTATCAAACGAGAATATTGAAGTGTTTTTCCATTTACCGACACGATGTTAATTAAATATCGGACCGATGTTGCGGCAGCGTAATGTGTAAAGTTATATTTAAAAAAAAAAAATGCATGTGAGGACGAGCTCACAGCCCACCTGGTGTTAAGTGGTTACCGGAGCCCATAGACATCTACAACGTAAATGCCGCCACCCACCTTGAGATATGAGTTTTAGACCTTAAAACGCATTACTGCTTCACGACAGAAAGAGGCAGGGCGGTGGTACCTACCCGTGCGGACTCACAAGAGGTCCTACCACCAGTAGGTAATTACTCAAATTTAAACGTGTGATTTTTATTACACGATGTTATTCCTTCACCGTGAAAGTCAATCGCGAACATTTGTTAAGTACGTATTTCATTAGAAAAATTGGTACTTACCGATGTTAGGTATTGCCCGTAACTTGTCGGTGTGTTCAATCGTCTTTAAATATAGTTTTTAGGCAAACTTTTACATTTCAATAGGTACACTTTAACGAATTAAAAGTTAATTTAAATTTATAGAAGGTAAAAGTCCATGGCCACGGTAGCTGTAAGTTATTCGGAACGTCAGAAATAATAAAACATAATATTAAACGCGATACTATGTAACCACAAAAGCAGTTTTAAATATTTTAATAATTTCATGGAATTTCGCAACTAGATCCTAAACATATTGTGTTTTTGTTGCTAGTTACTAAATTTAACTAATTTACAACATTACCAGTATAGAGAAAGTTCTGTACAAATTAAATGGTTACAGTAATTCTCGTCCAGTAATTTGCAATTCAAAAATTATAGTTCATATTCGACGTTAGTAACCTTAGCTTCAAGTATGGTGATTAAACACATTATATTGCATTTTTTTTTGTGTATGATGAAGTAACAATAGTAGTATTTATTTTTTTATGTTTGAGAGTTTACTGGTGGCCCGGAGGCCTTTCCAAGTTTACAAAGACAGGTGGGCGAGCAAGGGCTCAGCCAGGAGAGATGGGATTTGCTAATAGCTACCCGAGCACCTCCAAAGGAGACCTAACAACAGGCTGAATTTACTATCGGATCGGAATCGCGACCCGCTGAGAAGATCGGGCGAGAAACCCAGCGGGTTGATGTTTAGGTTAGATTACACGTTGAACTCTTTGTCGAGTTTTTTATTTTATTTTATTGCCCTTGTAGGCAGACGATCTTACGGCCCGCCTGATGGTGAGCAGTTACCGTCGCCCATGGACTTCAGGAATGCCAGGGGCAGAGCCAAGCCGCTGCCTACCAAAGTTGCCTATTCGACGAGTACCGTTATCGGGGTCCCTACTCCAACTGTTAGAGCTAAAGGCATTTAATGCAAGGGTTATTGGATCTCATGAATCCTTATCGATGTGTCTAGGGCACAATAGTAGTAGTTAATGTATGACTTTTCAGATAAACAAATTTTAATAACGTTTGTACGAGTATTCATCATTATCCTGCCCTTCTCCCACTCACCTGGGGTCGGCGCATCATGTTTTCTCCTTCCATACTTTTTTATCATATACCATTTCTTTTCTCACTCCCATTTTACACATATCGTTTTTCACGCAATCCATCCATTTCTTCTTAGGTCTACCTCTTCCTCTAATACGAAATAGAAAATAGATATGAAATAGAAACAGAAATAGAAGAAATAGATATAGAAAAATACGAAATAGAATACGAGTATTATATATTTTAATTCTTATCTATCAAAGAAACTATTACAATATCAAAAGAAGAACTGGTTGCGTAGTTGCGAGAAACGGGGTTTTGGTTTTTGAACGAACAAATATGAAATATGGAAGCGATCCAGTTGCATTTAGATATGTACGTTCAAACTCGTAATATTAGCTAAGTATTATTAATCTTATCGATGTCAGGAAATCTATATTGACTCTTAAATACAAATATGATATTAGAAAATAAATAAAACTCGAGAAATACAACTGATTTTGCATTTGCCACAATTGAACTATACAGTGAAACTATTTATAAATTTATTAAGGCGGAACAAAAGAAAATGCTAAGCAAAATATGTACCACCGGTACTGTAGGGTTTATATTTCAATGGTGGTATTTACGATCTTAAATGTTTTCCAAAAATGTTTGCTCAACTGATCATATAGTTACATGGATCGTAAGAAATGGCAGTGTAATGGAAACACAGGATACAAGAAGATCATTGAATTGTGAAATCAAAAGGAAATAGTTTACATTAGTTACACTTTGTGCTCCGGAGCATTCAGATAAACGTTTAACATTCAACAGTATTGAAGGTATGTCATTATTTACATTGCTTCTGAGTTTTATAAATGGGTAATAATATCCTTTAGGATGTGAAAGAGAAACCAGATGATGGATGATTTATTTCCTCGATTCAATCTGGTTCTAGACGAGCAGGGTATCATGTGGTACGTGTTAACGACGAGCTTAGTCGGTGGGGTATTACTTGTAAGCTGTACTACTAAATAATACTAAGCAATCAGAATATCAATAAAGAATTTGATCTGTTTTTACGAAGTTTTTGAAGTATGGAAAAAGTGGCAGTTACAGATAAACGAAATTATCACAGATATTTATTTTATTCCACCCGATGATTGAAATTTGACGGTAATATGTCCAATTCTTCTTCAAGTGGCATCTTCCAGGTCGCTGATTATTAAGGCAACATGTATTTTTTAAGCAATATATCGACACAAAAGGTCCGGTTCCTTTTCCTATTAATTTGCACTCTCTCTCTCTCTTTCTCTCTTTCTCTCTTTCTCTTTCTCTTTCTCTTTCTCTTTCTTTTTCTCTTTCTCTTTCTCTTTCTCTTTCTCTTTCTCTTTCTCTTTCTCTTTCTCTTTCTCTTTCTCTTTCTCTTTCTCTTTCTCTTTCTCTTTCTCTTTCTCTTTCTCTTTCTCTTTCTCTTTCTCTTTCTCTTTATCTTTCTCTTTCTCTTTCTCTCTCAGTCTGTAGTCTCTATCCTTTTTTTTTGCTTAAAAGCTAGCTAGATACCTCTTAGTTTGATCACTAAATGTGTACACTATATACTGGTAGTAGGGCATCTCGTGAGCCCACGCGAGTAATTACCACCATCCTGCCCATTTTTGCCGTGAAGCAGTAATGCGTTTCGGTTTGACGGGTGGGGCAGCTGTTGTACTGTAAAAACTGAGACTTAGAACTCATGTCTATAGGATCGTGGCGGCATTTGCGTTGAAAACGTCTATGGGTTCTGGTAAGCCGTGAGCTCGTACACCAATTTAAGGAATAACAAAAATAAGTATAAGTAAAATTAAATATCTAGGTAGTAGTAAATTCAAGTGATTTTAATTCATAAATACCTTTTAATCTGCATGACGATTTTATTTACGAATACGAGTACTTTTGTGAATCGAATTGAGTATAGGTATGTGCGCTTTTACGAGAATTTATGAGCGCACGGTTATCCCATATTCTTCGACTCATATATATCAGGCCAATTTATTGGAACTGGATTCGCATAGAGCAAAGCGTCAGAAAGCAAATATTATTTCATCTTATTTTGTGATGCGTTGTTCGTTATTCATATAACGGGAAACATTTGAAAATACGTTTGTGGAACGCTCTTGTTGATTATCGTCCTTTGTTACTTTGGCGTTTTAAGGTCTTACCCAGTCCACTCTGAAATTATATTAACTACAAAATCGTTTGGTCTTCGATGGACCCGAGACCTTTAGGATTTTCTTAGCATTTAGGAAGTTCCTTATGGGACGATGCGGAGGGGTACCCTTACAGGGAGAAAACGTCCGTAACGTAAGATTTTATTAGTAATGCACACAGTGTACGACATAGCTTTGTAATAACGTACAAATTAGTAATGTACACAGTGGACGACTTAACTTTGTAATAATGTACAAAAAATAACATATTTTTTTGTCATTCATTGACCACGATCTCAGAGCGTTCGTTTGCGCAATACACCAACTATGCAAACAACCGTGAATGAAGTGTGCCACAATAAGTTCGCACGTTACCGAATGACCGTGGGTTGTTGCGAAACCTCCAGTTTTATTTTCTTTATACCTCGAATAGAACTTAAAATTAATATTTTATAGTCAGGAACTTCGCTCCTATCCGGTGTCCCACGACACCACTCTTTTATTATTATTTTCAAAACCGTGAACCGATCTCTGCTTGAAATTCCTCGTGATATTTATAAATCGAACTCTCTCAGCTCGAAGCACATTAGATTAGCTTTGTGCATGTTGGGTTGATGTTTACACTTGAATCCTTCAATCAGTGAGGGAATGTCTGATATACTATTGTTTCTCGCTTAACAGAGGGTTTGTCGGGAATATGATGTGTTCGATTTCGTTACAACTCATTTCGTATTCAGATTTCGTGTCAATTCGATATGCGTGTGCTGTGTGATCATTATGTATTGGTCGTTATAGAACTATCTTAATTAGTATCGGTATTGTATTTTCTTCGGTTTTTTCTACTTTTACGGTTGAATCTTACTTTTAAATTGGCATGGTATTATTAGTGACTTTTCGAAAAATTTACAGTTTTCGTGGTTAATGACTAAGGTGTCATTCGTTGCTATTTGTTTGTTCAAATGTCGCATATTCCATTCAAATCTTAAAAGAAGTTAGGTAGTATTCGTTTTAGAATCGATGTAGGGTTGTGTCAATTTAATTTAGGTGAGTGCTTTCCGAAGGTAATTTATAGTTACAATTTTTATCGCTTTACTATGATCATGTTTGATATCATGTTAATGGTATTTAATTTTTTTTTATTTTTTTATTGCCCTTGTAGGCAGACGAGCATACGGCCCACCTGATGGTGAGTGGTTACCGTCGCCCATGGACTTCAGCAATGCCAGGGGCAGAGCCAAGCCGCTGCCTACCGTTAAAATTAAATTAAATGGGAAAATTCTGAGTCATTTTCGGAACGATTATTTTTTGACGTAGTGTCGAAGTAGGAATTAAAAAATTAGGACTATCTATAAAGATGTGCAAAAAATATTTAAAATCATACAAGGAGATTAAGTTAAAAAGATATTAATCGTAAGTAAGTGTATTTTTTTATAACAAGACATAAAAATATAAGACGACAATTCCGCACTAGAAAGAAGGGCTGAAGGTCTTAATTAAAGCAGGTAACTAATTGTACTAATTTTAACGAGACATTTGGATAAATAATGGACAATTCAGCCCCTTGGGCGTCTTTATTATTTCCCCAAGGGGTCTCACCGTTCCCCAATCATCTGCTAATTGGGTTCATTTGTATATTCAAACATCGTTTCGTTGTAAATCTAGGAACGGTGTATAAATTTCTAATTGGATAAAAGATTTCGTAATATTAATTTTGGGTTCGGTCAGCTGCTATGATATTATTTTTTTATTGTTTCTTACGTATCCAGCTTTTATATTGTCCAGAATTTTTTAATTGCGTGTGCTTTAAACCATAATTTTGAATCTTATCGATAAACTAGTAACGTGACAGCTATGAATATGTTACGATTGTTACTATGAATACGGTTGCCGTCAGTCAATCATTGATCAAGCTGGTGATATTTAATTATCAAATCTACACCGTCCAATGTAACTGTGAAATCCGTAGATGTTCTTTAACTGGAACCTCGAGCTGTTAAGCTATCTTATTATGACAAAACCAAATTCAAAGATATTCGGCCGTAGGCCACTAGAATGGCTATAAATTTTGACTAATATCTAAAATTATCGATACAGTAACATCTCTAAAAAGACGAAAATCTGAATATCGTCTTTACCTGGCTATTAATAAATCGATATAATCTGCGTCAATATTCATCTAACGTTAACATTGAATTATTAAAGCTGCACAGCTTATGTTCGCAGTTTGGGCTTCATCCGGGAGCCGGTCTGTCCCCGGGCCAACGTTTCCAATTTCCGTTCTCAAGCTCACTACGACAGACGATTACCACAATCTATCGGATTCTAATTTAAATTATTTCTCATCTAATGTTCAGTGATACCGATGAGTTAATATGTTCGCTTTGAATATGTTTGGGTAATCTCATTGTTGAATCGTCAGTCCGCTGAGTTTGTTGTGGGTGTTCTTCGTGGGTGGCTATACAGATCCGATGGTAGATACAAAGTAGCTGTCTTTATGTTATGCCTCCTCTGGAGGCGTTCGGGCTGATGTTAGCTAATCATCTTTTAACACGGACTGAGCCTTTGAGTCCGCCTATCCACCTTAGCAAAGACCGATGGACGAGTTGCGATGATTGCCTCTCCAAAAACAATAATAATTTTAAACGATTTATCGGCAAACAAAAACAATAATAATTTTGAATTATTTTCTTTATTGTCTGTCTTACACATTGCTGTAAAGGTTTTATTTTAAAGGCATCGGAGCTAGACAGCAGCTTTGCTATGTTCTTGGTTGTCTATGAGTGACCGTTCTACACCAAGTATGCTGGCCTGTCTACTAAGGCAATAATTAAAAACAATATGTACTAGAATGTTTGTATATCTGTGCTTTTCATATCCATCCACACGTCATTAATACGATTAAGTTGCAATTTAACGGCTTTATTCAATTCCATTTCTCTTTTTATTTGTTTGGTTGATTCTATACATTAATTCATAATTAAGTTCAAAACTAGTTAATTTTTGCTAGGCCGGTCTACTATCATAAACGCTTGCAATGCCTAAGAGTTGTTAAAAACCTGAACGTTTGGCGAATCTCTGTCCACTGATGTGGCGATTTCAGAAATGTTTTTTTTTATGTCTATTCTTGTAAGCACAATTTCTTCAAATTCAATTCGATAAATACTTTTGTCAGATTAGAACGAACAAATACAATTGTAACATTTTAAAATAGTTATTGATCATCTTTGACGCTATTCACGTATTACAACTTTAACAGCGTTGACACGGGTAGGAGCGCTTGTTCAATATACCGATTTAGAAGAAAAAAAGAAAAAAAAAACAGTTGAATTAATTTTCCCGCTGAACAATGTACCCTAGTATCTTTCACAGAGATTCCTAGAAACCAAACTCCACTGAGGGCGAGGCGATCACTCTTTCATTTTACATACATTTAGTCTTATGACTATTTTTCTATCCATTAATGTAATTGATTGGCTCGGGTAACCAGTTAGCCACTTATTGTGGATTATGAGATGTAGCATCAAAGAAACCGTCGTAATGGAAATGAGACCATTTTGTTCAAAAGGATCATGTACGTTCTACGTTGGTTCAATCAAAACAGAATAAATCTAAAACAAGAAATACTTATGAAACTGTACTGAAACATGTATTAACTTGCTGTCCTTTCTGTGCCTACTGCCACTTCACTAAATATAAACTTTAAGTGCTTTTTTTTAACGATTTTCTTATTTGGTTTTAATCTTATATTATATTTTATAGATATCTTATATTATTTCATAATTATTTCATATTTCTTATATTTTTTAAATATCTAATAGCAGTCTTTGTATATTTAAATATTGAAGCCATTTGTCATACTACAATGCTCTTCGTCCTCAAGCTAAGGGGTCGAAGCGTTATTTATTTAGGTAAATATAAGTATCAAGCCATACGTGTACGATATGCTACATCCACCCAAAATGACCAACTTGTACCCAACACTTTGCTTTGAAATTAGAAGAAAAATATATATTTCTCGTATATACCAAGCATAGTGCGGGTGTGTAGGGAACTCTAACCCAATGCTTACGAGTTTCCTAAGTTTTTCCTTTGAACGAGTTCTATTCGGAACTACAATCACTCGGTGATTACACTAATTACTAACTTCGTCAAACGATATTGCTTCGTGAACACAATTTATTGCCGCAACTTCATGTTTCCATCTTCTTGAATTATTTGCTTTCGCTTAATTGTTTCGTATTGTTCTAATAATTAATTTGTTAGCACCATAAAAAACTTCTTTAGTACGATCACGTGTTCAATACATATTTCACGATTCATAGTAGCGATGCTTATGTATTGATAGTAAATTGAAATAGTCTAATACCGAATCTTTCGTAAGCTAATATAGCTTTCACTGGAATGGAGCGATGGAAATTAACCTTCAATCTTTCCAAAAGTCTTATCACGTTATTGACACCGAAATTACATTGGTTTTCGTTTCAAAAGTCAATAATAATGTAAATAATAAACATTTTACTAACAATCACGCCACGTTAACTGGTCCCGTGATAAGTTCGTAAAGAACTTGTGTTACGAGTACCAGATAACGTAAATAAATGTAAGATTTTTATTATACACATACATATATTTAACATACATCCATAACCCTGGAAAAGACATTTATATTTATCATACAAATATCTTCTCTTGGCGGGATTCGAACCCGCGACCCCTTTGTGTAGTGACCATGTCACTTACCACTACACCAGACGGCCGTTAAAATAAACATCAAGGCTTTGTGAAGGTCGCGATCAGGTCAATTCACCGAATAATTTAAATGAAAAAAATATGTGAACGATAAATTCCAAGCGTAGCACGAGGACAATCACTTTAATAACCTATCAATCCAAAGCACTCCGTAATCATGAGGAGAAACATTAAAATTAAATTGGAATAGTTGACTCAAACTATTTGGGGGTACGTAATTCACTAACAGGACCTAACCGCGGTAATGAAAATTGGATCTGATAAGATCTAAAGCTTCAATTGAATCTGAGACCCCGAGGATTTTGTATAATGGGGGAGGATTCTGTTTAATGGGGATCAAGCTATCAATTACGAGAATGTGTTTAATCTATAACTGAATCTCCATACGAGATCAATAAAGATCAATCCAGACTTCTGGTTTGACTTAAAATTTAAAATCATTTCATAACAATTCCGACGATTCTTAAATCTTAAATTTAAAAAATCTTAATAAAGTTCTAGTAAATATAAATTAATAGTATTGAGTAATAGTATAAAGTATATCTTAGTAAAAAAAAACTATCAAACTAATCTAGTTCAGTAGAACAAAGAAATCTTTAACAAAAAGACAAATTGATAATTGCGAATAATGAAGACAATTCTTAGGGCAGTCACGAAAGACAGTGATCCTGGTTATAAGAAAATTGTAGCGAGAAAAAGTAACATTAGCTATTTACTAACGTACTAGGTATAGCTTAATAATTTGGTTGGAGAAAGAAAAGTATGACAAATAAAGAACTTAATGAACCCTGAATGAACTGATTAAGCCTTTGTATTGTTTTTGAAAATTTTAAATAGAAAATACATATCAATTTTAAAAATATAAAGAAACAATTCATTCGTTTTGATAAGTATTAAATGTTGAAAATAATCTTGATAATAAGAGGAAGTCTAGGTTGGGCTATGCTTCTACCATTATTCATTTTCATGCGCATCGGTAACCATTCACTGTCTGGTGGATCACATACTTTCTTGACTTTAGAGGCAATGAAAAATTAGGGTAGTCAATAATTAATTCAATTAAATAAGAATTAAATTTATGATTTTATGCTCTCTAAGCAGTAGATTTGTTATCGTTATTACTAGTAATATTGCATTTTGAAGTAAAGTTATCAGCTACTCATTTTAACTCCTGTATCCCTTATGAACTAGGCCTAGTTTTTAAAAAAATGGGATTTTAAACTGAATTCTCAATTGAAGACAAATAAAAACAAAACAAACATTGTCCTCAACGTTTCTCAATGAGGTGCAGATTTTCGGAAACTCAGCTAATTACAGGTCGGTGTTGAGTTACTCCCTTACATAATTACCGTTACGGTCCCGGTAATCGATGTGTGGGCGAATAATTTAGTACCTACCTTTCTGAATTACTAATCCAATCAGCGTGAACAATTTGCGGGTAAGAGGTAACTCGGGTGGTGTTATTTTGCTTGCGTCTCAAGGACAGACCTGTACTATAAGTACCTGATGTAGGTAATTAAGATTTGGATCTATCTGCTTGTGTTGATGTTAATGAGATTCTTGTTTTATTTTTCACCAAAAGGAAGAATTTATATAAAAATGCGTCTCAAGTTGTGCTTCATTATTTCTAAAATATTAGTGCTTATCGTTCTTCAAATTTAATATCTTCTGCATAGTGAAATACGTATGATGATCAGCATTGGAAATGATTTCGTCAATATCTTAGGAAGAGGATTTAATTCCATTGAAAATTTTCAATCCTTTTAAAGTTTTTTTTTATTGCTTAGATGGATGGACGAGCTCCCACTTGGTGTTAAGTGGTTACTTAAGCCCATAGACATCTACAACGTAAATGCGCCACCCACCTTGAGATATAAGTTCTAAAGATCTCAGTATAGTTACAACGGCTGCCCTACCCGTCAGACCGAAACGCATTACTGCTTCACGGCAGAAATAGGTAGGGCGGTGGTACCTACCTGCACGGATTCACAAGAGGTCCTACTAACAGTATAAAGTACTTAGAATTTTAAAGAAACTGAGCAGAATAGTTTCCTAATGGGTATCTTTCTATCATCAGGTTGTGAGTGCATCCGCTTCACTTCAACATACGGCAAAGAGCGTGGAACATTCAGCAGCCCGGACTACCCGCGTCCGTATCCGCCGCACCTCTCCTGCGTACTCTACACATTCATCGCTGCCTCACACGAAATCGTAGAAATCATTTTCACGGACTTCGATATCTACAAGGACCCTATCGAGTAAGTACATAAACAACCAAAATAAAATTCCTAAAGCTGTATGTATTATTATGAGACTTCGGATAACTGTTGCTAACAATAACAAGTAAATATTTATCATTGTAACTTCTACAATAGCAAAAATTGTTTTGAACAAAATTGATAATTAAAGAGTTCTGAATGTGTAAAGAGTTTCAGAGTTACAAAAGTCTTATCCATTTTAATTTGTTATTTGTATAAAAAACAAAAAAAAGTATATATATATAATTATGTATTTCAATATACGAGTATCGTATGTTATTTATTAAATTTTGACGTTAAAAGCATCCAATATTTTGTTTACAACGCTAATTAAGCTTTACCAAGTTCAATATAAATAGGATGTTATATTTATTTTTTAAGCGAGGTTTTGAAAGAATATTAATGTTTGAATGCTGGTAACGACGTATCCCAGGATTGCCTTTGGGCGAAATTCCATCTGCCAATGTTATAAATACAATAGAAAAGTTATACTGTTATTTATTATTTTTATTCTTATCATTTCACTGATCTATTCTTCAATATCTATCAATAATCTTTTCAATATGATAATTATTTCATTATGTTTTTGTATATTTTAACTTGTATTGCCAACGGTATTCAAACTGTAATTATATATTAATAAAATCGTGTTTACTTGTATAAAATAAGTAAGTAATCTCTTTCCAATATTAATATTTCATTTTATTTTTTAAATTAAACAAACAATCTTATTGATTTGATAAGCAAAATTATTCGGTATTAATTTATTGATCTCTGGGTTTATTTGGTTTGCGAAGGCCACTCAATTGACTACAAAACCCTACATAGTCTATCATGGTGCCGTCTTCTTTTTGGACTATCGGTGCTTCGTCTAAAGCGTAGTCTGCTTCTTTTGCGGTGAAGCGATCGCCCCAGGTCATGAGATCGTGTCGAATTCTGAAAAAAAATAACTAAAGTGTATAATGACAGGGCATGTTGACCCTATGTTTTTACTGGTGGTAGGACCTCTTGTGAGTCCGCGCGGGTGGGTACCACCGCCCCGCCTATTTCTGCCGTGAAGCAGCAATGCGTTTCGGTTTGAAGGGTGGGGTAGCCGTTGTGACAATACTGAGACCTTAGAACTTATATCTCAAGGTGTGTGGCGCATTTACGTTATAGATGTCTATGGGCTCCAGTAACCACTTAACACCAGGTGGGCTGTGAGCTCGTCCACACATCTAAGCAATAAAAAAAAAGCGTACAATGAGACACCATGTTGACCCTATATTACAAAATAAGTGACGGGGTTCGTATTTGTGGGCATCGGTAACAATGTAAAAGCAAGTGGACCGTGAATTCGTCCACCTATAAAAAAGCAATAAAACGGACTTGATGGTGTAATTAAATTTCAGTTGTTTTTTGCTGTTGGGGCTTGATTGTTTATGTAGAATATGTAATAGGACACGATATTTGGTTTCGTTATGAAGGCAGAAGAGCATAAGGCACATCAATGGATATTAGCAATTTCAAGGACACAGTCATGCCATGCGGTAGGCAGCGGCTTGGCTCTGCCCCAGGCATTGCTGAAGTCCATGGGCGACAGTAACTACTCACCATCAGGTGGGCGATATGCTCGTCTGCCTACAAGGGCAATAAAATAAAAGTCCTACTACTCTCAGCTCCCTTTAACTCTAGTTTTACTGGTGGTAAGGTATCCTTGAGCCCTCACGAGTACCATCATCGTGCGTATTTCTGCCGTAAAGCAGTAATGCGTTTCGGTTTGAAGGGAAAAGCAGCCGTTGTGCTGTAAAAACTGAGACTTAGTACTCATGTTTCAAAGTTGGTGGTGGTATTTACGTTGTGCATGTCTATGGACTCCGGTAACCGCTTAACCCATGTATACTCGTTGACCTATGTAAGCAATAAAATAAAAAGTTTAAATGAGAAAAATGAGAGGAAATATCTTATAAAGCTATATAAGTATTGTAGAAATTTGTTATAAAGTCGTGTGGTGCATGGCAGAAATAGGTCCTGAAAACGTACTACGGACAAGTGTTTTCAATATTAAAAGCCTAAAACACAAAGTTATCGAAAATTATACACAGAACAAAAAAATACACAAATAAGAATGACAAGAAAAGATCCGAATGACAAAACAACTAGAGATGGTTTCAAGTGAGACTTCGCAATTAGCGTGAAAGACGTGATTAATGATTCTGGAGCACTGAAAAGATGATGTAGGCTAGACATTTATTCATCGCGTCGAAGAATTATGACTTCAGAAAGTTCACAAATAGCCTTCTTTCGAGAGTTGAATATTATTTGCATTTGAAAGAGACGCAGGATAATTTGTATGGAATTGTCAAATGTCTGACTTTTAAATTACACGCTTCGGATTCTATTTTGTGTTTAATGGTATATTTGTAATGTATACAATACACAAAATCATATTTAAATTGTATATGTAAAGCTTGTGCTTCCTTTTTTTGAAAAGCCCAAATTACCTTAAACCATTTTTACGTACTATGTCCAATTAAAACAAACAAACATTAATTTTTCAATCGTTGGTTACAATTGCTATGATTTTTCATAATCCATAAACAGTTTCATAATTTAATTGTGCCCCAAAAACAACAGACTGAAAATGAAATAAATCCAAATTCTCGGACCTTGACCATTGATAAATCATTTTTTGCATCTAATTGTAATAATTTTATAGTCGAAATACGTGTTAAATAAAAAAGGTGTTCCAAAGCTAATCTAATTAGAAGCAATATCATTTAACAAAAAAACTTACTGCTACCGCACTCCGTTGAATCACATAGTCGCCTTTAACGACGTCTTCGGACAGACATATGGTTGTGCTATTTTAAGACACCATAACCAAAATAAATTAAAGACAAATTATGATCATAAAACCTCCTGTTCCGTTTGTTCCGACCGGTTCATATTATTCAAAGTATGAATTCTTATCAGCTGCGCTCAAGATAATAAAGGTAAATATACCCTTAAAATTGTACTAGTATTAATATGGGCAACGTACAAACCGGCTAACTCTGTAAGCATCCCTTAGTCTCGTACAGATTAGATAAGTTTCTCGAGTCTCGCCGTTTAGTAATTAGGAAGCGACATATTATAATTATTAAATCCTACTCACAGCAGCTCTTTGAAATTAGTTTTCCTCTAATTAATTATGGATTTCGATTTTTCCTTTCGATTTTTCCCATCTTTTAATACGTTTAATAAAATGTAACAAAAGAAGAGCATTGACTGAATGAAAAAAAAAACATCTTCCAGTAATTGAAGTCATTGAAAAAATCGAAAAATTTCAAATATCTTGAAATTGGATTTTTTTTAATACAACAACGAAATAGTTTTGTTTCGTATTATTGAGAAATAATAGGCATGCCAACAAAGTTTAATATGTTCTTTGTTTGAACATACTATTATTTTTAATTTGACAAGCAGTCGTTCTTTTTAGTGGGGCATTGACCCGAAATCCAGCGTGAACCTCTACGTACTTGCCTCATATGTATTGTTTTAAAAGCACAACAAAAAAGGTCGTTTATTTTTCGCCATTGAACAGAGCACATTGAATTTAGATCGAATCAGGGTGAAACCTTTAAAAATCAACACATGCTAGGAACTGGTAAATCAAAGCCAGACAAAAATAAGTTGTTAGAGTGTGCTGTGTGCAATTTATACGAATCGACTCAGCAACCACATAAAAACGTCGCTAATTACATATCGTAAGTAACATTACATACTCGGTCCGGTGGACCGAGTGGTAAACAGTCGACGTCGCCCTAAACACGTCATTACGGATTTTCCCAATCAATTAACGATGCTTTTTGGGCCTAAAGACCGGTAACCGTCCTCGCCGAGCCCGTCGCTTGAGACGAAGAGCTCGACGAGTAAGTTAAACCATAGACACACACAGCCCACTGAGCTTCTCGCCGGATCTTCTCAGTGCATCGCGTTTCCGATCCGGTGGTAGATTCTGCGAAGCACTGCTCTTGCTAAGGCTAGCGTTAGTAACATTGCCGGTTTGAGCCCCGTGAGCTCACCTACTAGCTCGATGAATCTTATATTATTTTCCTACCTGTTCTTAGGTAGGAAAAAAAGTAAATAACAAATGGGAAAATGAATGTATAAGCTTTAATTATATTAGTGAAATCCGAAGAATATCCCTTACCTAACAGTAAAGTTATTTTTGACTCCGGTATCGATAATTTTGAATATTTATTAGTAAATCGGCACTACCCTAAGATAAAAAATTAATCCGCACACTGACAGTGAAACTTCGATACCTCTCAACAAAAAATAAGGGCGGACCTTTGACCGTACGTAGGTTAGGGTAGTAGGTAAACAAAATAACAACCTTTTTTGATGAAGATACAGTAAGCTAGAAATAACTTGGGTCTAGCTGTCAATCAAGAAAGTAAATAGGTAAATAAGGTAAAAAGGTAAATAAGGTAATTCACTGGTGGTAGGACCTCTTGTGAGTCCGCACGGGTAGCTACCACCGCCCTGCCTATTTCTGCCGTGAAGCAGTAATACGTTTCGGTTTGAAGGGCGGGGCAGCCGTTGATTTGATTTGATTTGTAACTATATTGAGACCTTAGAACTTATATCTCAAGGTGGGTGGCGCATTTACGCTGTTGATATCTATGGGCTTCAGTAACCACTTAACACCAGGTGGGCTGTGAGCTAGTCCACCCATCTAAGCAATAAAAAAAAAGTTTTTTTTATGAGAGACAATGTCACAATATTAGATTGCAATATTTAAAAACAATTAAGTTTTCGGTTTCATTGTTAGGGAAAGTTCCGTCATTTTTATTATACGAACACGACTACTGACCACCGGATCGTAGACCATCCAATCCATACTCTCTGAAAGCACTTCGCTCATCCGCAGCTCATTTCCACAGGCACTATTATGTCCTTTTTTTTCCCGGAGCTTTGTGAGCGCTATGAAATGTCCTTCGTTAAACGAGATTTTAAAGTCTCTAGAAATCAAGAATCAATATGGTGATCGCTCATCAACAAATAGGCTGTATGCTCGGCCTTAAGGCAATAAACGTAAAATATAAGCGATTGACCCATAACATATTACAAGACCCAAGTTTCTGACTTTAAAAATTGCGTCGAAAAATCTGCGTTTATTTCCAAAAATAATAAATTTATAGGGAATATTATGAACCTTCACTGGTTTCTGGCTAGTAATATTGATGTGATTAGTCATTTGTTCTAGTTTAAAAAGTAAGATACTAAAAATGCGTCCTTAAGTTCTCTGTGACTGATGTGTGAGCGCTTGACGGATGGAGTTCTAAAACTCTACTGCCTATCTAAGTCAATAAAAAACATCAAAGAAGGCATTATTAATCTGCTCATACGATTAAAACTCGACGATGTGTGTTGAACTTCCCTAATCCTTTACGGATATTAAACAAGTTTCCTTATTTCCGCTGTTAGCTAATTAACAACGATGTATAATACCTAGGCTACAAAGATGTTCTGTTTTTTGTTCGTACTATTGAAACCAGCACATAAAATCTACACGTTAAATTATTATGAAATTTCATTATATTCATAATGTTCGGAACATCAATACTGAGAAGGGACTGCGAGCACTTTGAAATTTGTGCAGTTTTATTAATTTCTATTTCTACCCTATTTATCCTATTTAACTGTATGCCAGAACACAGTTGAGCCACTACCTACCGTTAACGACTTTTTTCAAAAATCATTCTAAGAAGATCATATTATAGTACTCTGAAAATACGGAGATGGAATAAGGAGCGATGAGTTTAATTTCTTTGATTGATTTGTTTGGATTCTTCCCCATTGGTAAAAGAAGATGATGAGATCATCTCAACCAAATTCCATAAAGCACTAATTATGGTATACACGAATCAAAACATAGAAACAATATACACGTACAAACAGAACGAAAGTCGCTCTGTTGCCCTAACTAAAGGATTCAAACGATCCGTGAGACTAGTATTATCGATAATCCGAAGAACCATCTTCTGAGTAGAGTCAAACGAAAATACTTGGCACTAGCTCAGAAACGGGAGCAGTCCTCCATGCCAAGCTGAGTGGAACTTTGGAGGAAATTATATCAGGCCAAAAATGTTGTTTCTATCTTATCTTCTATATATATAAAAATGAATTACTGTTCGTTAGTCTCTCTAAAACTCGAGAACGGCTGGACCGATTTGGCTAATTTTGGTCTTGATTTATTTGTGCAAGTCCAGAGAAGGTTTAACAGGTAGATAAATATGAAAATTCTCGGATTAAAAAAAAATCCCCCGTCGGACGGATTCGTTTTGTTTGTTTTATGTTTATTTTATACAAAAGTTTAGGTCTTTTATTTATCGATAAAGGCTCTACGAAGTCTGTCGGGTCAGATATTTGCTGATAAATATAAGCCTATAAAAATTTCAACATGTAGTTTCGTATTATTCAAAACGGAATAGACCGTTGTGATTTCCGAAAAGGACAACAGCCCCAAGGCGAGGCTTCTCACAATCGAGATAAGATAAACAGTACGCAATGCTTATAATGTAAACACAAGATTTTGGGTCAGTCCATAAGTGTAAAGAGATGTGTTTGTGTTTATATTGTTTGTGGGGTACTTATGAACTATATATCTATATTTGAGAATGGATGGCCTGGTGTAAATGATATTTAAAGAATGGAAGATGCCCAGATATCAAAATGCAACCATCAATACTCAAAAGCGGCTTCTAATATTGTGTAATTTGTGGCCTTTCAGGAAGATACTACTATGTTTCCTACATAAATTACGAAGCAGTCATAAATTACGGCTTGAGTTTACAGAGAATAGTTGTGCCATATATGAGTATGTACCTCTTACCTCAAGGTGGTGAAATGGATATTATGATATTTTTTTCTTTTTTTTATTGCTCAGGTAGTTGGACGAGCTCACGGCCCAACTGGTATTAAGTGGTTACCGGAGCCCATAGACATTTACAAGGTAAATGCCGCCACCTACTTTGAGATATGAGTTCTAAGGTCTCAGTTTTTACAGTACAACGGCCACGACCTCACCATTCAAATTGAAACGCATTGCTGCTTCACGGCAGAAATAGGCAGGATGGTGGTACCTGCTCATGCGGTCTCACAACACGTCCTACCACCAGTAACTACGCAAATTATAATTTTACGAGTTTCATTTTTGTTACACTATGTTATTCCTTCACCGTGGAAGACATCTGTGAACATTTGTTAAGTACGTATTTCATTATCAAAATTAGTACCTGCCTGCGGGATTCGAACACTGGTGCATCGCAAGGTACGAATACACCGAACGTCTTAACCTTTAGGCCACGATGACTTCAACTGTCTGCTACGATTACTTTTTAGATCATATTAGCACTAGCAGACTTAGCTGGTACAAGCGCTAATGAACGACGTCGTTACTTAGAGTAAATACAGGTAGCCCTCCCATAACACTGCAGATACGTGTCTACAAAGTTCCGTGTTGTGCAAAACCGTCTCATATAAGGCTAGAAGCCGAGAGAGTAATTTTTTTGAATGAAACATCTCAACTATGCCTTTATGTATTATTTTGCCGATTATACATATAAAATAAGCAGTAAAATTTTGGTTATTCCCATATATTGTGTGTTTATAATGCATAAAGTAATTTTTTAAATATATTTTTAACATAAATCTCGTTACCGTGTTGTAGAAGAACCGTGTTATGAGAGGGTTTTTGAAAAAAAAAATTGTCTTACAGTGGTACCGTGTTGTAAAATACCGTGTAATAAGTAAGTTGCCTGTAAAGAAAAACTAACGATGCTATATGTAAAAATATCATAAAAGACGTTCTGATAGAATTTTACCTTTCTTCTGAAATGAGTCCTGTATTATTTGGATCCCACCGTGACAAAGCAGCTACAAGCGTCTCTTCGGAATCGAGTTCTAAAGTTTTGTATCCAAGTAGATTAACAAAACCATCGAAGTCCAAGGGGCTTGGTGCCTGCACATCGGAAAGGATATTAAGATATTATTTATATAAAACTCTTAGACGATAAATTAGAGATACGTTATGCGACTAGCTGACCCGGCAAACTTCGTAGTGCCTCAATCGATAAATAAAAGACCTAAACTTTTGTATAAAATAAACTTAAAACAAACTAAAAGAAATTGGTCCGATGGAGGACACATCAAAGCAAAAACAAAATTGTTATTTTTATTTAATTCCGAGCAATTTAATATTTATCTATCTTTTAAACCTTCTCTGGACTTCCACAAATAATTCAAGACCAACATTAGCCAAATCGGTTCAGTCGTTCTCGAATTTTAGCGTGACTAACGAACAGCAATTCATTTTTATATATAGAAAGATTAAATGTTACATACTAATATGTAGATGCGAGAACAAAAAAAAAAACAATTATATCCTTATAGGTTAATTCGATCCAATTAGATACAAACAAGGGGTTGCTTCCTTTATTCAAAACATATTTCAAAATATGTAGAACAAAAAATGAAGCCATCGCGGGAAGGCTAGCAGATGCTAAACATTTATATTATTTTGTACAGGTATGGATGGATGAAAGGATAGCTTACGGCAGAAAGCTCATGTGGCATAATGAAAAGTAAATTTAATATTAAGAAACAGTCGCTTGCGCATGACGACGCGTCGCGACACCATACACACTACTACTTATAGCCTATACATATTATTATGTATATTTATATATACTATAATAAACGCATGCCATGGTATGCATCGACACGCCGGCCATCGGTTTTACGTAGGGAAATCGGTTTTACCTACTGCAAGAATATTAGTTGAATACACTTATATTCTTGTAGTAGGTCGTATCTAGAAATTCGATTCACTTGGTCCTAAAAAAAGAAGGAGTTTTCCTTTGTTTAATTGCAGTGGACGCTCATAATTATTTGTGCATATCATAAGAGTATTGCGCTTTGAATTAAGTTTTCGTCCATTTATGATGAATACTAAAAAATCACTTCGTTGGTCACTCTTATCAATAAAATTTAATGACTCTGAAAGCAAACTAATCTTTGTCCAAAAATATGATTTTAAATATAAACAGATGTGTTATAAAGTTAAATTTTAGAACTCCTCAAAAGCTGTTGCCAAAAATATTTACCTGATTTAATACATACATGCAAGGAGCCAATCTAAATTTATAAAGGACATAAAGCTTAGCTCAGTTAAAAAATTAATTTGCGACCCCGCTACAGCGCCGAGTTCCAAGCTACATGAAATATTGAATAAAAAAAAAACGCGCTCAGAAGTCGTAAATTAGCGCCAACTTTTGATTTTGTTACCGCGAGAAAGGTTAACTACATAAATGTTAACAGGGCTCAGTTCTCAGTGAACCCTCGTTAAAATAAATTGGATTGTGTTATCTGATGTGTAACAGCTAATTTTAATATGGAATTTAAATATTTTGCCAAACAGAGCGTAACGGCTCGGCAATTATTTTTCACCGGAAAGGGTTGATCTGTATGGGAATTTATCTTATTTTCATTCTTTGATTCCTAATTCGAATAAGGATTATACAGTAGGTTTTTAAGATGTATCGACATGCAAATCGGGGTATTGTACATGCCGTTTTATGTACACGAGATTTGGAATGGGTTTTACCGTATTTTTTACCAAACCTGTTAATGCTTGGAACATTTGCATAAATAACAAAAAGAGGCTTAATTCATCGTAGTTCTTACAACCGATATATTTTTAGTACATAAAGTACCAGTTTTCTTTGGCACTTTGTGTACTAAAAATAATGAGTGAATGTACTTTTTCACAGTAGAGCACGTTCCAAGCAGTTTTAATATCCATAAGCTCTTCCGAACACTCTACATTCGACTATTAGGTCCTTAATAAGAGCGATCCCTGGCAGCGTCAAAGGATCACGGATCAGCTCTATTCCAAAGTTCTTCGCTTATGTGGAATTAAATGAAAAGTTCCCCTCAGTTGACTTGCAAGTATCACTGCAAGTTGTAGTAGGTACTTATTGTTTTTCGATGTAATGGAAATAAGTTTTGCTTGTTCGGTATATTCGTAATAAAATTTCGGTTTTTGGTCATTCAAAAGGTAATGTTTTACTTTCGGGTATATGATGGCCAGAAATTTAATTGCTGATGGGGTATCTTGTGAGTAAGCACGGGTAGGCACCACCACTCTATTTCTGCCGTGAATCAGTAATGCGTTTGTGTTTGAAGTGAGCTGTTGTACTGTAAAAACCGAGACCTTAGAACGAATGCTTTGTTGTTGATGTTGTAAGCAAGAAAAAAACGTAATCATATTTTGGATGCAAAAAAGAATATCACTATAATTGACGATTGCGATAGTATTGGAACGAAGTTTCTTATGGGACGATGCGGAGGGGTACCCTAACCGGAAAAAAACGTCCGTAACGTAAGATTTTTATTAGTAATGCACACAGTGTACGACTTAACTATGTAATAACGTACAAAAAATAACATATGTTTTATCATTCATTGATCACGATCTCGGAGCGTTCGTTTGCGCAATACACTAACTCTTATGCAAACAACCGTGAATGAAGTGTACCACAATAAGTTCGCACGTTACCGAATGACCGTGGGTTGTTGCGAAATCTCCAGTTTTATTTTCTTTATACCTCGAATAGAACTTAAAATTAATATTTTTATAATAAGGAACTTCGTTCCGGTGTCCCACGACACCACACATTTTTTATATATTTATAACGTCATTGTCGGTATTATATTCGTTCACATCTAGGGGCTGTGATTAAAAATTAAATTAGCACCAACTATAAAATAGAGCACGAAGTTCAACTATGAAACTAAAGCGGGTCCACAACTAATTCGAACCGTTTTCACATACGATAGTCAATACATATCGATGCCAGCTGGCTAATTGAGTATGCATTGAGAATTTATGTGCAAGATGTGTATATTAGCATCGCAGTGTTTGTGCAGATTCTGGTCTAGGGGTTTCGTGTGCATGAAATATTTATTTAAACGAGAGCTTGGTAATGTTGTGTTCAAATTGTATCAGCTGTTTTTATATATATTCATTAGTCATATTAAGTTAATTATTATTCTAAAGGATCACCAGATGTGATTTTTGCCATTTCATTTAAATCATTTTTTTTTTAAATATTTTTTCCGATTTTTTTCCATTTAAATTGCTCTTATTATAGAAAAACATATTTAAAACTAAAGAAAAATTGTGTAATTGAATTTTTTCATGCTATTGAAATTTCCTATTAAGTTTTTTTTATGTAAATTTAATGATATTTAAAATAAACAATATGGATTTGCAATCTATTTTTTAGATAAGAGCCTTAGTTCCAAATACATATAAAAAAACACACACACACAAACTTTAGCACATTGGCACGTCATTTCGCGGTAATTTTTTGTCTTTGAATAATTTAATTTGAAGTCACAAAATAAAATTGTATAAGTGCTATAAGATACGCTCTAGTCCAATATATTTTCTTAAGCGAAATTAAAACAAAAACTCTCACCTCAGCTAACATGTTGCGAATAGCCTGGTCATCTATCTTGTCTCCAAGACTAACCAGGGTTCCGCGTAGGTCGTTGTAATCAATACACCCGTCTCCATTTAAATCGAACAGCAAAAATGCCTATGAAAAAAATTATCTTACAAAACAACAATAATTCCAATTTTTTTAAATAAAAAATAAATTAAATTGTATAATGTATTATAATATAAAGTAAGTATATGTGTGTATGTTATATATATGTATGTGTGTGTGTGTGTGTGTATTTGTATGTATATATATTGTTTTGTATCTTGTAATATGTAGGTGACGGCGTTAACGATATTTATGTTATATAGCACGTGCAATAGGAGTGACTCACACAAGCCAGGTGCGCCGGCCGTGTCGTTCCACTCGTAAACAACAGCTGCAACAGAAGTGACTCATAAGCCAGCTGCGCCGGCTAGTATAAAAAGGAGGAACGTGCCTTGAAATGAACATTCGTTGGACTGCGTTTGCCTGGTGCACTTACTATATCGTTGTTACGTTGTGTGATTCAGTGACTGTTGTACTACTGGTTAAAGTTGGACAAGTGTTAAAGTGAATTGTTAAGATAACATATTGTTGATTAAATCAGGAATCAAAAAAGTGACATCGTTTTACTTGGTGTTCAACAAGATAATATCTACCCTCAAGCTTACATCAGAAGTGAGATCAGGACTCTACTCTCACTGGCGTGACGTGTTTGAACATGTTCGAAGTACAGCAAAAAAAACATGATGCAGATCAGAATACTAGTAGTGGTACGCCACAAGAGCGTGAATGCAGCATACGTAAGTCGTGTAATAACGTCTCTGTTACCTCGATGGAAGATCTGAGCCACGAAGAAATCGTCACATCTTACGTTCTGGCTCATGTTGCCCAGTTTGACTGTCGACTTCATCACATGGCATTTACTAACGGAAATACAACACGTAACCTATTGCAAGAAATTAAGGCAAGTGCAAATCTCAAGTGAAACTTCGATCGCAATAATGGATCTGTCATGACGAGTGGGTAGTTCCGACACGAATCGTTTTTAAGCCAATGACTACTGCTAGAGTTACATGGCACTAGTACAGTAAACCAGGACATGAGACTGTGAATTGTCGCTGAAATTTTAGAATCTACTCGATTCAATACCAATAACACTACACGTTCGATGACTTCGGGCTCCAGCAAGCAAGCAAACAAGAAAGCAAGCAAGTTTCCGTGGGGAAGAAAAATTGACACATCTGAAGTCGTCGTGACCTGTAAGATAAGACGTCCGGTGCGTTCGTGTCTGGCGATGCGGCGGTGTTCGGGTTCCGCTGGCGGATGCAGGTTTTTCCGGTGAAGTGCGTGCTTGTGCGTGCTTGACATGTTTTCGCGGTTGGCTTCCTCAGTGTGGGAGTAACATCGTGTAAGAGAGGTGGAACCCGTAAAATTGTAGTTTGCGTGGTGGCTGGTAAGATTTGTTGCGGTAAGAAGTTTGCATGGTGGTAAAATGTCTTGTGAGTCTGCACAGGTAGCCGGAGGTGAGACTTCCGCGGTCGCGGCCCACCCAGTCCGCGAGAACCGGGCAGATCGCCTCGACGGTACGGAGGCTGGCCGACGGGTCCGCCAAACGACGAGACCACGCCTCCAGCACGGACTGCCGATATTGGAGCCCCCGCGCTCCGGCTGCACTTGCGCTAGGGCGCGCCGCCTCGTAGGAGACTGTGAGCAAAACCTGAACAACCTCCTCATCCGTGGGCGCCCGGCTCTCGCCTGCAAGTCAGCTGTTACGTGTGCGGTGATGCGAGTCATGTAGCTTCTGGGTGTTCCATGCGCTACAAGAAGAAAAACGACACTGCTCCAGGTGCTGTGGCAGGTGCAACCAGAGACGTCAACGTGTGTTCCAGAGCTTCAGTGTGTTACAGATAAGTGGTTTTGGCTTCCCCTTTATGTTCCATTCAGGGTCAGAATGTAGTCTTATAAAACAAAGTCATAGTAATTTATTCAATGGTAAGCGGTTTCATGAACAAGTCACTCTTTGATCTGAAAGTAACTTAGACCAATCATGATGGCAAGAGCACTTAGGGGATATTCAACTCGCCCTTAATAGTGCACGTTGTCGAGTAACAGGGTTTACTCCAATAGAATAGACGTTTGCCGTTCAGGGTAGTTCACTTGAAATATCTTAAAGTTTCAACAGAGTGATAATCCCTCTAGATTAGATCTTGATTTAGCACGGTCGAAGACCGGCGAAAACATAAAAAAAATAGGGCACAAACAGAAGCTTGGTTTAGTCGAGGCAAAGCTAAAGTCAAACTCTTTTCCGCTGGGGATTTTGTTTTCGTAAGTTGACCGAAAATGTAAAGGTCCCTTCAACATTACTGCAGTTTTGGAAAACGATAGGTATAAATTGAGACATGTAAATAGTTCTAATAGAGTGTACAAATTTCCCCATGAAAACTTACGTGAAATACCTCGAGGCCCGTCAGGCCTACTAGAAATTTCTGAAAATTATAGTGACGATGACGTGACGGCGTACACAGATGGGTTAATTAATCTTGTTCATGAAACTGATCTTAATGATGACGACTCTATCACTGACAATAGAAGCGACATTTTTGTCCGCAAATAGCGATACAGCAAACATAGTCTGTAGGTAGTGATACAATGTCTGTAAGCTCAGGCACCTCAGGTGCAGGTGTTGGAAATGTAGAAAACGATGGTCGGTCTCGCACTATTTCTGAAGAAATTCCGTATAAATGTTCTGGTTTAAGAAATGTTTTAACAAACGCTACCGTACATGCAGATTAAAAAAAAAAAAAAAAAAGAGAAAATTGTATGTGGCTAGAGAGATGTTAATCCGGACTAGCAAAAAAAAAAAAAAGAAAAAAAAAAAAAAAAAAGAAAGTGTGAAGTCATTGAAGGGTCTGTCCGGTCCAATGGCTTGGCTATAGGGATTTTCATCCAGATTAGCCACAACAATTAGCTACAGGGATTGCGATTCGGTCTAGCATTATCCGGTCCAGTTCGAAAAACTGAAGGGATAACAATTCCGGTCTAAGTTAAAAGGGACATACTTACATACCTGAAGAGTTTTAAATGAACTGTCCCAGGTATGTAAGCAGTCTGAAGGTTATTTATAGCCAGTGTAGGATTTTCTGAAGAATTATGCGAACCGAACCGTACTAGATTGTTAATATCATAGACCACGTTTTAAGTTGCATCCGTTTCACAGACATACCATAAGAATGCGCGCACGAGGACGAGCGCACGTCAGTATGGCCGTGACGGCGTTAACGATATTTATGTTATATAGCACGTGCAATAGGAGTGACTCACACAAGCCAGGTGCGCCGGCCGTGTCGTTCCACTCGTAAACAACAGCTGCAACAGAAGTGACTCATAAGCCAGCTGCGCCGGCTAGTATAAAAAGGAGGAACGTGCCTTGAAATGAACATTCGTTGGACTGCGTTTGCCTGGTGCACTTACTATATCGTTGTTACGTTGTGTGATTCAGTGACTGTTGTACTACTGGTTAAAGTTGGACAAGTGTTAAAGTGAATTGTTAAGATAACATATTGTTGATTAAATCAGGAATCAAAAAAGTGACATCGTTTTACTCGGTGTTCAACAAGATAATATCTACCCTCAAGCTTACATAGGTATATATTATTATATGTAATGTTCACTGTATGCACTAGGTTTGTGTTCTTAATTCTTCTTTCCTTTTGCGGGCCTACTGGAAGAGATTTCAGCATGAAATAAGTAGTGCCCTTGTACTCTGTATCCTTATTGACGTTTCTTTTCTAACAGCTGTGTGTACAAAATATATTAAATAAATAAATAAATAAATAAATTGAACAACAAAAATGCCTATGAAAAAAATAATCTTACAAAACAACAATAATTCCAATATGTAAATATAACAAAATTAAAAAGACAAAACGACTGATAGGAAAAATAAGTCAATGATTTAGCGTGTTCTTAACATTTTTATTTTTAATGATTTTTTTGTTTCCTTTGTAGACGGGAGAGCATACGATCCACCTGATGATGAGTGGTTATGAACTTCAGCAATACGAAGGGATAAGCAAAGCCGCTGCCTGCCTTGTCATTATGATCGAGTTCATATTCAAATTATAAATAGAAAAGAAGTACTGAAACTTATTGGTTCAGTCCAATTGAACGAAATAAAATTTGATACTATAGTATCAAATTTCTTATAAGATTATTATTAATTTGTAATTTAAAATTCAGATTACAACGAAATATAAATGAATTACTGGTTTTCGACGTATTAGACGAGATCGTTACTGTGAAAGTACAAAAAACGAACTGTCGTAAATTCAACAGTTGACTAAACATATCTCTTTTTATTCCGTATGTAAGGAAAAAGACAGTTCTTTTTTTATGATTCCACATACTCGCAGGCACAGAGAACTAAAACACACACACAGAGTGACATTGAAAAATAGAGGCCGTTAATTTTCAACTTAATTTAAAATGCCTTATGCCAGTATCATAATGAAATATCAAGATAGTTTTATGGTTGTTTAGGGGAGAAATAAGGATTGTCGTACCTACCGTTTCGGACTCACAATATGCCCTATAGACAACAAATAGAAAAATATTGCAGGAACTATGATACATAAATGTATTTAATTTAACCAGAGACCAAAAATAATATTGAAATAATTTAAATCCAAAATTTAAATCCACTTTCCAATCTTTCTATAACTTTCTAATAAAATTCAAATCTTTTTTATCCAAACATTCTTATAAAACTATCGAAATAACCCTCAACGTTATAAATTTAAAGCCTCTAAAATTCTATGTTCCCTCAAATAAAATGAATTCTCAAACCTCTTTTAGTTCAAAGAGTTTATTCTCGTCTATCTCGGCTAAGACGTTGGAAGGTATGGATAGTGCTTCACGAGCTCTGGAAGCCGATCGAGATCTGGCCTGCACCGGCAAATCCAGACCGCTATCCGATAATATGGAACTGCAAATAAAATTTTTAGTATTCAGTAAATTGCTAAATCTCCATTGCTTTCTATTTAATGTTTAATGTTCATACTAAATTTAATACTGTACGAAATATTATTTAACAAGTGTATTTGTTAAGTCGTTTCGCGTGTATATTTATCCAGTAGCAATATCATGCCGAAGGTAAATAGAACGGGAATGACGTATGTTGTGAAATAAGGACGACAATTGTACTTGTATTGACAATTTTACAACTAAACCACCATCAAAGTGTAACGCATGAATGTTTCGTTACAGAAATAGGCAGAGTGGTGGTAAACACCCGTTTGTGTTTACAATACGCCCTGGCAATAGTGCATACACAATTTTAAATTTTTTGCAGCTTTTTTTTAAATATTTTTTTATTGCTTATATGGGTGGACGACTTCACAGCCCACCTGGTGTTAAGTGGTTACTGGAGCCCATAGACATCCACAACGTAAATGCACCACCCACCTTGATATATAAGTTCTAAGGTCTCAAGTATAGTTACAACGGCTGCCCCACCCTTCAAACCGAAACGCAATACTGCTTCACGGCAGAAATAGGCAGGGCGGTGGTACCCACCCGCGGAGACTCACAAGAGGTCCTACCACCAGTATTTTATTTGAATAACACAATTTTATTCTTTCATCGTAACGATCTTTCAAGAAGATTGTAAAATTAGTATAAACTTTTATTTATTAGTACGTGCTTACGGTGTTTGAAGACCAATGTGGTCGTATAGCTACTTAGGGTGCCTTATCGTTCAGATCAGGATGAGTTTTTAATAAAGCACGAGAAATAAAGATTGGAATTCGAAGGAGAAGTAACGAAAGAAGGGAGCTACAAAGATGTACTAAGGATATTAATAATACGACAGGGTGATGGGAATGGGACAGTAGTGCCTTTTTAACCGAATTTCATGTCAATGAGAACTTTTTACAGTGCAACAACACCGTGGCTTCATTCCAGCGCAGGATAAGAAGTGATGATGTCTAGAAAACTTTTAATGCAATGAAATCTGCTTTAGTAATAGGCGGTGTGAAGGTAAAGAAGAGATCGGAATTAAAAGAAAATTATTAGAGGCCAGTTAGTGCCGTTTTCAAATTTTAACAATTAACAAAACACCTTTATCATTTATGACCAGGAAAACTGTACTAAGGTGAAAGCGTCGAAAATTGAAAAATAATAATAATAAAATTTCTACGACCTGAAATTAAATTGTTACGGACCGGCTAAGCGACTTTTGATCTTTTACAAATTTGTTCTCCATCGTCCTATAAATAAAAGAATCGATTTAAAATTTCACAGCCAGCGTTACTGATAGAAGAAAATGAAATTTACTTCCCGCCTCCGATATTGTCTTTTGATCATGCCAAACTAAGTTTACGTAAAAAATTTTCAAACGACACTTGATTCGGCAGCTTCCCGATAAATAAAACTGTCATAAAAACGTGGCTTCAGTTTACTACAGTAATGATTTTTTATAACGCCTTTTCAATTATTTATCTATCTATATCTATATATATATAAAAATGAATTGCTGTTCGTTAGTTTCGCTAAAACTCCAGAACGGCTTGACCGATTTGGTTAATTTTGGTCATGAATTATTTTTGGAAGTCCAGAGAAGGTTTAAAAGGTAGATAAATATGAAAATTCTCGGAATTAAATGAAATTGTTTTTCCTTCGATGTGTCCCCTGTCGTATGGATTCCTTTTGTTTGTTTTAAGTTTATTTTATACAAAACTAGGTCTTTTATAAATCGATTGAGGCACTACGAAGTCTGCCGGGTCAGCTAGTTTCCCAATAAAAACTTTTATGATGTCGGAACAGCCCCTGTCGGAAATTAAAATTACGAACAAAATAATGGAATTAGCATATGGACGATAATCATAGCTACACGAACAGTTTCTAATAAAAAATCCCCGAGTCGTCATTAGTGGGTTCCTGAACGCATAACCATTTACAGGGTGCCATTATGTTAGTACAGAAATATAATTTTATATGCCTCTTTACTAGACGCTCATTATTTATTTGGAAGTACTATTTTAATCGGATTGTTGATTTAGTGGTTGGGCCTCTGACTACTGTACCACGTGGCCCAGATTCGGTAAAGGATTGTAGTCTTGGGTTAAGATTTTAAGATATTGTACATGCGGGATTTGGACAAACTTATTCTCGTTAAAACAAATCTAGCTTTTGGCTATTCGATTTGAACGTTGATGATTGTGTTGGATACATTAATATTTTTGACGTGACAACGTCTTATAATTCAATGGAGTCGGCTGCACGCACGAAAAAACATGACTCATTGAGGCGTTCCATTTAAGGCTTGAAGTGCAAGCGAGAGCGCGCGACGAGCGATAAAGAGGCACAATCGGCCTCCGCGCTCGGCAGCGTTCGACATCTGTCTCTCTCCGACTTGAGTAAGCGATGGGTGAACGATCCGCGTGGACAGCTGCTATACAATAATACATAAATTGTTTTCATCAAGCATGAAGTTCAGTAAAAAGTTAATGTGGTGTCAATTGTCCATACAAAATATCTATCAAACAAATAAAATTAAATTTTCTTTTGAAAAATGAAACCATTCCATCAGTATTTTCTGATGATGTTGTCACGTTCAACTATCGTCAGTAAGCCGACTTTACAGACAACCGATTTTTTTTTTTTATTGCTTACGGTGGACGAGCTTACAGCCCACCTGATGTTAAGTGGTTACTGGAGCCCACAGATATATAGAACGTAAATGCACCACCCATCTTGAGATATAAGTTCTAAGGTCTCAGTATAGTTACAACGGTCACCCCACCCTTCAAACCGAAACGCATGGTTCACGGCAGAAATAGGCAGGGTGATGGTACCTACCCGTGCGGACTCACAAGAGGTCCTACCACCAGTATTGGATATTATACACTAAAAGGGGCGATAAATTAGTTTAACCATATTAAACATGTGGTAGAGTTATTATAGGTCTGATGGTAAACGATTATCGGAGTGTAGATATTACAGATTCAGCATCGTCACCATCCTTAGATATGTATTACTATCATGCGTTATCATCTCTTGTCTATCCTTTTTATGTAATTACAAGCAGAAAATTCGATATCGTGCAGACCCTTGGGTAGGTTTTAATTGAATAATTACAAATTCTGTAATGAAATTACAATTCCTAGGCGATTTAATTGACGATTTAGGATTTAGGGATAGATAGATGGTGTGACATCTTATGCAAGAATCAAATCTTCCAATGCTATATAACGATCACGACCACTATGTCAAGAGTAAAACGAGTGAGAATAAGAAAACTTAAAATTTTACAGATTTTCATAGCTGAATATTGTGTACTTGCTTTAAGTGTGACGTTATTTATCTAAAACAGTTATGTTAAAAATTCAATTATTACTTGAATGTGAAAAATGTGAATAACCATCTGTTTTTTAATTCGTAAGACCAGTGAACGAAATCTCCCCCAGCTTAAGCTAAGAGGTTACCGTTGTCCATGTACATCAAATACATCAATGCCATTGCTCACCTTGAAAAATGAAGTCTAAGTAACGAATTGACTAGTACATTTAATGACAGTTTCACCCTTCAAACAAGTGTCACGACCCAGTCTTAATGTTTGCCTTTATCGACTTCAACATCATATCTTACATACATACATAGGGGTACCGGCAGCTACGTTGTGATGTTGTGACTATCGAGTAATAGAATAAGAGTGTTCATAACTCACTCCGAGGTAGACACTGATTGGAGTAGATTTTCTTTGAATTTCTTTATTTCGTCCCGAGCGGGATCCGTTTCGGGGCGGCTGCGACGACGTTCTCCTTTAGCCTTCGCCTGAAAACAAATTGAGGTTTTCAGATATCGCAATAAATACCATACAAAAAAAACTCTGATTATACCTTTTTGTTGATTTTTTTAAGGGATTTTATGACCTGGTAACTAAGACCTTTTAGTCATGTCTTATTTTAATTTACATTCTTATTTGTTACCTTTTTTGTTGATACGTCATTGTCCATTTTGAACGTGAATATTGAAATATTTGAAAGGTGACGCGCTTTATCTCCGGTAGTTCGTATTGCGACTGACCACCGTAGTGCATGGATTAAAACTGCACATTCGTAATGTCAACTTACGTTTTCCGTCAAGAATAATTATTTATTTCGGACGGATGCTCGGAGATCGCGAGATTAGTCGACATTTAGTTTAAGTAATTAATCTTTGGGCCGAAACCGTTCTAAGATTTCCAGGTCAGTGGATTGTCGGTGCCGCGTTTACACATTTCCAGTCGCTTGACTATGAAAAGCGGCTGCTCCTGAGTGTTGCGGCTTATGTTTTGAATACAGTAAGACGGTTCAGGAAATTTGTCTCAGTATGAATTTCGGGAGCAAGGATTTCGCTTCATATTTGTTTAACGGTTGGTATTTCGTTTATTATTATTTAGCAGTTCTGACATTTGTGGGATAGGGCTTTTAATTTTGCATAGCATTAACTAATCGTGATAGTTGTTTCCTGTATTTGTTATTATGAAACATGTGTGGCACTCGGGGACTGCCGCGGTAAAGCTATTACATAACATTTTTATCAACTTATGCAATTATAATTAGACAATAATAATTGAATATTATAATAATAATAATAATAACCGTCTTCCCAGGCGTGGCAGTGTTTAATACATGATAATAATAATAATATAGCCTTTTATTCAGATCTCTTAGTACAATGAATTTTTAAACTTATGTAAAATCTAGCATTAAAAACTAAAACTTAATAGATATGAATAAATTTAAACTAATATTTGTTGTTTGGTTATCTTTCCTAGATCTGTTTGCCAGTCGGCAAAGGCCTCCTCCAACCTTTTCCATTCCTTTCTTTCTTGAGCCACTCTGTTCCATGTGACTCCTGCCACTTGTCTAACGTCATCGTCCCACCTTTTCTGTGGTCGGCCTCTTTTTCTTTTGCCTTCCCTTGGGTACCACCATGTCACCCTTTTGCTCCATTTGTCGTGTCCTCTTACCAGGTGACCAGCCCATCGCCATTTGAGTCTTTTGATTTTGCTTATTATATCGGTAGTTTTTGTTTTGATTCTAATTACGGTTTTTTTTACTCTGTCGGACTTTTTAATGTTTAGCATACTCCTTTCCATTGCATACTGGCAAGTTGCTAGTTTGTTTGAGGTGACCTGATTTAAGGACCATGACTGACACCCGTATGTAAGGACAGGTAGTACGCAGGTGTTAAAAAGTTTGCTTTTTAGGTTTATATGGAGCTTTTTATCTTTCATAGCCTCTCTTAGACTCCAGTATGTCTTCCAGCCATTTGTAATTCTTCTGTCCACTTCCTTCTGCATAGGATCTTTTTGAGTTATGAGCTGCCCTAGATATACGTACTCGTCTGTATAGTTGATTTCAGTGTTTCCTAGATCTATAGTATGTTTGTACCCGTTTGTCATCACCCTAGTTTTTTCCGGATTCATTGCCAGCCCTACTCTCTCACTTTCTTTCGCAAGTTCTTTTATCATTCTGGTTAACTCTTCTGCTGTTTTGGCCATTAACACTATGTCATCAGCAAATCTTAAGTGTGATAACAGTTGGCCGTCTATATTAATTCCAAGATTGATTCTAATACTGCGGAGAATAATTTCGGAGATAGAGGGTCTCCCTGCCTTACGCCTTTTTCTACTCTGAAAGGAGTACTTTTCTTTTCTAGTTGGAGTCTTGCTCTGCTGCAGCTATATATATTTCTTATCAATCGAATGTACTTGTGCTCAATTCCTTGTTCTAATAACGCCTCCCATATTTTGTCATGATGTAGAGAATCGAATGCTTTACTATAATCGATGAATGCGATGTAGTATGTGAGTTGGTACTCGTTGTATTTCTCCAAAATTTGACGCAAAATTTGTGGTCAATCACTGAGTAATCTTTGCGGAATCCTGCTTGCTCTATAGGTTGGTTTTCGTCTAGGGTTCTTTCGATCCGTTTTAAGATGATCTTAGCAAAAATCTTATATACATTGGACATAAGACTTATAGGGCGATAATTTCCTATGTCATATTTATCACCTTTCTTATACAGTAGGCTGATGAGAGACTCGGTCCATTGCTGGGGGATGGTTTCAGTATTCATTATATCATTGAATATATCTGTGAGGACAGGTAGCAGTATCTCTTTGCTATTTCTTAAGATTTCATTGCTTATGCCGTCAGGCCCGGGTGCTTTCTCACTCTTTTGGGTATCGATAGCCTTACTGACTTCAGCTTGGAGAATAAATGAGAATAATTGAATATTAAAGCAATAATAAAATAAGACCACGCTATATTGTGTACCACGCTGTACAATGTTTATAACATTAACAAAAGCAAAACATTAACCGTCCCCTTCACGCTCATAAGCTACACCGCGCGAGAGAGAGATGGGCAGACTTTTCATGAGGCGCATGCAGTGCGATGTCACGCCGCGCGCTTATTCACAAACACTACACAAGCGCAACGTGTGAATGTGTTGAACGCGAGCTATATGGTAGGCGGAGTGCGGGGTGTTAGGTTTTATTTTCAGTACGAAGTTTCTTGATACGGTCTCCGCGCTTAAAGCCCGCGATAAAAGCTATGCAATATCTTAAAAGTTTCTTAGCATACATGTTTTATACATTTTATTTCTTATACATTTGAATGCTTGCTTTTTAATGCTTGAACAAAAAATCGAGCTCACGGTTCACCTGGTGATATGCAGTTTTTGGGGCCCATACACATACATATATCACAACGTGAATGCCATTACCCATCAAGAGACTTTCGCTCTCAGCTGTGTTATAGTGTTATCGTGTTTATACGAGAACGAATTTCTGCTTCGTATCAGAAATAAGGTAGGCGGCGGTACCTCCCGGGAGGGCTCACAACACCAGTATTGACGAAAATTAATCTTTTTTCGAATTCGATTTTACACCCACGCGCTTATTTTTCCATCACGGAAGTCCTTCTTCTTTATTCTTTATTGTACACACAGTTAATAAAATATAATAATTGCGAAAAGTTATAAAATGGCGAGCTTAACTCAACAATTGAGTTATCTACCAGCTAACCGTTTTTAAAGAGGGTGAGCTTTACCTAGGTGCGTAGAAAAGTACAATCTAATCGATTAACTTATTGATACAGTCCACAATAATAGTAACAATAATAAATAAAAACACTAATACATAATATATCAGACTATATACGTACACAATTACACACATAAATAACATAAACGTATACATACACGTACATATATAATGAAATACATAAAATAAATACATATAAGTAATACTAAATCGATAAGTAGTGCTCCTTTCATTCCCGAAGGCATTCCTGAGATTATTCTAAATACGCATTTCGTTAAAAAAAATTGATATCTACATGTGGGATTAGAACAAGTGGCATAACCGCGTTGCTTGATCGGCTTAAAAACATAACTTTGTTACTAGTACCTAAGTATGCCAAATCCACCTAGATAATACTGAAGCATAAAAGTTTCCTCGTATAAGCCAAGTTCTTTATTTTTAATAAATTAATATGATTTAAAGTTGTAATATAAGTAACTGGCGGCTCGCTCCGGCTCCGCTCGGGTCTTTAACAAAAATTTCAACGATATTCGACGTTGTTTTATTTATTAAAATAAAAGAACGCTTATTGCAGTATAACTATAATAGTTAAATAGATACTATCGTGACACTTTTTGTAAATAATAATGTGTTCTACAAAATCGTAGTACATTATTTTATTCTATCATCAATAGTTTTCACAGGGCACGCTATGTAAATAATATTTTAGGTATTTTTTTTACACCTTGGGTTGCATTATTAGAGTTTTAGTAAGGATCCCAAATTATTATTTTTTTCAAAAAAGATTATAGCCTATGTCACTCGGGAATAGTGTAGCTTCCAAACAGTGAAAGAATTTTTCAAATCGGTTCAGTAGTTTCGGAGCCTATTCAATACAAACAAACAAACAAATCTTTCCTCTTTATAATATTAGTATAGATACGCATTTCATTAAAAAAATTAAAAACATAACTATGTCACTAATACCTAAGTATGCCAAATTCACCAAGATAATACTCAAGCATAAAAGTTTTCTTCTATAGGCCAAGTTCTTTATTGCTAATAAATTAATATGATTTAAAATAGTAATATATCTTCGAGTACCTACTTAATACCTCACAGAAAATGTTGAGTGACGATACATATTTTATGACATTAAAATTCTTTTGTTACGCAGTAGTATACGATCACACTGAAAGTTTATCAGAAAAATTTATTACTCTCGCAAGCCGATGAACTCACGCTCAATTTTTATTGCGCCGGTTGAATAGACGACCTCAAGACTAACCTAATATGAAGTGATTACAGGAGCCTTTAGATTAACAACGTGAATGCCACTGCTTGGTCATAAAGTTGAATATCATCATCACCGTCGACAGCTCACACTCGACCTTTGGTGGATATAGACGCTACTGAATATGGCAGTTCACGTGGCCAGCCCAATGCATTAATTTTATAAGCTACCTCGGTGATTTTAGTTCTGTCTCATAACCTTATTTCGGATTTCGTCCTTAGGAGAAACCTAAGCATACTCGCTCTAAAGCTCACTGAGTCACCTTGAAGTGTCTTATTAGCCTTTTTTTTTTAAAAGTTAGTCCTTTACTTGGACCCATATATCTTGACTGGTAAGGCGCACTGATTTTGGAATTCAGAATTGGTGACGAGGAGAATCGGCCTCACTTTCAGAACGGTGCCCGATCTGACTGTAATGTACTCTTGGTTTATCCCTCACGCACATTTTTCTACCCAACTGTAGTCTAACCTAGGGAGATCTATCTGTTCTTGAGCAAATTCCCGTAGATGATGCTTTGATAAGGGTTTTATTTCTCTACTACCATTAACAAAAAGTCTCAATTCCTTTGGCTAAAATTTCTCTTATTTTTACTTGCCCGCTTCGCTGGGCATTTAAAGTTAACATTATTATTTATTGTCATTATTATTAGGGAGTCCAACACTCATATAAATATTAGCCTATCTATTAAGTACATGTATTTTCTAAATGGATACCAAGTTTCAAGTCAATCGGATGCATGGTTCAGTAGTTATAACGGAACATTCGTAAAAACCACTGTAGATTTATACATTAGTATAGATTAATTAATTTATTTAGTCCGAACTATTTTCGGTATTGAGCATAAAATAAGTGCATTCAACTAAATTGTTACTTCGTTTATTTTGATAATTAAATGTGTTAAACAGAGTCCAGGGACCGAAGAAACCATTTCTCATAAATGTCTTGTGATTTATTAAGATTTGTATCTAAAATACATGACAGTTTTGTGGCATAAACAGGTCGGTGGCTAATTGTAGATTTTCGTGAAGTATGTGTAGTCAGTCAGATTTATACTGAGCTTAATGACTCACGACCATTTATTTATATTTCTATTATAAAACAAATACATTGCTTACATACACACATATGTACATATACAATTGCTTCATCATCTTTGTTAGAAATTCGTCACTGAAAACCTAAAGAAGCTAACTCACTTATTAGGATTGTTCAAGTATTCTCAAACATTCCCTCGTGTCGTTTCACATAATTGACCCATTAACTACCGCTTAGAGGTCTATGTCGACTGCTGTTATTTTGACTAGCCATTTCAGTTAGAACCTCTAAATTCGTACAAGTATCAATTCGCTTTACAAATGTAATGCATAATGTAAGACGCGAGGAGGTCTGCTTAAAGCGGTCGCATTCAGTTTCAAGACGAAGACTCATTATCGTTCACAAAGGATTGTATTCGATTTACATTACAACGTATTGCGCGTGCCCTTATTGTTATAACGTTCGCGTGTGTTAATTAATCAATGTATTCATTACATTGGTTAGCTTCCAAGCCACTGTTTTTTTTATTGTCGCATCTAAAGATCTAATTTCTAACTAAATGACTTGTAGTTAAAATGCTCCCAACTAGGTACATGTTCATGTTAATTCGACTAAGAGTACTTATTGTTTCACCTGAAATTAATATTCTGCTGTACAATGAAAATAATTTTAATTGTACTCTGCTAGAAAGTGATACAGAAGGGTTTTCAGAGCCCTCAGCATTGAGGAATACGTCGCAAGGAGGAGGAGCGTTTTACTATAAAACTCTTTCCTCTTTAACCTTTTTTTTATTGCCCGTGTATGCAGCTGAGCATACGGCCCACCTGTGGTGAGTGGTTATCGTCGATCATGGACGTCTGCAATGCCAGGTGCAGAGCCAAGCCGCTGCCTACTGTTTAATACTCTCCACAAGCCACGTTTGATGAAGGATATGTCAAAGCGCTCGGGAAACACCGTGGAGGGGAGCTCATCCCAAAACCGGATGGTACGTAGCAAAAAAGATGTCTGGAAACGCACTGTGAATAGTGGCTCCAGGTAGTATGGATGAATTCTACTCCAATGGCGGGCGGTGCGATGGTAAAGACGAGACGATGGTATCATCTCGAACAATTCCTCAGAGAACTCTTGCAGAAAACTAATATTATAGAGTAATCCTAGTTCAATAATCTTGTTGAATGCTCTTTAATAGACTCGATTTTAATACGTACATAGCATACATCACTTAACCGATTCAGGTCACACATTCAGGTCGCGACAGCTGCGTATAATTTCTATTTCAATTGAACATTACGGTACAGGCGATTTTGATATGTTAACGAGCTTTTGTGGCGTATTGAGTGCATAAGTTAGTTTCGGTTTAATTAAAAAATAATGAAACAGTATCATCCGTTACAAACACGAGAAAAAGGCAAATGATAATCTAAAAGTGTCGATTTTAAAATTCTATTTAATTAATTTATAATAATTGATATTAATCCCATATATTTTTAACTATATTTTTTATTGCTTAGATGGGTGGACGAGCTCACAGCCCACCTGGTGTTAAGTGGTTACTGGAATAACGCACGTTGTGAAATAAGAACGACAATTGTACTTGTATTGACAATTTTACAACTAAACCACTATCAAAGTGTAACGCATGACTGTTTCGCTACAGAAATAGGCAGAGTGGTGGTAAACACCCGTTTGTGTTTACAATACGCCCTGACAATAGTGCATAGACAATTTTAAATTTTTTGCAGCTTTTTTTAAATTTATTTTTTATTGCTTATATGGGTGGACGACTTCACAGCCCACCTGGTGTTAAGTGGTTATTGGAGCCCATAGACATCTACAACGTAAATGCGCCACCCACCTTGAGATATAAGTTCTAAGATCTCAGTATAGTTACAACGGCTGCCTTACCCTTCAGACCGAAACGCATTACTGCTTCACGGTAGAAATAGGCAGGGCGGTGGGACCTACCCGCGCGGACTCAAGAGGTCCTACCACCAGTAAACTCAAGAGGTCCTACCACCACTATTTGATTTAATTAAATAGTGGTGGTAGTAGATACTTTGATTTATTTATAGTCGAATTTCGTCATTACTACATTTCACAGAATATGACAGGGAAAATGATGGTTTTCCCTAAAAATAACATGCACATAAATATAGTTTTCTAGTATCTACTGAACTAGTTTCAGTGTCTTTATAAGTATTCGGTTTTCTCAAATCTGATACACAATATCTAATGTTTCGTTCTAATGAAAGCTGCAAAAACCAATATTTGAATACTCCTTCGTTCTAAAGCAAATATCGCTCCGTATGCGAGTCAATGTTTTATTTCATGGCCCTAATATTGGAACGATATGTATTGGCGGAGATGGATTACTCGCTCCAATTATGCAAAAGGTTGAATAGGGGAAATCGAACATCAATATTTGCTGACTTTTCCGTGAATTTCAATGTCGATGTTGCCGCTCCGATGAATTATTGAACAATACATTACATTATATTGACTTATATTTTTGATGAAACATCCAGAAGAACGTAACTTTCCGAAGTTAAGATAATAATCAAGCTAAAAATCAAGAAGAAGGCAACGAAATGAGAGAGGGAGAACTCATCCCTCTACCGATCCGTTGTCGCCGAGCCGGAACCTGAGAAGGGCTTTCGCTCGACTTCAACACTTATACTAGGCGTACTAGCTTTTACTGGTGGTAGGACCCCTTGTGAGTCCGCGCGGATAGGTACCACCGCCCTGCCTATTTCTGCCGTGAAGCAGTAATGCGTTTCGGTTTGAAGGGTGCGGCAGCCGTTGTAACTATACTGAGACTTTAGAACTTGTATCTCAAGGTGGGTGATGCGTCTACGTTGTAGATGTCTATGAGCTCCAGTAACCACTTAACACCAGGTGGGCTGTGAGCTCGTCCACCGATCTAAGCAATAAAAAAATGAAAACCGCGATTAAGGTTTCAGGGCAACCCGAGGATGCGGGCCACACGAACCTTTACCAGAATCTAGGGCGCTGCATGATAACAGTTCCATGGAACTGCTGTGTATCACATTTTCGAAACGAGAGGTGGGTTATTTCTTAAAAAAAATTGTATCTGGAAGAAATTTTGAGGGATATACGTGAGACCGTTACCTAATCTAAAATCAACTAAGTTTCAATTTCCTTCTTCATATTTTTTTAATTAATAAACACAAGAAATATAAATTGAATTGACATCTGTGAACGTAAGCACTGAACTTCCTGTGACCTGCAATTCGTGGACCTTATTTAGTGCTATTTCAAAGATATATGTCGCAGTTAAGCGCCACAGTTGTCCGTGCTTCGCCACACACACACACACACACTCGTAGCAACAGCACACCCGACTATTTCTGCTACAAAGTTTACCTGAGACTTCAAGCGAAGTTAAACATGGCTCTCCAATTCAACGGCGCGCGAGAATTCCGACTCATTTTAACTGATTTTCGGCTCTGAATTTGATGTAAAGATCGTTATCCAACTCAAAAAAACTTTTAATGGTCTAGGCGAAAATAGTCACTCTTGACGAATAAAAAGGCGGACAAATCTTGTATTTTTATTTTTTCTTTATTTTTTTATCGCGTACATGATTGAACGAGCTCACGGCCCACCTGCTATTGATGGTTACCGGAGTATATGGACATCACAATGTGAATGCCGCCTCCCATCTTGAGACAGCTTAAACTTGAATTCTAAGGTGCAATAGCTGGCCAAGTCATTCAAACCAGAATGCACGACTACTTCGCGGCAAAAATAGGTGGAAAGGTTGTACCTAGTTGTGCTGTTTTACAACATTCCCTACCATAAGTAATAAAAAATGAAGTGATAAATGAAGATAAATATAGATAAGTGATTAAATGAAAATAAGTCCTTTTTGTTTTTTGTGTCTACGTGTTTCTGCCTCAACGGGCATATAGAATGGGCTGCTTGTCCGAAAGATTACAAGTTCGAAACAGAATTGTCTCCAATTTATGTTTATCAATATCAAAATGTTTACAATTTCTCAGAAAAAAATAGCTATATCGAATATCTCTATCATTTGATATTATTGAATATATTTATATTGACCCCGTCTTGGAATACTGTGTTACAGTAAGCAAGATCCCTAATGTATTTTTTTGTACCCTTGATTTGTGTTTTTATTAGTTATTCGCGATTTGTGTTAAATAGCAATGAATTACGTTACACAAGCAGATGTAGCATTATGACCACTGTCTATATTGATAACGCGAACAAATAAAAACTGTATAAGTATAGTGATCAACGTAAAACAAGCGTAGAACAATTTACCTCAGCCCAAATAATTCTCCTCCTTCCTATTTTATAACAACACAACAAAGGCTTAATGTAGAACTGTTTGAGGCGGCCGCTCTCGTGGGCGCAATTTCTCCTGACTCGACAACCAGAGACGGCGATTACTCTATTTTAGTAATCCCAATGCACGAATTTAATCTTTGTTCTTTCCCCGCTTTCTACACTATTCGCAGTTCATTAATCGGGATGCCCCGTTTTAATTAATGATTATTTTTCTGGTCAAGCTTTAGTGCGATATTATTTTGAGAATGTGTTCATCAGAGCGCATAGAACTAACGGATTTAATGCTTCTATTGGGATATTACTATGGCTCCATAGTAGACAGGATACCTTTGACAGCAAATAGATTTCGCGTAGGAATTTGTGCCCTCAATTCTAAACCAGTTGTTAATTTTTTCAATTTTACTTTTAAAACTTTGATTCGTATAACAGTTTATTTTATCACTGAATTGAACTAGTTCACGGAGTCTCAGGGGTCTTGCTGAATTTCTTCGAATACCCTAACTGCTTTGGAGGCAGAACTTAGCAACCGCTTCCTTTGTGAGTCTGAGAGTAAGCGGGGATGTCTTTAAATCTACAGTAAGACAAAGTTTCGGAATCTTGCCAACGTTAACCGGTTTCGATTGATTTTAAGTAACTAACAAGTATTAGCGAACAGCTTAAAATTTTGTTAACATTAAGGATAAAATTTAGAACATTTGCAATGTTCCATTTGATCTTTTTTATTCTCTAAGTACAATTTTCTAAAAACATATATCATAGTATTTTGGTATAATTTTTTTTTTGTTGCTTAGATGGTTGGACGAGCTCACAGCCCACCTGGTGCTAAGTAGTTACTGGAGCCCATAGACATCTACGACGTAAATGCGCCACCCACCTTGAGATATAAGTTCTAAGGGTCTCAGTATAGTTACAACGGCTGCCCCACCCTTCAAACCGAAACGCATTACTGCTTCACGGCAGAAATAGGCAGGGTGGTGGTACCTATCCGCGCGGACTCACAAGAGGTCCTACCACCAGTAATTACGCAAATTATAATTTTGCGGGTTTGATTTTTATTACACGATGTTGAAACGGTTTGAAAACAGTAATGTTAATTTAAGCTTATGTACTTCAAGGTCCCTGTAATTTGATAATTCGCATCGTGGGTATGCCAAACTATGTTCGACAACCATTAGTCAGACAGAACTAGAACAATAATCAAACACAATTACAAACGTCGGGATAACAAAAGAAAAAGCTATTATATTTCCAGTGGCTACGGAGCGAAGCTTTTAGCCTGTGTCAGTATGTCAACAGCAATAAATTGTTGGTAACGAGAGAAGTTCAGTTGATGAGCTCATTTCATCCATAGGCCACTGGGGTATGTTCATACACAATATAAAAAGTTCGCCACTTGTCCTTTTGATGGTATCGATAATTGTACTACCTTATCCATTTTATCTATAACAAATGAGTGAGTTTTGGGTTTGAATGTAGCTAACGCTTAATCAGAATGTTTTAGTGCCAATGAATATGAACCTGTCTAAGGTGGGTAGGATTGCTCGAGGAGGATTCAAGGACCACAGCAAACTAGCACTAAAGACTTCTGAATAAGAACGTGCCATAGACATTCTAGAAAAAGCTTGGTTTTAGGAAATGAGCATGAACTCGGCATCGGCGAGTGTTTTAGTAATAAAATGGAGATAATGGTGGTCATTTGAATAATTACTCCCCTTGGAGCATTTTGCCAAGCATATAAAGTGTATTTATAGTGTGTGGTACAACAAATAGAATTGTTTGAATAATATTAGTACCTAAATAATAATGAACCGAGCTTAATCTCCAAAGAGTGAACTAGTACTTAAGAGCATTTAGTTGCAAGCATCTTATGTTCAAATAATAATAAATATTAAGTAATAAAATGGTTTTTACATAGAACAAGGTGCTAAGCCAAATCATTTATATTTTTAGGTAATACAATTATGTTGAACATTTGGATGAATCCTATGGATAAATTGTTACTGAAACATTCATCATCTTAGCGGATATCGGTTTCTTTAGATGCTTTTCCTTCCTATATCTTTCACAAAATTCAATATAATTCAATTAAAGAAATTGAAAAGTAAAGGTACAGGCGGATATGGAGAAGAATAACCTCACCTAGAAGGATGCCGAAGACCTAGCAAAGTGGAGGAGTTTAAGTAGGAAAGTAGACCCTGGCACTAGACCGGGAAAGCGCTAGGAAGAAGGAGAAGAAGAAAGAAATTTATAAGTGTATTTCAGATTATTTCATGGGCTTGAATTACTTTATTAATTGTTATAAAAACCAAACTAGCACTTCAGTAAGGTGTCACGTGTTATTAAATTTCGAAGAAGTTTTCAACATTACGGGTTAATAAAAACAGCACGGTGACATTTTCAAATGTATTCATTGTACAGTACAGTGATTGACAACACTACAGAAATCATCCACTAAATTTAATTGACAGATGTTTTCCAAAACCATTCTCCTTCTACTCTCTAAGCAAAGAGGAAGAAAACATTTTATATCTAACGTGAACAGATGCTAAATATCCGTTGTTTAATATCGACTACCTTACTTGCTTCATTGGTACCAATTTTATATCCTTCACATATCTTCTTTTTTTTATTGTTTAGATGGGTGGACGAGCTCACAGCCCACCTGGTGTTAAGTGGTTACCGAGGCCCATAGACATTTACGACGTAAATGCGCCACCCACCTTGAGATATAAGATCTAAGATCTCAAGTATAGTTACAACGGCTGCCCTACCCTTCAAACCGAAACGCATTACTGCTTCACGGCAGAAATAGGCAGGCTGATCGTACCTACCCGTGCGGACTCACAATAGGTTCTACCACCAGTATCAAGACTGGTGGGTACTAGAGACTCAAACTTATATATGGTTATATACCTATATATGCATATATAGATCATGCACATCCAGACAAAGAGCAAACAAACTTGTTCATCATAAAATGTTTGCCTGATGTGGGAATCTAACCTACGACCCTCAATGCAACGGTCAAAGCTACTTACTACTACATCACCGATTCAGTCAAAGGTCGCGAGTGACATTTACCGCTTGCGATATAAGCTCATCTGTCTTGAATAAACAAACCCAAAGCTGGTTGAAGTGTTGGGGAATGCAAGACTGTTTTTTGTCTTTTTTATAGTAAATTTTACCTCACGACAGGCTATTTCCAGCTCCCGTCTTATTTAGTATTCATAAGCGGCATTACGATCTCAAGCCCTCGAGATATTGTTTAGGAATATTGATAAAACAAAAATGACACTGTTTTTTACTTACCTTTCCACTTTTATAATTTAAAATACTTCTGGGATATTTTTACGTAGTCGGATGCTTTTAGGCATTGAGTTTGACACGAAAAAACGTCCAAGAAAATCTGAGTTCATTTTCCTAGAAAGTATTTACGGTTTTCTCCAGGGACACTACACCCGGGTAAACTAACTAGTGACTCGACCAGAGAAATGTTTACAAGCAATTAATTTCCTGAGATTGAAAAGAAAAATTTACTCAATTTACCAAAGTAAGTTGACGTGTGATTAAAAAAATTAAGTATGGATACTGGATCTGAATGTACTGGTTATTACAAATTTACAGTGACTTTAGCCTCGAGTTTGAAGACATGAAATATGGAGAATTCTTACTTTTTGTTTTAATTTATACAATTTTTCAACCAAAAAGCTATGCTATGTATATAAATAGAAAATGAGAAAATAGTACCTTGTTGTACCTTTCTTTCTCAATCGATATTTTTTTGCTTGATTAAAATGTTACGAGTAAAAATTTGCTTGGGAGCGTTTTTTTCAGTCTTTACAAGTTCAATTAAAAAAATGTAATTAACAAAACAAAAGAGTAATGGTAATACATCAAATGAATATAAAATAGAATTCTTGAGGTGACAGTGGCTATGGGTAAATTTCAATTGCTTTTTTTTCGAGCTGGGGGCCGAACCTCAGACGTGAGGTTTCCGCGCCCTGTGGGCGTGTGGGGTTGTCGGTCCGCAGATGTTGGAACGGACTGCGGGCCCAAAGATATGATTAGGGCCCTACGCGCAAAATGATACCCCTTGCACTCTCTCACCCGACGTCAGAACCCGGGCAGAGTAGGGGTATTCCCGCGGTCAACGCTATAACTAGACTCGCAATGCTATTCCGAGGATGGCAGACCGATGCGTCGTGGAGGTGATCGTCAACGACCAACGACGGCAATCTCCGCGATACGGTGGCCCGTTAGGCTATGGTGTTGATCTGGCATACCAGTAGGCATAATCATAATCGGTAGGCAGCGGCTGGGCTCTGCCCCTGGCATTGCTGAAGTCCATGGGCGAAGGTAACCACTTACCATCAGGCGGGCCGTATGTTTGCCTACCTACACGGGCAATAAAAATAAAATAAAATAAAACCGAGAACCAGCCTGCCGGGTCGGAACGCGATACGCCGCTGACCGGCTTGCTCTTTCAGAGTACGTCTGGTGACAACAGTGACGACGGCAATGCGAACCGCACCGCTAAATTTCAACCACTAGGCGAACAATAATTTATAGCAATTAGTTTATGGGCCGTGACATGGTTCACCAATCCAATGAAAATAATAATTCTATCAGCAGTAAGTAGGCGTTCCAAATAAAATTTGAAACTAATTTAATCTCAAATCGTAAACACTAAACTAGTTTATAAGCTATATTCGATTTTATTTGTTAATGCTTGACGACGCTTAAAAATGTTTGTTTTATTTTAGCTCTATTATTCAGTTTTTTTTTTATTCTGTTTCAAGGCTATTAAGGCATCTCTTTTCAATTTTAAAAATAAATTAAGATGATTCATTTTACTAACGCTTTCCTTTGAACGAGACCAAATTTCGACGTCACAAGATCATTTTCAATTGACGACTCATTCTCAATTCATATCGCCACCAGCGCATATAATAAGTCTAGAAATTTATGCCCTTGCTAAAAAATTCACGTCAAAGAGAAGTTGTGCTACTTCATTTATTCTTAGTGTGAACATAGAGAATCTATAATTCACTTGAACGATGCCTTTCATTTTCATTATTTCTAAATGAGCTTTAATTTTTAAAAAGGGGTTTAGCTTTGCGTAGATAAAGAGACAAGTCATAAAATGGTATTATAATGTTAAGCTAGTTTTTAAATAAATTATTAAATAAATTTACCAACATTGAATTTGCATGATAATAATTGCTTCCATCCTAAATATATATATATAAATACTATATAAAATGGGTGTCTTAGTGTGAAAATCAATTTGTTCTTTCAAAATACCACATATCAAAATGATAAAGTACCTCAAAACATTTTACTTCTCCGACTATGACAGCCCTAGTTGTGAATAATGTCCGTGGCTCACACGGGGGACATTTTGGAGGGTTGACTGATTCCTGTTGAAAACTTATTGTACTGTGCTTCGCGGGTGACAAATATGTCAAATGTTTACCGTAACGGTCTCGAAAGCCGGCCGGTCTCCCGAGAAATGGATTTGGGCGGCCGACTGTACTTACTGACTGTAGGTACTTATCAAATATTCTATGTGTGAAATAAATCGTGACTTTCGCTTTTGGGCGTGCAACCCTTTGACGCAAAAGCTTTTCTTTGCATCGTAATCGTGTTATTAAGAATGTTTTGTAGAATCCAAACTGTGTCTTTCATCGCCTTCTCGAACAAATAAGGGTAGCTTACTTTAGAAATAAACGTTAGTGGGTGCGCGTACACGTACTAATTACAACCACGCATCGTACATTGGATTCGATTGGCTTGAATTCGATTGAATCTACAAAATAAAATGTACTTAAAGTTCTTGTTGATACTTTAGAAAAAGGCAAACAAGGTGCGCATGTAATTTAAAAAAAGTGGTGTAATTAAAATTATATTGAAACGTGGCACTAATTCATTAGTAATTTATTTAAAAAGAATTAACATTTCTTTTAATTCAAACATAATATTAATTGTGATTGAAAGACAACTACTTTGTTTTATTACTGGTGGTAGGATCTCTTGTGAGTCAGCATGGGTAGGTAGGTACCACCACCTCGCCTATTTCTGCCGTGAAGCAGTAATGCGTTTTAGTTTGAAGGGTGGGGCAGCCGTTGTAGCTATACTGAGACCTTAGAACTTACATCTCAAGGTGGGTGGCGCATTTACGTTGTAGTTGTCTATGGGCTCCAGTAACCATTAAACACCAGGTGGGCTGTGAGCTCGTCCACCCATCTAAGCAATAAAAAAAATAACAATATCAAAATGAGGAATAATTTTGGTCGTTTTGCGATTACACAAATCCTTCTCGAAGCGAATCGCTAAAACGGAACATCTCTCCCATTTATCATAGCAACAAAATACGCAAACGGTTTCCCGTATTAATAACATTCAGTTTATGTAAATCACCAGTGACTGACTGCTAATATCCGGGGCTTCTGAATAAATGTTCAAAAGGAATAGGTACCACAAATTCTTTTCTTTTATTGGATCCGGTGATTGTAGAACACGATAGTCAAAACTGAATCGAAGCTTCCTTTTTATTGTTTATGTTTCTATTTGACTTTCAAAAGACTCGTGATTGGGTATCTCTTGCCTGATTGAAGACAAAGTAGCCAAAAATACTATTCTAAAATACAAAAGCCATTTGTTTTCTCTTGATGTTTTCAGAACGGTTTTCGGTAAATAGGTTTTTTTTTATTGCTTACATGAATGGACGAGCTCACAGCCCACCTGTTGTTAAGTGGTTACTGGAGCCCATAGATATCTACAACGTAAATGCGCCACCCACCTTGAGATAAATAAGTTCTAAGGTCTCAGTATAGTTACAACGGCTGCCCCGCCCTTCAAACCCAAACGCATTACTGCTTCACGAGAGAAATAGGCAGGGTGGTGATACCTACGCGCGCGGCCTCTCAAGAGGTCCTACCACCAGTAAAAGGTTAAAGCGAATCAGTCTATTTCGATTGTTTCGTGTTGCAACTTTTGGCGATTATAGTAGGGTACTTCTTTTTTTATTTAAGATATGCTGAAGGTTCACCTAATATTGTTGTTACCTTGATTGTATTTTATAACTGTTGTCTGTCCCTTCACCGAATGTCTTTCGCCACAATAGTGATACCCACACGTACGGACTCATTCATCATAATCATCACCGATATTTCAGTTCAGATTAAGAACTCGGTTGGATTTTTTGTTAATATTTTAAAGACCCATTAAAAGAGTATATACTCTTACAGAACGTTATTTATCGTTTGGCAATGAAATCCCTAAAAGGACAGATTTCTCTTAAAGCTTCGAAATTATTTTAAGAAAGTTAAGTGAAAAATGTTTTTCTGATCCAAATCTAAGCATTCTCGTTCATTCGCTTGTCATAAAAATTTGAAAGACTCTCTAGATGATCGCGACTAATAAGGCAATTTGGATTTAAGAAAATTAAGGGCTTTTTTAAAAGATCTCTTTTAGATGAATGATTCTCGTATATTTTTTTCTCGCTAAGACTTCATAAGTTTATAAGTGAGTGAAAGTTTTGTTAATATTTTAAGAGATTTAGTTGGATTAATTGTGCCTACTCAAGGCTAGATTGATGATAATCTCTAAGACGTTTTCTGTAAAGCTTTTAAGCTAATTGTGTCTGTAAAAATCTTACTTACCAACAAAACCAATATGAAGCCGTTCTAGAGTGCCTCATTTTTTTTTCAAGTTTTTCGTAAACCTCTGGCCAGGCTAAATTTATTAAAAAATACAAATATGTTGTTCAATTATTTCGGTAAATAACAAATATTAAAAAGAAACAAAATTTACTATAAACTGAAATGTGACATTGGTTCTATTTAAGTCACTCTTAATCCTGCCTTTACTAGAGATGAAAGCGAATGGAAGCCTTAGCAAATATGACATTAAGTACCATCGCAATGAGCCTGCAATAAAAACGACTGTAAGTATTCGATTTGTGTAAAAAAAAGTAATTGCTGTATCTACACTGAAACTAATAAATATTTTTTTATTATTGGCGGTAAGAACGTATAGTGAATCCGCTCATGTAGGTAATTATTATATTACTGGTCATGTTAAAAGTCAGCATGAACACGTATCTGCGTGTTTCTGCCACCAAATAAATCATGCGTTAAGGTTTGAGGGATTGAGACAACTTTTAGACTATACAGTTAAAATTTGGACTTGATATCACAAGGTGAGTGTTAGCTCTAGCTAGCTAGCTGTTAGCAAGTTGTGATATCTATGGGTTTTGGTTACCACTTAACCAGTTGAGGCGTAAGCTCGTTCAGCCGTCTTTAAAAGAAGTGTAACAACGCAGCCAGATTTTTTTTGAATCTATATTGCGTTCTGGTTTGTATTGTGAGACAATCACCATGCAATACAATTGAGAGTGCGATATCAGGTGGGTTACGGCGTCAATGAGCTCCGATAAACTTTTAGTAAGAGCAGGATTCATCTGCCTATATTCTTCTTCGCTTTCGTAGCGTTTTCCCAGTCTAGTGCCACGATCTGCTTCCCTACTTAAACTCCTCCACTTTACCGGTCTTCGGAATTCTTCTGAGCAAGGTTATTCTCCTCTATATCCGCCTTTACCACATCCAACCAGCGTTCCTTGGGCCTACCGCGGGTTCTTGAACCTGGTACGTAAAGGTTGAGGAGAGGTTAAGGTGAAGGAATAAGATCGTGTAATAAAAATCAAACCCGCAAAATTATAATTTGCGTAATTACTGGTGGTAGGACCTCTTGTGAGCCCGCGCGGGTAGGTACCACCGCCCTGCTTATTTCTGCCGTGAAGCAGTAATGCGTTTCGGTTTGAAGGGTGGGGCAGCCGATGTAACTATACACACAATATGTAATAATTGTTTAATAACAATCAATGTATAAAATAAGTTTCGTATTTCATGTAAGCAAATGGTTCGCAGTTTTTATACGCTTTAATGGATCAGACTCTAATATAACTCAATGCCAATCAACCATTGCGTATCTTTTTTTTTTTTTATTGCCCTTGTAGGCAGACGATCATACGGCCCATCTGTTGGTGAGTGGTTACCATCGCCCATGGACTTCAGCAACGCCAGGGGCAGAGCCAAGCCGCTGCCCACCGCAAAAATTATGCCTTACTCTATCTATACTACCGCAGATATATTGCCTTGTCTGACGTCTAATATTTTCCTAATTCTGTACCTCAATGAAAATAAATCCGTTCGTCCGAAATTATAATTTCAAACATTTCTGAAACACATTAAATTTTGTAGTTTGAGAAGTGTTCAAATTAATATTTATTGAAGGAAAAAGGTAAATGAAAGTAGTAAATACCAAAACAGTTTTTTAGTACTAGGTACTCTGATTACTTCCTTCACACCAATATTACAAATAAATCGATGTAAATACATTTTATATGATTTTCTTTAATATACCAAAAAATATTAAAGATCATTTGATTCTTGTTCATAATCTTCAAAGTACATTATTTGCTTTCTATGTGTATGTCACAAACAAAATGTACTATTTATTTTAAGAAAACTGTGAACTGAGATCAGATATAAATTTACACCACATCGCTATTGTGTTCAATTCTTTCACGTATTCCAAACACAGCAATGCCTCGTCTATTTTTTAGTAGTCTATTTTGAATTTAGCTATTTTCTCTGCAGCCCAACATCCAAGTTTGTGGTTCCTATTTTTATATTGAGTCGCTTGTGTTAAAACACAAATGTTGTGAGCGTCAAACTTAGATTCCTAATACTTTTTTGCTGTCATATTACTTACTAGTTTGAGTTTAATAAAAGTTGCTTTTCACGATTCGTATAGAATTAATATGTATAAATTGCGGATGTCAAGAATAGCTGGGTAATACAGATTTGCAGTTTGTCAGGTGTTGCTAGTAATTAAATTAGTTTATTTATTATTATAACATATTATTTATAAATAAAATAGTCCTTAAAACGTATATTTTGAAGTGGTCAAAATGGAAATTAGTGATAAAAAACACTTTGAAAATATTTGGTAGGACTGGATTTTGTCATAAAAAAAACAATAAAACCAAATTATTAAAAACATTAAAATTAATTGATATAATTTATAGGAAAATAAAAAAAATACATTCAAGCTAAAATAGCTCCGATCCATCGATCTTTCGTCGACTATAAAACAAGCGAAACCTCGACAAATTACTTCATCGTGTTTTCTCATGAGATGTAAAACGCAAAATAATTATTTCACATTGCGGTACAATTTAATCTAAGAGAATTTTGAGACTTACACCGTTAAGATTAAAGAATGTTTTCCTTTGGTACATTTTTTGGCTTCACCGAAACCCGGCCGGTGCTCCTCGGTGTATTGCTTTATATTCGGTTTTCTTGTCTCACATGTAATTTATTTGTTGCAATACTCATACTCTTCCTTGTAGTTTGGTTAATTTTGGCATTCATTTGGACTATATAAGACAAATAAGCCGCTGTTATTGTATTTTGATTTTATTATCGTCACTAAAGTATGAAGGTCTATGATTATCATTGTCTCTATTAACATCAAATTTGAAGTTGGCCGTCAAAATTCAAGATGAGATGAGTTCACACCTTTATCTCACCCGTAGACAGAACTCTATTGAAGCGGTAAAGGGTTCTTCATTTAGTGAGCTTCCAATAAAGACATCATTGATTTCAATAGGGCATAATACCCACCCGAAATATCCATGACTTTATCAGGCCCCTCTCATATTTCCTGAAATTTATACGGGTATGCCTTTTGCGGTCGTCCTGACAGTTCTTTCACATATTCCGATTGGATTGAATTTATACGCCTCAACCCACGTTGATATTGGATTGTTCAACCTTTAATATTTCACCACGTCCGTTTCGGAACTTATTTGTGTTCCCAATTCCTTTAAAATATTATACGCTAAATTCTGTGGCTTAATTGAATTTTTAAGTATCGACGAAACTACTCTAATAAAAGATGGTGGTTTGCTATTTGTTTTTTACTATACATTCTATATTTTAATGTAAGCGATATAGTGATTTGTGTTAATGCAGTTATTATAATTTCCTACATATTCCTTTCGTTGCATTCATTTCTGATTGAATTTTTACAATGCGAAAATAACTATTTGAAAATATCAACCAACCAATTCATGAGTTGAAGATTTCGAATGTTAAGAATTTCCAGAACGATTCTCTCACATCACGGTTGTTTGTATTGAGGATTAGGATTCAAGCGAGAATGCGGCAGTCGTGAGGAATGCTCGTGTCAATGGGCGCCGACAATCGGAATGCTTCTATCTCCAGTGCAACCTCCGAACGAATCCGGAGAATGCCCTCTAAATTTCCCTCTTTCATGTTTTTAAATACAAACAGATTTTTTTTTTTATATTTGATTCCAAAGGGACTTTCTTTAGTTATTTTGTTTTAATTAGATAAACCGTCAAAATCGGTCACAATATTTTTTGAATTATGAATGTCAATAAAGGTTTCAAAAATATCGGAATCTAGTCTTGAATTATGTCATCATTGATTCAAGATTATATCGATTTAACTTTTGCCGATGACATCTATTTTATGTGAAACACAAATCTGAATAAAATTTCCCTTTGAAACCACGAAGCGTTACTATACCATATAAATTACTTTGTTTTGCGTATTACTAAATCATCGACCGTCAGAACAATAATCCTGTACCAAAATGAATGTAAGAACAATACAGAAAGTATCGTAAAGTCGTTAAGACAGTGACGAATCGTACCGCAACGCTGTTTATTCGTATGTAATCTCACGTTGAATTTTCCTCACGCCTATCCACAAAACCACAATATACCCGTCGTATTCCTTTATTCTCACTAGACTAGATTTATCGTGTTGAATATTAAACGTTTCATGTACGTACAAACATAAATCGAATTACGAGTCTTACGCGGCTAAGTTTCGGGTGTGCTCCTAGTTACGATCGTTTGGTTGTGTGAAGTTTCTGCTTCTATTAAATTTAGAAAATACGTTTATGACTATATCGTAGTAATTTTATTATATAATAACGTTCTGGATCTTTATTTTTGTGAAGATATATTGAAATTTACTTTCCCCGTTTAGTTATTGAGCACTTTATTATTTTTGCATTAATAACAATATACTTTTAGTGAAAGGTATATACTTTTAGTGCAAGGTTCAATCGTTTTTATAGGTTAAACCAATAATAGCAGATCCTCCTTCGTCATCTAACTCACATGGTCTATGCTAAATAACTTTCCTTTAATTCAAATTTCGAATTATCTTTAGTAGCAGTCGAGCACATTGGCTGTCCGATAAACAAATAAACATCTCAGAAACTTTCTAAAATTACTCTCATTTAAACAATTAGACGATACCGAACCAGTGGTAGATTCTGTGAAGCACTGCTTTTCTAGAGATAGTGTTAGCAAACTTTCTCAGGTTGAGCCCGTGAGCTCACCTACCCGTTTGGGCGTAACCGGAATAGCCTCATAGGATTCCAGGGAATAGATAGGAAAAAATACCAATCCAAATCTTTTCGTAAAAACTTATACACCTTTTCTCAAAAGAATTCTCATTTAATTATGCCGAAATATACTTGTTCATTTCTGGAAGAAATATGAATCATAACATTTCACGATAGGAACATCGTCATGTTCTTCATACATTCCTTTGTCTCTCACAGTTACAGAAACTTGATTTATATTAATTCGGATTTCCTTCGCCTTCACGAAGGCAACCGTTTCCCGCTTCGTGATTGAAAATTGCATTATTAATACTCTTGCAAATCCTTTCGGTACTGTTTGAATATTATTCTCTTCCATCTCTTTCATAGAACCTTAAATACTAGGAATATTTTATTTTCGTTTTGAAAGTTATTTTTTGGTTCTTTAAAATTGTCTTTTTATTAAGAGTTTTATTATTTGAAGGATACTCTTTATGAATGATTTTTAGTTTCTTTGGAAAGAAATATTAACATCCAAAATTCAGTAATGCTGCTTTGCAAATCGTAGATACGACAAAAAGAAAATTGCTGTATTTATTGAGGTTAGGGCGTATAGTTAGAAGAAGGGATACCATCCTACCGATTTCAACCGCTTAAATGTCACGTATTACGGTTTGATATCCGGTTGTCCGGTTGCAATAATGATTGACTACGTATTCATTAACCTCAAGATGGTGGTGGTTCTTACATTGTGATATTTATGGACCTCGTAGTCCAATTGAGCTCGAAAAGTGTTTACTCATCCAGTGCAAATAAATCATTTAGAAATTTAATTACTTTCCAAATCTATACGTAATATAGTGCTTCTAATACATTACAGATTTGATTTATGTATGAAATAAATTAAAATAACAAACAAAAGTTTGACAGTAATCTTATTTACTAATTGCGGTAAAGCATTGAGGGAAAAAAGAAAATGTCCGATTTAATTAAACAAGCTTAGCTTTGGTTTAGTTTTAGTTTGGCCTTTAGTTGTTGGTACTCTATATATATCTACCATGCGGTCCATGCCACCCATGATCGAATACTATGGAGGAAAGTCACATGTGGTCGCGATCCTCAGTAATAAAGGAACGATGGAGAAGAGAGCCTTTCAAAAAACTAAAGTGCACAATTTAGTGTATCTACAGATTTTAGGTAACTTAGAATCTGGATGGAAACATCCGCAAACAAACACAACGGAACTAATATACAATGATACTGAGAATGATGGATGTTCACGACGTAGTCAGATTCCGAAATTCTAGATACTACGTACCTACACCGGTTGAAATGGATCCGGGAAATGATTGATAGCTACGACGGTCGTAAGCTTGTCTAAAACAAGTAATGTATTCTTGTAAATTTTAGAATTTTCTTCGCTCTTCGAGAATCGTCGAAAGAGTTGATAACTAACATTTGTACGGTTTTGTAAATATAATATAATATCTGATTTATCGTATTTTTATTGTTTTTGTGATCACCAATGACTAAGGCGAGATCTATCGTAAATGTATGTATGAGTGTTAGTCTAACTTCCGACACAAAATTTTAAAACATATCTGCATTAAACTCATAGAAATCCCGAATCAAAAAAATAAAATAATGAATGCGATTTTTAATTGTAAATTAGTTTTAAGTATATTGTCCTTAGGAATGCTTACCAGTAGATTTTTTTGAACGATATTCCTTATGGAACGATGCGGAGGGGTACCCTAACCGGGAAAAAACGTCCGTAACGTAAGATTTTTATTATTTATGTGTAGTCTTAGTATGATAGCTATACAGTGTCTAATGTATAGTCTACGTGATGACGGTTATTATTATTTCTATGATAGAACATAATTAGGCTTCATTATTATTATTCATATAAATTACTGTTTCTTTGTATATTATTATTATATATATAATATTATAAATCATTGTGAATAAAATAAAGTTGATAACTTTGTAAAGTGGTTTTTTTTTGTCAATAAAAAAATCACATTAAAATATGTATACCCGAATAATTATTTTCTTTATACCTCGAATAGAACTTAAAATTAATATTTTAATAATAAGGAAATTCGTTCCTGTCCGGTGTCCCACGACACCACACATCTTTTTTTTTATACAGAATGATTCATTTCAGAAAATATAAGTATAGTTTTCGGACAACGAACAAACGAGAAAGAGCTATTTGAAGTACGTGTTTCAATTAATTTACCTTGAAAAGTATGCGACTGGTCATATTTACATTCAAATTTTCATTCTGGTCACGTTTTGTATTCGCTGGCTAAGTTATTATATCCACAAATTTAAAAGTGAATTGATTCGAATTTTATCTGTGTGGTGTCTAAAAGAGCATTGTTCCATCTATTTCTGGTTCAGTGTAGTAAAAGGCGACTAAGGGGTTCACCGGAGAACAGAGTTGTCTAAGCTTTATACTAACGTAATGCAATCTGCACCCGCTATTTACGGATAGGCACCACCATACTGCCTATCGCTGCCTTGCAGCAATTGTACGTTCCGGTTTGATGGTCGAAACAATCGTGACAATAAAATTGAGATTTACTCCTCAAGTCTCAAGGTGAGAAGTCTCAAGCGAAATTCACTTTGTAGTTTTTATGAGTATTCGCTTTATTCAAGAAAGCCGTGAAATGTAGTAAAAAAAATTACATTGTTAACACAATGATAGGAAACTTCCTTAAAGTACCAACTGTATTCTGTATACTGATTTTCACCTACAATAAGAAGAGAAACATGCTTCCGCACGAGATACGAGTGAACAAATAAGTAATTTTTAAGGGAAGGTTTTTTTTATATTAATACAGAAAGGAATGAAGCCGCAGACATATGCGAAATTAATTCGAGAACCATTATTAATACTTACCTGGTGGTTCGCAAGACCATCCAGATTTACGTCGGAATTCCCCACCTCTGATTTACGACAGGAAATCTATTTGGAGCGTAACACACCGGCGGTTAATTTAAAAGAATTTGTGGTCATGCTTTCTGCTTAATATAAGAAGTGCTTTGGTGTGAATTATGAAATTATTTTACGAATCTTTTTTTACGTACATAGTTTAGTGTATATTCAATAAAATGTAAAAGGTAAGCCATCGTAATGACTTTTACAAAAGCTGTTACAATTCTTTTCTATATAAAAAGTCACAAAGTGAAGAACCATTTGAATTGAAATGTTAGAGGCTTAAAAATTAAACTGGATACTTTTCAGTCATTGCCGACATTCGTGAGAAGTACTGATATTTTACCCATTGAACGAAAGCTTTTAAACATTGATTAATATTAATGATTTCCTTTGGGAACTAATTTGAGTGGATAATGGATCTTTTGTACCCGATGAAAAAGTAATTTGTACGGAGCTCGGCCCGACATTGTAATTAGAATAGGAAAAGTAGGCGTTGGAAGGTTTTTCGATTAATCATCATATTCACGGGAAAATCGTGCACAGGTATGTTGTATTGAGATATCGCGTGTTTCGCTTCTATTCAACCGGTTTTGGATGTACGGTGTAATTAATTTTAACGAAATTACACGCCATAACTTCGCTTTGGTACGTGTGTTTTCTTGAACATAATTCAAATGTGTTTACGTTGGCGCCATTGAATTTAAAAGGATGATTCATCGCTGTTCGCCACTCGAGATTTAACTGAAATTGTTTTTATTTTTCTTCTGTTTAAAGCTCACTTTGTTTTTTTATGATTTCACTTCGTTTGAAACTGAAATGAGAATTAAAACAGATATTGGTATTAAATCTATTAAATAAGATTGAATACTAATATCTGTTGTAATTGTTTAATTGTTATTAAATTTTATATCCGATTAAATTTTATCACAAACCCACATAATGAATGTTTCGACAATGGCTTGATTTGACGATCTTAATGTATATTATCTATCAACTCCTAATCTCCTCTAACAATAAGAGTAATTTTAAACTATTTGATAATAATCTTAATAAAAAGACAAACTATGACTGTACAATTTCTACACCTTTTATTTCTCGAAAAGATAATTTTAAAAAAGAAAAAGAGAGATAGTTCGTAATTAATGATCCAAAAGAAATTTAGTTTTCATTTTAATCGACTCGATCAGCTGCATCGAATTTTTAACGTTAAAAAAACATCGATAGGGCAGTAAATCAAACGAAGTCCATTGCTGGTACACAAGTGGAAAAAGGATGGTCTGAAATAAATCCAAATCCTTCAGATGTATCTATCATTTATGTTTGTTTATTTCTTTTTTCTTATTGCTTAGATGGGTGGACGAGCTCACAGCTCACCTGATGTTAAGTGGTTACTGGAGCCCATAGACATCTACAACGTATATGCGCCACCCACCTTGGGATATAAGTTCTAAGGTCTCAAGTATAGTCACAACAGCTATCCCGCCCTTCAAGCCGAAACGCATTACTGCTTCACGGCAGAAATAGGCAGGGTGATGGTAACTACTCGTGCGGACGCACAAGAGGTCCTTCCACCAGTAAGACCTCACCTTACTTATGACATTTTCAAGATAACATATGACTTATGAAATTTTATGACCTTTTATATACAAGCTTTCGAACAACATCATTCAGACCATCGGTCTACGGAGTAATTTCACTCGCTCGTTAGAAGATCTATCCTTTGTTGTTAACTCCCATACGCCCAAAGAAACATTCTCATATCTTTTTTGCGGGTTGAAAGAAGAACAAAAGAAGAAGATTGATCTCACAGATACAGAAAATAATCTTTTTCGAATCTCAAATTTTGTAACGTTTTTGCACATGACTTGAATTTCAAACGACTCGCTTAGGAAACTATGTTTGGTATTGGATGAAAGAAGCGCATTTTAAAACGTTGAGAGCTTTTAAATCCACAAATTATTTTAGTAGATGACTAAGGAATTCTAGACTGAAAAACAACTACACAAAACTTAGCTAGACGCCGATTAATAGGTTTGGGTTTGTTTGTCTTAAAATTATACCGTCTAGACCGGGAAAATATTGAGAGAACATCAAATTCGGTGATATTACGAATTAATATTTTGATATCCTCAGCAATTTATCAATTCAGATCTAAATTTCTGATGTACTTTTCTCTCATTGGCTTAGACATTCAAATGAGTCATAGTGTGGCTGGCGCGAAGTAGGTACTGATCATCTGAAGAAATAACACTTATAGAAGAGGTAGAGAAAAAGAGTGAGACAGAGAGTTAATGCTTTATTGTACACCAAAATAAACAAAAATGCAAAATATTAAAAGTACAAAGCAATAAATATAAATATTACATAATATAATGACAATTTTGCTAGTTTATAATATTTACATTGTACATATACATGGTGAACTAGTGCCTATTGTATTCTGTAAGCAGACATGTGTTTGTATCACCATCCTTGCCAATATACATATCTATTACATACATATTACATATATATTACATATTATATACATACATATAATACATTATAATACAGTTTACAATATGCCCTAGGTCTCAATCAGAATCAAATAAATAAATAAAATATAAATTTGTATTTAAAATACAATATTGTAGTGGAAGGTCTTGGTGACAAAACGTCTTCTGTGAACAGATGTTACGAAATTATTAATCAAAATTGGCACGGACCCCAAAATCGAACTGCCGCAGCATCGTGTAACCAGAATGTAAAGGATCTTAGCTATACTATCTAACTACAAGTAGATCTTAGACTTTACAATATTACACAATGACGAATCCGCGTGAGTAACTCGCAAAGTCATCTCAAAATAGCCAGTAATTTTGAATTAACAATTTGAACTGGTGATAGGACCTCTTGTGAGTCCGCGCGGGTAGGTACCACCGCCATGCCTGTTTCGGCCGTGAAGCAGTAATACGTTTCGGTCTGAAGGGTAGGGCAGCCGTTGTAACCATACTGAGATCTTAGAACTTATATCTCAAGGTAGGTGGCGCATTTACGTTGTAGACGTCTATGGGCTCCAGTAACCACTTAACTCAAGATGGTCTGTGAACTCGCCCACGCATATAAGCAATAAAAAAAAAAATTGCATCTCAAAAGTAATCCTTAATTTTTTGTCAGAATTAAAACCGAATGTAGAGTAGTCGCAAATTGTACAAATTCATGATAACAATCAAACTTAAAGTACTTCTTTCAAAGTGATTTAAGTTGGGTGAGTCAAAGCCAGGAGATCGCTCACTTCGTTAATGAAGGAATTCCGTTTTTATTGTACTCGAGTGCCTGTCACATCTATCTTACCCATAAAATGTGAAGAGCCACAACGAACAAAAAAAGTTCGCTTTGATAGTTAAATTGAGGAGCATTAGCACGATGCTAAATAGTACCTTCCATATAGGCCTTGTTGTTCAAGGCAACGTATAAGGAGAGCCTTTGGAAATTTGCCCATACGATGGATCGACCAAGTCAAGTCAGCACTTGGCGGTTATTTACATGAGTGTACCAAGCTCATCAGAAACCGGGAGAAGTGGCGATTGCTCGTGAGGCACATAGCATCTGCCCACAGAAATTATACTAATGACAGCTACGACCGCTCTGACAAGAGTGGTACGACAAAGGAAAAATAGTACCGTTGCCAATTATAAAGTCGTGGTCATATGGGCAGTTTTTTTGTTTTTCTTTAATTTGTTGACGACAGAACGAGCTCATGACCTATCTAGTGCTAAGTAGTTACTAGAGTCCATAGACACCAAATCGTGAATATTCCATTCCGCCTTGAAACTTAAAGTCGATGTGCTTGTGTAGAAAATGTATATAAATTTCGCATTTTTTTTTTTTCGGTGTTGATTTTTGGTATACCATGATAATCTTTCATAGAGGAAATCGTCCGTGAACTGGTGTTAGATACGTATTTCATTTTAAAAAAACTGGTACCTATCTACTGAATATATGAAGCACGGGTATATTCGCAATACTTGACACAAGTAAACCGAGCGTCTTATCATTTAGACCACGAAAAGTTTTAGAAAGCTTTTCGCAGTGAGATGAGGCGGAAAAGCGGAAAATAAATTATAGACAGAGATCAAACTGAATTAGATTGGTAGTAGATTAATTCTACCGTTGATGGAAATATTCAGACCAGATACCTCGAGGAAACACTTTAGATCTATTTGTTACTTTGAAGGTTTTTAAGAGCTTTTAATTAAATACGGGTATTGGGTCAATCGTTTTATTTAAGTCCCCTTTCAACTCATTTTCGTGCTAATTGAGTATCTGCTTCCAGTCAATTTTAGTAGTTAGTAACTTCACCGTTGTTTTTGTAGGTAGACAATTTTATAGGCCATCTGATGTTTATCAGTTACCTTAAACTACTCCTAATACATTACGCATTGGAACAAAGCTATTTTTACTTTCAAATGGATGAATGATTTGTGTGTGATTTGAAATTAGTCTATACACTACCAGCTCTAATAGACGGACTTTTTCATCCGGACGGATCCTCCAAAAAGTCCACTGAAAAAATCTCAGGAAGTGACCACGATTTTACTGAGATTATATTTCATCCCATATCATTTCATCTCATTTCATTTTAATTTATCCCAGTTGATCTTAAATTAATCACCTTCATTTCATTTCGTTTCATTTCACTTCATATTATCATTTTTGATAAAAATATAAGTTAAAATAAGATAAGACTTAAAAGTCTTAGTTACCAGGTCATAAAATTCGTTTAAAAAAAGTTTTAATAGACTTTCCACCGTTCTAACAGCAATAGAGTATTCACTCATTCACGCACTATTTCGAACACCACCGAGGTTGAAAAAATTGGTACTCAATCCAATGTATAAACGACGTCGCAATTGCATGACTACGAAGCTTTTTACCTGCGTCATTAAACAGTAATCTTACATTGTTTATGTTCAACAACGGCATAGTGTACTTTAGTGCAATTCGTATTTTTGTTGTGGTATTTTTACGTCCAGTATCCGAAGCGTACTTAAAAATCCGAGTATATAATATGTGAATGGTGCAACTTGGAATATACATCAATGCAATTTTATGAAAGAACTAGCTGACCCGGCAGACTTCGTAGTGCCTCAATCGATAAATAAAAGACCTAAACTTATGTATAAAATAAACTTAAAACAAACAAAAGGAATCCGTCCGACGAGAGACACATAAAAGGAAAAACAAAATTGTTTTTTTTTAATTTAATTCCGAGCATTTTCATATTTATCTACCTTTTAAACCTTCTCTGGACTTCCACAAATAATTTAAGATCAAAATTAGCCAAACCGGTCCAGCCGTTCACGAGTTTTAGCGAAACTAACGAACAGCAATTCATTTTTATATATAAAGAAGATAGATAGATAAGACTTAAACTTTATCCAACTGTATCGAATAAGTATGATAATCAGATTAATATAAGTACGTTGTAAACAGTGTTCGTGAGAATAAATGCTTCTACGAATTACAAAACTTAACATAATCTTTCTAACGCACATTGAACGCGCGTATAAATAAAAGGGATTACATCCAGCCTAATCCTTCTTATTGCTCTAAACACTCAATCCCAGAGGATTTTGAATTCTGATATGAGGATTAAGTGTTGATAACTTTATTTTCTTCACACAAAAGTAAATGAAAATATAATTCATGAAATAAATAAAAAGTTTTGCACGATCGTAGAAATTAATTGTTCAACAAAGATAACATTTATTTTACGTATCAAAGCGGGCGATTGTATTAAAAAAAAAATATTTTTATTTTTTATTTATTGCTTAGAAGGGTGGATGTACTCACAGTCCACCTGGTGTTAAGTGGTTACTGGAGTTCATAGACATCTACAACTTTAATGCGCCACCCACCTTGAGATTTAAGTTCTAAGGTCTCAAGTATAGTTTTTTTTTTTTTTTTTTTATTGCTTAGCTGTGTGGACGAGCTCACAGCCCACCTGATGTTAAGTGGTTACTGGAGCCCATAGACATCTACAACGTAAATGCGCCACACACCTTGAGATATAGTTCTAAGGTCTCAGTATAGTCACAACGGCTGCCCCACCCTTCAAACCGAAACGCATTATTGCTTCACGGCAGAAATAGGCGGGGCGGTGGTACCTACCCGTGCGGACTCACAAGAGGTCCTACCACCAGTAATTACGCAAATTATACTTTTGCGGGTTTCATTTTTATTACACGATGTTATTCCTTCACCGTGGAAGTCAATCGTGAACATTTGTTGAGTACGTATTTCATTAGAATAATTGGTACCTCAACACGAATGCACCGGACGTCTTAACCTTTAGGCCACGACGACTTATAACTTATATCTCGATTTAGCTTCGATGATTAATTAAAATAAGGTGGGATGTGAACTCATCGTTCCTTAAAAAATACAGTAATAAAAAACTGCACTTATAGCAAGCACACTACACGTGATGAGTGAAACTTTTAAAACAAAAGGTAACTTGCTTTCCTGTTTGAAGGACATTGTATTTAATATTGTCTATGGGCTCCAGTGATCACTTAGGTTAACACCAGCTCTGCTTATCCACGGCATCAACTGAAATAAAATATCCTGTTCTTAATGTGAATTAATATATAGTTCGTAAGATAGAGTACTTAATGAAAGAGTGAATTAATTGAAAACTCCTTACATTTGCGTAAACTATTTTTTGGATTGCTACTGTTAAGGTAAGAGTAACGCCATCTATCGCCAAATAGCTGAAACGAATATCAAAGGATCTAGTAACATCTAGAACGACGAGAAGTACAACGCCATCTATTGTCAGATAGCCGAAACACACATCGAAAATATTCGACTTGTGAGGAATGTTCTCGATAATTCTAGAGACGTCGTATCGACTATAAGCGAAACAGCGAACGGATTACCTGAAGTGAATTAAGCTATCAATAATAAAATTTTATGTTTACGAAGCGAAGCGAGGGCGGGTCGCTAGTAGCTTAATAAAAATATAACTGTCCCATCGTTCAAATCGGTTCAGTGTCAGTGTGTTGCCGATACACAAGCTCTGTTACCGCCTTTGTACTGTGGATTATTTATGACGGCTTTGTGTTGTTGTTTATACAAAGCTCTCTTTTAATCCTATTCCGGAATGTATAGCTCTTTTTCTTTCCACGTCATAGCTACCTTCTCGCTTAATTTCCGAAATGTAAATAAACCTGACACGCCCTTAAAATTTTACTCTCAATTCGCTTATCGATTATCGAATCGTTGCCGAAGAAGTTTAAGGAAAAATTGTTTCAGATGATGATACAAATTTTTTATCTTTCCATTACATTAAGCTATCGTTTGTCTCAAATAATTGTTTTCATTGCGTCCTTTTTTGAATTTTTTTTATTGTTATTAGATGTGTGGACGAGCTTGCGGTCCACATGATCTTAAACGGTCGCCACTCACCCTTTTTTTTTTTTTTGGTATCGATGGGGAATCCCAGTCTTTACGGATACCCTGCCGACGGGGGTCGGACCGGGTTATGTCGGACTCCGCGCCTCCAGTGGAAAAAGAGGGAAAGGTCGCGAACCGAGGTCCGCGCCCTCCCCCAATTAGTCATAGGAGACTACGCCTTTAGAAAGGCGCACTGGGCTAAGTTCAGCTCTCGCCGAACCCGCCCAGCTTAACGACTACCGACTAAACCCCAACGAGCTCTTCCACTCCGGCTGGGCGGGGACCCAGGTACCGCCATGTGCGCGCCATAGGCCCGCCTTCGCCGGCTCCCACCCCAATGTTACGTTGGGCGGGATCTGCCACCGGGGACTTCTTCCCCCTCTCATCTCCACGACTCGTGAGGGGCGCACCGGAGCCACAGCGCACCACCACCCCACAGGACCTTAGTGCCGAGCACCGGGCGCCCCCGCACCCAGCAATCGACGGCCCTTGCGTCGCCACTCACCCTAAGACATTAGTTCTAGGTCTCACCTTTACAGTGCAATGGGTGCCCCATCCTTCAAAACGAAACGCATGACTGCTTCGCGGCAGAAATAGGCAGGGTGGTGGTTCGGTCAGAAATCTACGCGGGTTCACAAAACGTCCTACTAATAGTAATTACGCAAATTATATTATAATATAATTATGATAATTTTGGAGGTTTGATTTTTATTAGACGTTGTTATTCTTTCACCGTAGAAGTCATTCGCGAACATTTTTTAAGTACGTATTTCATTACTTAAAAATTGTTACCTTCCTGTGGGATTAGAACACCGGCACAGCCATATCGCTCTTTACAAGTGCACTGGGCGTTTTATCCTTTAGGCCAAAACGATCGGAACAAATGTTTTGGGGACATATTGTGTAGTCAAAGGCGAGGTACGATTCAGAACAAAAGCATGAAGACCGTGATGATCAGTAGATAAATACCTACGCTCTATAGCGATATAGAATTAAAATAGACACAGATTAGTTTCATTAAAGTCAACGCGCATCCCATTAATATTCATCTCCACCGGAATATTGTCAATGCACGACGGAAACACATTTTGATTTACCGTTTCCTACCTACACCTAATACAGTTGCACTTTGCATACGTCTATGTAAATTATATGTGTGCTCCATGATCCTACACTGATCCATGAATAAAAATTAATTCGATACACCTCGATTTAATCAGGTTTTGACTTATTATTTATTCGTAGGGTTTTAACAAAACAATAAGTTAGAGGTTTCGTGACATTCATGTTCTCTAATGGACAGAGATTTTTTTTATTGTTTAGATGGGTGGACGGGCTCACAGCCCACCTGGTGTTAAGTGGTTATTGGATCCCATAGACATCTACAACGTAAATGCGCCACCCACCTTGAGATATGAGTTCTAAGGTCTCAGTATAGTTACAACGGCTGCCCCACCCTTCAAACCAAAACGCATTACTGCTTCACGGCAGAAATAGACAGGGTGGTGGTACCTACCCGCGCGGACTTACAAGAGGTCCTACCACCAGTAATTACGCAAATTACAATTTTGCGGGTTTGATTTTTATTACACGATGTTATTCTTTCACCGTGGAAGTCAATCGTGAACATTTGTTGAGTACGTATTTCATTAGAAAAATTGGTACCCGCTTGCAAGATTCGAACACCGGTGCATAACTCAACACGAATGCACCGGACGTCTTATCCTTTAGGCCACGACGACTTCATAACTTGGACTTGGACTAAGAGCTTATCGAATTTGGTCAGACCATAATAATATTATTTAGTCTATGATTGGGCTGCAAAAAGGTACCTTAAAGTAAACACTTTACCAAATACTACCTAAGCCTACAAGCTCAGTAAATTCGTCTGTAATTACGACATTTTCGAAATATATATTTGAAAAATTCCTCATTCCAATAAAGCTGCCATGGTAGTTACATATTTGATAACAACTAAACGTTTTCTGGGAATCAATATTTGTTGTAGATTCTTAACGTCTTTCTTTTAATATGCTTTATAATATTCTCTTATAATTATGTTCTCAAAAAATAATAATTTATGACGATACGAATTTATGAGAAATTTCATTAGAAACGTAATGAAATATTAGGGATGAAATTAATAATGTGTGTACATTGTTGATGAGCCTTTTGATTTTGTCTCAGTTGATTGTTGGTACCATTTTCCTTAAAGCTTATGAATATATTTTTTAATAAAATATTACTGTTACTCAACATATTCGATAAACATAATTCCTGAATGAACATTTTATTCAATTGAGAATGACAAGTGTACCAAATTTATATTTATTCGACGTTAAACACGAACGCTTAGACATCACTGTCCTACCTATTTATGTCGTGATCTTGCATTTTCATTCAATTATGAATATATTTTGTCATAAAGATCTTAACTGTTACTCAAGTTATTCAATAAAAATAATTCCTGAATGAACATTTTATCCAATTAAAAATAACAAGTGTACCAAATCTATATTTATTCTACGTTAAACACGAACGTCGAACTGTTTCTATAGTTTTTCAATCCGGATTGTTACAATACAACAGGAAAAACTACTATGAGTTTAATCTACGAAGATTAACACCTGAAGCAAAAGTCTTTACTTTATTTAGACTTATCGAGAGTACTTAACGGTAGGCCGCTGCAGGTTAGCTCTGTCTATGGCATTGCTGACATCCGCTGATACCGCTGTCTATGGCATTGCTGACGTACGCTTGTCTACTAACAAGAGCAAAAAAAAATTTTGCTAGTACATCATCTAGATTTATATAGCTTTGTTAATTTTTAAGATCACCACTTTCATCTACCGTACATTATTATTCATGTAAGATCAAAAAGAAAAAAAAAACATAACCAAACGTCAGAGAGACAGACGATGGATGACCAGACTGGTGATTGATGACGTCACAGAACTAAGAATCCGATCGCAAATCAATCACAAAGGGATTATTTTAGTTTTTATATCCATCATTAATAGTTTTTTTTTTTTTTATAATACGCATTTACTATTTAATAGGTAAGTATTTAATAAGTAATACGTAGCATAGCAAATTAACTACATTTTTCAAAATCATCAGTCTGTATTTTCAAGTAGATTTTTTGACCGGACATTCTAAATCTTACAAGACTTAAAAAATTTATGGTGAAAAATTGTCGCGTATTCATTGTCTTCTACAACTTTAGTTCAGATTATCTTACAGTGCTGAATAGATTTCCCAGTTGCATCGTTGTCCCTCGCTTTAAGAGGCCACCAGGAAGCTTAACAATCCGCATTAAGAGCTTCTATTTGGTGAATAGTTTTTCTGTAAAAATCTAGAGTTTATTACTTGAAGCAGAGTTGTAGAGTTTATAAAAGTTCTTCATGAAATCTTTGTTGGCATTTTGTAACATCTCTATCATCCCATTAACAGTAAACTCTTCTTAAATCCGTTAATAATATTTGATGTGTTACAGCGCAAGAATGCAATGGAGTTTTGAACTGAATTTTCACTCAATTATATTTATTGTAATATGATGAAAATTCATAATTGTTAGTACATATTTCTGTTGTCAATAAAATAAGACGGTACCATTTAGTTGTGTGATGATGCAGTTTGAGTCAAACTTAACTCTTGAGGTGAAACTTTGAAATGTGGTTTACAGTACAGTAGTAAATACAGCCTACAAACTATTCTGTGTCTTGTAATTACAGTACCCAACCAGCTTTTCTATATTTTGGAAATAGTTAGTGTGTATCAGTTCAGCCCCGTTTCTTCGTATGCATTAAATTTGTATATTTTTTTTGCATAGGTGGTTGGACGAACTCACAGCCCACCCGGTGCTAAGTGGTTACTGGAGCCCATAGACATCTACAACGTAAATGCGCCACTTACTTTGAGATATAATTTCTCAGGTCTCAAGTATAGTTGCAACGGCTGCCTCACCCTTCAAACCGAAACGCATTACTGCTACACGGCAGAAATAGGCAAGGCGGTGGTAACCCGCGCGGACTCACAAGAGGTTCTACCACCAGTAATTACGCAAATTATAATTTTACGGGTTTGATTTTTATTACACGATTTTATTCCTTCACCGTGGAAGTCAATCGTGAACATTTGTTGAGTGCGTATTTCATTAGAAAAATTGGTACCCGCTTGAAATTCAAACACCGGTGCATCGCTCAACACGTGTGCACCCGACGTCTTATCCTATTAGGGCACGACGACTGAGAAAAATGAAATTCATTTTTTCGGGATAAAGAACTGCTTCACTTTGGTTTATGAAATCACTATTCAATTCTATTCTATACTATATAATAGAATATTATTTTCTATTCTAAGTATTCAGCGTCATGTCATATACGAGTATCAGGTATTATAAAACAGACAAATCAGACGTTGGCCTGGACGTGTCATTTAAATTACACATTCGGGTGTTAATTCATGTTATGAATTAACTAACATGAATTAATTCATGTTATGAATTAACTATGTGCGTAAAATTCATGTATATCCGTTCAGTCATTGAGTGGGTAATGGAATAAAAAATATTCAAATATACGAAGTTCATATATAAGTATTATGTTATATTATTATAATTATTTTATTCGCAAACTCACTGACCAATATTATAATCAACCTAATGTTATCATGTAAGAGCTCTGTTGCAGCTAACGTTTTCGAAACCAATGATTCTATTAATAAAAAGGTCTCGATGGTGTAGAGTTGATAATCCAATTTATTTCTCGATCAAATATTTATCAGTTCGTGTCCTATCCCAAATTAAAAAAAATCAATGAAATTAAAAATACGTTTTCCATTAAAAAACCGTTTACATTTGAACTTGCGATTTATTTGATTTTTTCTATCGGGCTTGTCACGCATCAAACGGCTTTAATCACAAAATATATCCTTATCGATATAAATAATTTTATGTGAAATGGAATATATTTTGTATCTATATACATGCATACTTATTAACGACACAGCCGATCTGCGGTTTCGGTATCTTTAATAACCTGTCTGTCCGCTCCAGTTGGCAATATCACAACTCCAACATCAAAAGACTTTCTAAAATTCGTTCTGAAGACTTCGCAATATCCCAAGATAATTGACCAAATTGCGTCTCCGGCGAAGCTTTAAGAAATTCTACGTCTGGTGGCTACAATAGAAAATGTTCGTGTTTTACGGTTCTAGAATGATTTTCATTTATTAACTCACAATAGACACTTAAGCGTTCTTCTCGTGGCGTTATTAAAATATTTATAGCTTGCGCTTTCCGGGTCTTGCGTTTGCTCATTCGTATTAAGGAAATCTCTTTGGCACCGTTATCATGAAGATAAAGCTGGTTATTAGAGATGATTTCAGTGTTAAGTTTGAATTACTTTTGTTCGTCGACTCACTCGCTCATTTTTCTCTACAGTTTTACGACTTAAAATTTATGGAGCAATCCTATGTTCAACAGTGGACGTCTTGTGGGTGATGTGGTAAAAACGTTGAACAAAATTTTTCCCTCTTTCTTCAGAACAGAACCTTTTTTTCCTTTGTCACCAAGAAAGTTTTGTCCATTCAGGCCTATCATACGTCGTCTCTGCACTCTCACTCTTCTCCAACATATCTCCTTTTTTCTTTTTTTTTATTACTTAGATGGATGGACGATCTCACAGCCCACCTGGTGTTAAGTGGTTACTGGAGCCCATAGACATCTACTACGTAAATGCGCCACCCACCTCGAGATATAAGTTCTAAGATCTCAGTATAGTTACAACGGCTACTCCACCCTTCGAACCGAAGCGCATTACATACGCGTCGGTTACGCATACAGTGGTGGTAAACCGTGCGGACTCACAAGAGGTCCTACCACCAGTGATTACGCAAATTATAATTTGGAGGGTTTGTGTTTTATTACACGATGTTATTCCTTCACCGTGGAAGTCAATCGTGAACATTTGTTGAGTACGTATTTCATTAGAAAAATTGGTACCCGCCTGCGGGATTCGAATACCGGTGCATCGCTACATACGAATGCACCCGACGTCTTCTTATCCTTTAAGCCACAACGACTTCCACGAAATCCCTTTCACGAAATCTGCCCAAGTATTTTTAGGACGTCCCCTCCTCTCACTCACATTACCGTCTACTACACCTTTACAAATTACCTTTTTCTGGTATTTTTATATGAAACTAGCTGACCCGGCAGACTTCGTAGTGCCTCAATCAATAAATTAAAGACCTAAACTTTTGTATTAAATAAACTTAAAACAAACAAAACGAATCCGTCCGACCGGGGACACATCAAAGGAAAAACAAAATTGTTATTTTTATTGAATTCCGGGCATTTTCATATTTATCTACCTTTTAAACCTTCTCTCGACTTCCACAAATAATTCAAGACCAAAATTAACCAAATCGGCCCAGTCGTTCTCAAGTTTTAACGAACAGCAATTCATTTTATATATATAAGATGTACATAAAATAATCAAATTAACATGATTACGTACATGTTACTTTCGCTGTTTATCAGATCACAAAAATTACGAGCATCCAATAATATTTACTGGGCTGAATCTGTGAATTTCGTTCTATTCAAATCACGACACCGTGTTTCACGCCGAGCAAATATCCCAAACGATCGTGCAACCAGTCACAATTATAACGACTTCTGTGAACAGTGCCGCACATTAATATGCATCAAGTGCAAACTATCCCCGGCCACCGTAGTACGGGCTGCAAACACTGACAACGTACGACTACGATCTATGATTTCGAAGATCGAATCCGTGAGGGGAATATTTAAATGGTTTTGTGCATAAATAATAAATATACATAAACTAGCTATAAATTATTTCTAGGAAAAATAAATAACCAACTGCAACGCCATCTGCTGGGCTGATTTGTGAATCTAAACCATCCAGGGTGCCACCCAAACGCATACAAAAAAAAAATCATTCAAATCGGTCCAGGCGTTTAGGAGGAGTCCAGTGACAAACACACGCACAGAAGAAATAAATATATAAAGATTAGTTATAGATAGCAACTCAAGCACTGAACAAAAATGTTTACGGAGGTCGGCCACTAGATGGCTTCGCTTCGATTAGTTTCTCATTGCTCCTATAGATGGCAATAACATATTACCTATCCTATATTTTATTTTTAATGAAGGATTTTGTAAATTTTCAGAAACTACAAATTTATCTGAATATTTAATCAACTTCTCTATAACAAATAAAGACTTGTATGATTTATTAAATTATTATTTTCTGTTTTTAGTTATACAATATTTCAATGCCTTAACTTTAACATATAAGTTTAGGGCATCCGCTACAAGATGTCGCTATTTTTTTTTTTTATTGCTTAGATTGGTGGACGAGCTCACAGCCCAACTGGTGTTAAGTGGTTACTGGAGCCCATAGACATCTACAACGTAGACGCGCCACCCACCTTGAGATACAAGTTCTAAGGTCTCAGTATAGTTACAACGGCTGCCCCACCCTTCAAACCGAAACGCATTACTGCTTCACGGCAGAAATAGGCAGGGCGGTGGTACCTACCCGCGCGGACTCACAAGTGGTCCTACCACCAGTAGATTAGATTCCGTATAAAAGAAAGACCAGCTAGATGAAGACCAGCGTAGACCAGCTAGATTCCGTATAAAAGAAATATTTGTCTTAAAGTATTGCAGTTTGGCAGGGCCCTGCTTTTGTGTTTCTTTCAATCGTGGTCCACTAATAGTATTCATTCGCATGTGTTTCGCTCTGGAATAGGCGGGATGTTCAAATTCGTTCGTAAACACAGTTATTCCACAGACTTTTGAGTGTTAATTTAACAGACATGACATGACTCACTATGACATCAGATATGTCGAAAATTTTATGGTTAATCGTGAGTGTGTACTCCAAATACCTGCTTTCCCAAAACATCTTGAAATCATCGTGGCCTAAAGGATAAATCGCCCTATGCGTTCGTATCGAATCTAGCAAGCAGTTACCAATATTTTTACCATTATTAATACGTAGGTAACAAATGTTCACGATTGACTTGCACAGTGAAGGAATAACATCGTCTAATAAAAACGAAACCCGAAAAATTATCATTATTATAATTTAATATAATTGGTATCAATGTAATTTGCGTAATTACGGTTGGTAGGATTTTTTTTTGGCATTTTTACTGTGGCTAAAGATGAAAACCTGAGTCAAATAGACTGACAGGTCGCAAAATACTGTTAGATAATTCTGTGTGAATTGAAACGTCAAGATTTTTTTATGGAGAAAAAGACGGTAGTTAGCACAATATTCAAATGTCGAATAATAAAGCTTTAGAAACGGCTTCCAATAATACATATAATGATAATACAAACAACAAATCCGAGAATAGACGATTAAAGTTAGAAATCAGACAGTAAGCAACTCTAACACGTTGTATTGGCTAACACTTTATATCACTCCGGTGATGTTATTTTTATAACCCTGCAAAATAGTATAATATCGATGAAATAAAAAAGGAAGCTAAGAAAGAGAAGCTTCATTATCATAACATACAGCATTATGAGACCCTATAAAAGCTCAAATATAACAATTCAGAGACACTTGTAGCACAGTAAATGTTATTTTTATTCAATAATAACTAGATATTTCTAATGATTTCATATAGTTTGAATTATATGAATTTACTTTGATCATTATGGATAAACTTATTAGGACCATTCGACTAATTTAGTGGTAGAGAAAACTATAATTGTATGAAAAAAGCTCACCAGTTGTTAATTGGTTCCTGGAGGGAATAACTATCACAACGTATATGCCGTTCCTCACTTTGATACGTGAGACCGAAATCTCAATTTTACCTAATCTATTAGAGTTATCACATCCTTCGAATTTGAAGGCGTACCTAATTGTTTCATAACAAAGTTGTCGGAACTGTGATACCAATTCATGCAACCACCATATCACGGAGAATGTCATTTCGTAGATTGAATTTTAATTATAATTTGATTTGGTTTACTATGTGCAAATTTAATTCTATAATTTATTTTAAATTTAATAATTTTACTTATAATTTAATTCGATTTTTATCTTATTTTTCTTTTCTTTTGTATGTTAAATTTAAGCAAATTTAATTTAATCCATTATAGTTTTTGGATGTTCATTCATCTATGGTTTACAACCAAAAAAATATTTTTATTTATTGATCTTGAGTCTTGGCTGGTTAAAGCAATCATCGAATAAAACTACCATTAAAGATTTAGCTTATACCAGAGCACACTATTTTCAATATCACGAAACTGACGGCCATTGCATTCACTCTACATAACTTTTTGCAAATTGCCAACGTCGGCCTGCAAACTAATCTCAAACTTTAATTTGATTGTGAGACGAGAAAACTGGACGGGCTGTGACATGGCGTGGTTATGAAACATCGTCCGAACACGCCCGACGCGATTTTCTGTGGAAGTTTTGTTATGGTATATTCTTAGCACATAGCACATAATCTTAGTTATTACAGAGCAATGTAAAAGTTGTCATTGCGGTGGATTTCATTGAATTATTATTGTTACGCCGGTGAGAGTAACGCAATTTATCGCCGAATAGTCTAACGAATATCCAAGGATCTAGTAGCACCTCGAAAGCTCGATCTCGCAACGCCATCTATTGTCAGATAGCGGAAATACAATACTAGAGATGTGTGGAATATTCTCGATAATTCTAGGGATGTGGTATCGGCTACAAAAGCGTTGCAGGGATAGCACGCAGTCAGTCAGTAATCGGAACTACCCGAAGCGAAACAGCGAACGGGTCACCTGAAACGAAGCGGATGAAGCGAATCGAGAATTTTAAAGTGTTTGTTGAGTGTTTTAAGCGTTCTAAGTGTCGAATACAGTTTTTACTTATACTTTGGTGGAATTTTATTTATCCCGAACCCCAGCGCGTAACATTATTGATTCCTATTATTATTATAGATTAGTGTTGTATTATTGACTGAAATATAACGTGACCAAAAATTGGCTTTCTACATCTTTTAAATAATGCTTATCGTTTTCTGTATTGCTTTTTGTGTCTATCGACGTATGATTTACATCTGTTGATACAGAATAGTTAGAACGACTCCGAATACAAACACTCCTATTTACTTTCAAACTTATGAATAAATAAGTAGAAGTCCCCGACAAACTATATACTTTAAATTAATAATGAAATTAACTCAGAATTTTTAAATTTTGAGGAAATTTTTGGTCACAGAAAGCGTAATATGTTTTCTTGAAAATGCACCAGACAAAACGTATCCAAAGTTTTCTTTCCAAGTTTCTCGTGGATTTCTCACAAGCACATCTATTACAGAGTTCGCGACGTCCTTTACGTGCTACGTTTTTTTTTTAGAAATTCTTAATATTCGAACAAAAAAACTATTGATAATTCATTTGTTCTTTGTCGTATCACTCTTGTCGGAGTGTTTGTAGACTTGTGTGGCTAGACTTAAACATTGTTTTAACAAATACATAATATGTATATGTGGGTACACGCGCAGTATTCACACAGACTGTGTTTATTGCGACATGTCTAGATGACGATCAACACAAACAGTATCAGTGAGCGGCATGTCGAGCCATTGATTACAAATACAAGCTGTCAAACATTCGGCTGTACGCCAACGCATTGTGAATTCTAATTCTCATCTGCATGCTTTTATCATATCATTTATCTACATATTAATGCGCGAAGGAAAAACTTTGTATCCCTTTTTACGAAACTTGCGCGGACGGAGAAGTATGAAATTTCCAAAACTTATAGAGAATATAGAGAAGGGGTGCAGAATGTTAATATTTTTTTAAATTATGCCTAAAAAATACATTAAATCAATAAAAAAAACATTACACACACTACCATGTATTTGACGCACACACGCATGCATACTATTTATTTATTGTCAAACTTTTGTTCTTGACGTCTGTGGTCAAATTGAGAATAGATTAAATATTGTTTGTCTTTATTAATATTTTTCTATAGTGTAGACTTGGCGAAATTTGTGATTATAGAAGTATAATAGTCTTTGAAAATAGAATCATAATAGTGTACAATCTTATAATTTCAATTAATTATAGTCGAATTTCGACTACCGGGCGACCACTACTTTTAAGTAATTCCAAAAACGAATACTTGTAAATCTGGCTTTGTTGACAATGTCTTAAATGTAACAAGACAATTGGTTCAAAATGAATCTTTGCCAGCTAATTTTTAACCCGTATTTTAAAGTTAGTACAGCTATTACATCAATAACTTTTCTGTTTACTTTGGCTTATATAGGTCGAAGACATACGTTACGGTGAAAAGTATTTTTTTTAACCCAAATTCACCCTTTTTCCGTTCGAAAGATATCGGCATTCCCATGAATCATACCCAAACTCGGAATCCAGACAAATGAACGATAATAGAAAACATTTATATCAAACTGATTGCGTTCATTCGTATTTTATGTTTTGTTTAAAGCACGATGCGGTGTTAATGGAAAGAACAATATTATCTTCACGAATTTATAATTTAACGCATCAATTGATGCACAGAATCACGGATTTATTGGCTCATTTGTGAAACCAAAGCATGTCTCTGATTTTAATGAATGAATTTTTTTTAATTAACACAAAAGAAGAGACTACTGGTAGTAGGACCTCTTGTGGTTACTTGTGGTAGGACCTATTGTGAGTCCGCACGGGTAGGTACTACCACCCTGCCTATTTATGCCGTGAAGCAGTAATGCGTTTCGGTTTGAAGGGTGGGGCAGCCGTTGTAACTATACTGCGATCTTAGAACTTATATATTTCTAGGTGGGTGGCGCATTTACGTTGTAGATGTCTATGGGCTCCAGTAACCACTTAACACCAGGTGGGCTATGAGCTCGTCCCCCCATCTAAGCAATAAAAAAAAGACTGGAAGAAATAAATGACTGCAAATTGTTTCTTGTTTTTCTCAGATTATGTTTTGCAGAGATGAACAGCTGAGCTTACGCCCACGGACTGTTTTACTGCAGAAATATGCAGGGTATAGGGGCCACTCGTGTGAGTTTACAATACGCCTGCCATCAGTAAACGCTGGTTGGGGATTATAATACATAATACAATACTTAAAGAACGATGTTGACCATTCTCCGGTACATCCTTAGTCGCAGTTGACGACGCCTTTTCTTTTTTTTTTTCGGGCCGGGCGCCAAAACTCCTACTAGGTCCCCACGCTGGAAAAGCCTTTTCTACCTCTTCCCTCCACTCACGAAGATGACGACTCTATGTTGTCCTTTTATACGAGTATACGGTCCATCTGGCGGTGAGCGGTTAACGCCGCCCATAGGCGTCAACAATAGCAAGAACCGATCCTAGTCGATGCCCATTACTGAGTACTTTCCAAAAACCTCGATTGAAGTAGTGCATGAAGAGATGGGGCGGTTGTGTTCTAGACCAGCACTCTAGACAGCTTAATCGTATCAATATGGTCTTATAAGTATCTGAGTATGAAAAAGTTTGACAAAAAAAATACTAAAATTACTACGTTGTAACACAAGATGAATGATAAAGCAAAAACTGTCACTTTCGTATGTTACTAGAAGAAACGAGGAAATAAAATCTTCGCCTGTCTCAGTCAATGAAACTCGTCATTTCCGACGATTGAGTACGGTTTTTTGGTTCTCCAAACTGCCATTTGCAATAATATCGATTCTTTTTTATTTATTTGTTGCTTAGATGGTTGGACGAGCTCACAGCCCGCCTGGTGTTAAGTGGTTACTGGAACCCATAGACACCTACAATGTAAACGCCGTCACCCACCTTGAGATGTGAATTCTAAGGTCTCAGTATAGTTACAACGGCTGCCCTACCCGTTAAACCGAAACCCATTACTACTTCCCAGCAGAAATAGGCAGGGAGGTAGTACCTACCCGCGCGGACTCACAAGAGTTCCTACCACCAGTAAATAGTTTGTCTAGGCCGAGCCATGCTTCTTCTGACCGCACTGGATATCCCAAAGTTGACGGCGCCATCTAGACTGGCTATGCGTTAGAGGTTCAGCTGTCATAATTGGACGCTGGTACGAAGTCCGTACTACGAATGGCGAGTAGATTTACGCTCAGCGCGTCACCTTGTCCCCCGCCTGTTCCGACTCACTTAAATCTCATCCGAGGCGGGTTGTCGGCAGACAGCGTGTTTTAGATTGTTAAACTCTGACTGGCTTACCGCCACGTACACGTGTGGGCGTCTGAGGTCAGATAATTTCGTACTAAGCTTCTTCTATGTTATATATTCTAATCTCTTTATCCTTTTTTTCTGTCTAATTTGAGGCACATTACATGCTTGTATGTCGTATTAGAGTCGTCCCGAAAACGAAGGCAGTCATTAATATAAGTTACTCTTAAAAACAATAAATTTTATTTTTTGAGAAGAACAAAAAAATGTTTTATTTGCACGCAATGAAATATAATAAAAGGACACAAGGGGCTCTTGTTTTCATGCTTTGTCGATGGTTCATGAATTTGAAATTCGCTAAAAAGTAAAGTTCGCTTATATTGAGTAAACTAAATTTGTCTTCCGTTCACTTTATGTAAGGATCTAGTTGTTTTTTCCGTCTAAGGAATTATATTTATAGCTTTTATATACTGAAGAAAAAATATCCAGTGTAAGATAGGCGAGTATACAGCCCACTTATTGGTGATTGGTCACAGACGCACAAGGGGATTATCAATATCAGCATCAGCATAACAGACGCCGCCTACCGCTTAGGACTTTTTTCTTTTCGAGTAAAATATAATTTTTTTTTTATTGCCCTTATAGGCAGACGAGCATACGGCCCACCTGATGGTGGTTACCATCGCCCATGGACTTCAGCAATGCCAGGGGCAGACCCTAGCCACTACCATTAAGTACTCTCCACAAGCCTCGTTTGAAGAAGAGCATAGCGCTCGGGAAACACAGCGGAGGGAAGCTCATTCCATAGCCGGATGGTACGTGGCAAAAAATACCTCTGGAAACGCACTGTGGATGACCGCAGTGGCTCCAAGTAGTATGGATGAACTCTACTCCAGTGGCGGGCGGTGCGATGGATAAAATGGGTGGTACTCCGGTGGCGGGTGGTGCGATGAATAAAATATCAAAATTATGTTCTGAATTGATACAGCCACAATACAGAAAGCGTCAGAAGCCATTACGATTTCGTATTCAGTCCGAACATGAATTATTATTGTTGATAATGAAAATTAAATTTTCGACCTAGTGGTCTTTTGTTATTAACACAGATTACACTTTCGCAATTATGTATGTTCAAGGCTTGATGAACTTACTAACATAATTATATAAGATAACATTTGATGTAAAATAATAAGTTAATTTTTCCTCTGAAGTTACTGTTTTTCCGTAATTCGTGTATGAAATTTTTCGAGCAAATATTTGGACAACAGTGTGTAATTCAGTCGAATTAACGACGCAAAAGAACCAAGAACTGTGTCCACTCTATTTTCATGGTGCTCCAGGATTGAGAACCCATCTTAGGATTTTTGACGGTATTTGACCAACTCTAATCATAGACACTAATAAAAATCAAATAAAAAATTATCACACAGTTAGAATTTCGACCTCCAGTTTCAAAATGGCTGGTGACATTCACGTTGTCCTGTCAGTAGCTTCGGTAACTTAATACTAGGTGGGCCGTTAGCTCATTTACCTGTCGACACAATAATACATACGAGTACATATATCTCTTCTATAACTATAATTAATCTAAAATTAAACTCTAATGTTGAAATACGTAAATAAATTGAGCCGCAGGGCGTGCCAAAGAGTTATACAGTACCCGACAATAAATATTGCACATCGACCGTGGGAAAGAGACGGTAAATTTTTGCTTCGTAGATCGTTATATCTGTCGCACATTACTTAATTGACGTTTAGTCTTCATAGATACCGGATCGTTAGTATTTCGTCGCACACATGTAACGCTATACAACAAAAACAAAATTAGACGACTGTCTCTTTCTAAATATCGATGTGCAATATTTATTGCCTGGTACTGTACACGCCAGTAAAATGCGGACAGTTAATAAATACAAAATTTGAAAGCCGCTGGAGCAGCGCTTCTCTATCGTAATATAAAATAAAAAAATATTCAATTTCCTTGTTCAGTTCCTGCGGTAATAAAGACTGTCTTTTTAAAATAGAGGATAGTGCTCCAAGTTTCAAGAGCCATTACTTTATAATAAAAGACCGTAAGCCCCTCGGCAGCAGACTTTCAATAACGTTCCAACACGTGCATTAACGCCTGTTCTCTTTAAAATACCGCTCCTCCGCCTGAAACCGTGTAGATTACCTGGAATGGGATTTTTTATATCTTTCGTGCTGCTCACGGTTTATGGCGTGTCCCCATTTTTGATACAATATTTCGCATACGCTTATGCCGAGGGAGAAATGAAATGAAAACTGATGGTTATGAATAAATATAAAGCTATATATATATATATATTTTTGAAATTTTGTTTTCTTTTTTTTTCTTGCTTAAATGGGTGGACCAGCTCACAGCCCACCTGGTGTTAGTGGTTACTGGAGCCCATAGACATCTACAACGTAAATACACCACCCACCTTGAGCTCTAAGGTCTCAAGTATAGTTACAATGGCTGCCCCACCCTTCAAACCGAAACGCAGTACTGCTTCACGGCAGAAATAGGCGGGGTGGTGGTACCTACCCGTGCGGACTCACAAGAGGTCCTACCACCAGTTTATTTTCCTATGTACTATTATTCTGTACATTATAAGACTTAATATGACTGGATAATGTTTCAAATGGCTTAAAATCACTAAGGTATCATTTGTAAATTGTACATGACATCAAATATGTACAAGTAATTAAGTTAATAGCAAACCTAGAAACGGTATATTGACTTCGAAGGTCATATGTAAATAATCATTAATAATAATTTTTACTGGTGGTAGGACCTCTTGTGAGTCCGCACGGGTAGTTACCACTACCCTGCCTTTTTCTGTCGTGAAGCAGTAATGCGTTTCGGTTTGAAGGGTGGGGCAGCCGTTGTGACTATACTTGAGACCTTAGAGCTTATATCACAAGGTGGGTGGCGCATTTACGTTGTAGATGTCTATGGGCTCCAGTAACCACTTAACACCAAGTGGGCTGTAAGCTCATCCACCCATGCCCGGTCACCGTTCTTGTCGAACCTGTCACTTGCGACGAAGAGCTCGACAAGTAAATTAACCCTCAGACACAGCCCACTGAGTTTCTCACCGGATCTTCTCAGTGGGTCGCGTTTCCGATCCGGTGATAGATTCTGCGAAGCACGACTCTTGGTAGGGTTCATATTAGCAACGTCGTCAGGTTTGAACCCCGTGAGCTCACCTACTAGTTAAGGTTCCGCTGAAATAGCCTCTCAAGGCTCACAGTTAGGTAGAAATAATAAAAAAAAATTACCGCCCATGTAAGCAATAACGATGGCTAACGAAAGTGTTTTGTTGCAGTTGCGCTCGTGGAGACTACCTGAAGGTGTATTGGGAGGTCCAAGGTCCTGGGCCGCCTGGAGCAGTGAACGAGCGCTCGGCCTGGGCAAGGGAGTTGTGCGGAGGCAGACCTGATGCGCCTCCAGCCCTTTACTCCCCGGGGCAAGCGTTAGTTTTGGAGTTTCACTCTGGTCCGAAGCGGAGTAACGCCACCGGCTTCGTTGGAACATACAGCTTTATTGACAAACGTAAGTATAGACGTTAGCTTACTGTTGGTAGGACCTCTTGTGAGTCCGCACGGGTAGGTACCGCCAACCTGCCTATTTCTGCCGTGAAGCAGTAATGCGTTTCGGTTTGAAGGGTGGGGCAGTCGTTGTAACTATACTTGAGACCTTAGAACTTATATCTCAAGGTGGGTGACGCATTTACGTCGTAGATGTCTATGGGCTCCAGTAACCACTTAACAACAGGTAGGCTGTGAGCTCGGCCAACGATCTAAGCAGTAAAAAAAAAACAGTTCGGTGGAGTGATGATCTGTGCAGAGCGACTGGCAGGAACTGGACGAGAGAAGCCGAGGATCGTGCTCAGTGGCGAACAATTGGAGAGACCTATGTCTATGACTACTATGACTTCTATAGGCTGATGATGATGATGACGATGATAACAGTTCCAAAATTTTAACATCCATCCATTTTGAATTTTTCAATAACCCGCGATTACGTTCAATGTTAAAGAGAATATATCCAACGCGGGGGAATTGGCAACGTAACATCAAATGTAGCGCCGGAAAGAGCTGATACGTACAGTTCGGATCGACTGAATTTAACTCCACCCTGTATAACGGACGTCCGGCCTAACAAAGCAGCTCCCGAATCGAATTTTCAAGATATTCGCTTTGTCGATCAGCGCTTCGCGTATCTCGTGTGGCCGAACACGCTTGATTTCGTTCTTTATGCCCACGTGATCTACTCTAAGCGGATCAGATCAACGGCACGGTTCGTTAAAGGGATCCAATCTGTCTACGTACAATAGAGAAATATTTTTATATTCGTAGCACGTGGAATTTGAATGTTTTTTTTTTTCTTCCTAAATCGTTGGCACAAAGAAATTTCGCAGCACGGTTTAGTAAGGAAGGAAATTGTTATTCCCCGATATATAATAGATTCGATAAAAATGCAAGTAAACATAAATTTGACAGTCATATACCTTTTATGGGGTTAATGTGGTATTTATATTACAATGGAGTCATTTTAGTGGTAGGGCGTATCGTGAGCTCACACAGGTGGGGATGCATTACTGCTTCACGGCAGAAACAGACAGGGTGGTAGTACCTACCCATGCGGACTCACAAGAGGTCCTACCATCAGTAAAAGCTGCATTCAGTAAAATCTGCTTCGCAAGTGCAACCACCACTGGATCGGAATCGCAACCCGTTGAGAAGATCCAGCGAAAAATTCAGCAGAATAATGCGATGGGCTAAAATTCAAGTCGAATTCCTAGACGTATTCGAAGAGTACGCTGTCCTCTGTTTTAGTTTCGGCTACCGGTAGCTTCTATCAGCACCGAAAGCGGATCAAAAGGATCTGTAGGGAACTGTAAGGCGTCGATGGTGGTTACATGAGCCGGGTCGGTGTTGCGTTCTCGTTTCAAGGGTGAAACGGCTTTTGAGTATTACAATTTAGAGTTCGTCGCATCAACTTTGATAGGTACATTTGCAGTAAGCCTAGCAATATAAAAAAAAAAAAATCACAACTTAATTGCCTTAGTAGTATACACCTACATATGTTTTAAATTGTTTTTGTTTACTTTTAATATTAAATTTTCAATACTGATGCCTCATCGATGTAAAACAAAATTTATAATATATTGTCTACTCAGTGTTTTAAAAAAAGAAAAAAATCGTTGAGAATACTATTCATACTTAAAACTTGGTCGGGGAATTCTCTCGATCGTTCCCCGGGAACAATGAGGCTTCGCTCCAATATTTCCGCTATTTTGCGATTCAATCCTGAAAACAAAAGGGAAAATAAGCGCCCCGGAACCCTAGCATTGTTTAAGGCTCCACAAGGATTTTTCGATTATGAATAAAGACCGATTTAAATTATTGTTTCATTTTATTTCTAATCACCAATTTGAATAGCGTATTGGTTTTCTTTAAAGAAGTTAAAATGGCAGTTACTTTTTTTAAATAAAGGTAGTTAAGGTTTTTAGTATGTGAAAATTTTATAGTCCTTATTTTTTTATTGTTAAGTTCGATATACGATCTCACCACTTTATTACCTGGTGTTAAGTGGTACTTTCTGCACAAAATACTAATTAAATTAACCCGTGTGAAACAGGGGCGGGGTGCCCCTGCGGGGTGCGGGAAATACTGTTCATCATCGTTTTAATTTAACTAGTATCCTTTATATCTAGAATTGTATTGTTTTGTTACTTTTTGCGATGGCCTTTTTATATGATTTTACAAATTCATTTCACACACAAACATGAGTGAACATTATAAAAAAATAACATGCATACTGTATTAATCGGGTTTTGTGAAGAAAACTTTAACTCGATCGATTTAAAACAATGAAAACGTTTCTAGTTATCTTAAAATTGTTCCAATGATAATTACGCCCACACACAATTGAGAAATAACCAGGAAATTAGTGCATTAAGAGTAAGTGTTCATATCCGATCAGAGTAATTAGCAATTACTTTCCATTTTGGATTGCTAACCAAGTATCACATGAGTTAGCGAGCCAGAAATATTGATTAAATGTTTTGTGATTAATCTGTCAGAGCTTTTTGTGGCTCAGTTGGGTGAACGAGCTCAGAGTCCAATTGGTGTGAAGCGGTTACCGGAGCCCGTAGACACCTTCAGATGAGTGTGTTCTTTTTTTATTTATTGCTTAGATGGATGGACGAGCTCACAGCCCACGTGGTGTTAAGTGGTTACTGGAGCCCATAGACATCCACAACGTAAATGCGCCACACACCTTAAGATATAAGTTCTAAGGTCTCCAGTACAGTTACAACGGCTGCCCCACCCTTCAAACCGAAACGCATTAATGCTTCACGGCAGAATGCTCATGAGATCTAAATTTATCTGAGAATGAACTGAATGAGATCTGAATTGTTTAGTATAATGCCTGTTTCAACCGTCAAACAGAAAAGTTGCGGAAAATGCAGAAGAAGCCTTCCCATGCAGGATTGTGGTATGGAATGGGATTTTTTATATCTTTCGTACTGTTCACGGTTTATGGCGTGTCCCCATTTTTGATACAATATTTCGCATACGCTTATGTGAACCATCAGGCTGGTTGGTTGAAGTATACCAACCGTATAAAACTCCAGCATATCCGTATAAAACTCAGACAACGCTAGTATTAATTTCTCTGTAAATCCTTTCTTCGCTTTTACGACACTCACGGAAAGAGATATAGTAAAAGAGAAAGAGGTATAGTAATGTAGCCTATAGTAATTCTGGTTCAACACCACACAACCGTCAAGAATTACATTTCTTTGTATAAAAATCGAAACACAATTTCCCAGTTTATATTTGCCATCCAATTAATTTCTATTATAAAATTAGTTGAGCACTACAAGTCCTAGGATTGCAGTTATTCGTAAGGATATTTGGACTTTTGTTGTGAAATGAGTATACTTGAACTGCTTCTCTATAAGCGAACCAATATTTTCAATTGGTTCTCAAAGGCTTCTTTCAAATGTTTCATCCACATTACAAGTCGATGTTTCATTTTAGATGTGCTAACAAAACTCGATCGTTTAAAGACTACAAACTAACAGTTTCCCGGCGTGATACGTTAAGTCTATTTAAGTCAAGACGAGGTCCGAAAAGCTTAGCAAGATCATGCCGGATTTCACGGATTACCAGCTCGGAGCTGACCGCATTTTCGTTGAATATGGTGATAGTACGGTGGTTTTTATTAATGTTGGATACTATAGGCACTCATTTGTTTATTTATGTTAGATAAATAATCAACGATTTCCTGTTCTATGAGAATTGTCGGACTATCGGAGATTGATATACATATGGTATAGAGTCCCTTCTTTATTTCGCGGGAAAATCGTGTTTTTGGATCACTCGTAATTAGCATCAGAGTTGAAACAATAGGAGTTTTATTGTTGCAGCGGCTTACACAGTTCTAAGTTATACACATATTTTTTTTCGTCTTAAGTATTTTCGGCGGTAAAACGGTCCCGTGTTACAGACTATCTTATTTTTTTTCACCACTCGTGCGTTCCGGTTCATGCATCATAAAAAGGTGCGTTCTTAAACGCCACACATATTTATGTACCTTTACATGTATACACAATATACAGATAATAAACACTCAGATACAGACCAAGCAAGTTTCCACGATCCTCGATTCAGTACTACTGACTTTATTCCACCCCATTCTACTCCGCTCTTCAAACTGGAATCACGTCGCTGCAAAAAAGGATCATGTGCCCAGGGTGCTGCACAGTGACCGCGACTGAGGACACCTTACCGTCCAGATGAAGCAGGTGCTCAACGGCCAAGGTTATTTCGTTCTAGAGTCTTCATTTCACCTCGAAGGACCCGTCGTTCGGGCGTCCTTGGGGTGAATCGCGCGTCTAGTTGCAGTGTTGACCGCGATAACTGCCTTACCCTACCCGGGTTTTGATCTCTGGGGGATCAGACGCTTGGGCGAGAGAGCAGGGGAGTCATTTGATGTGGTAGGGCCCTAAAAATATCCTTGGGCCCCCATTCAGCTCCAAACATCTGCAAATCATAAAGTACCACATACCCCGCGCGCCTCCTAATCGCGGGGACCTTGGAGGATGTTCGGCCGCCGGTCCGAAAAAAAAGAATTCCATATATCTCAACTACGTAAATGCCGGTACCCGCCTTGAGATATAAGTTCTAAGTTTCAGTTACAGTATACAGCGGCTGCCTCACCCTTCAAATCGAAACGCTTTACTGTTTCACGGCAGAAATAGTCAGGGCTCTGGTACCTACACTTGCACGCTCACAAAACTAATTACCATAAGAAATAAGTCCGTACATTTTGATTAATAGTCATCTTAATGCTTCCGTCGTCCGTACCATTTACCATACTACCATTTACATTCTAGGGAATTTAAAATAGTTGTTTAATTTATCTATTAACCTCAGCTGAATTAGCATAAGATCCACATAAACACTTCCAGTTGAATTGAATAATCTCTCTCTGAATTTTAAAACTCTCCTAAAACGTTAGTGGTAAGTGAAATCTGGCGGAAATCCGAGCAGATCCCGGTGAAAGCTTCCGAAGATACTCTAAAAGGATCAAGTCCTGGATTTGCCCAGAATCTTATTGGTAACCGGACCATGCATATTAAAATCACCTAGATGCCTGCGAAGTGAGGGCCCTACAGAAAAATAATTTAACTACGAACTGGTTCTTTTAACAGCTTAAATTAGTGGGAACTCTTTTTTTTTTCTCTACCTATGCTGAAAGCCTTGCGAGGCTATTTCAGCTTCGCCCTAACATGTAGGTAAGCTCACGAAGCTCAAGCCGGAGTGTTGCTAACACTGGCCCTAGCAAGAGCAGTGCTTCGCAGAATCTACCACCGGACTACGACGAGAACGGTGACCGGTGCTTGCGGTACCTGAAAGCACCGTTAGGAGCTCGATTACTGTCACTCAAATACACAAACTACAATAAGCTAATACAAATAATAAGATATATGTTTTGACATTATTTTTTGTAATAATCTAGTATTGTCTTCTCAGATCTATTCTTGGAAAGAATGGTGAAGGAACACTACCTATCTGCTTAGTGCTGTTTGTTTGCATCATTATTTATCATTTCCATACTGTTGATGTATTATGTGTATGTAAGTGTATTAGTATGTATTGTATATAAGTATGTATATTGGTATATATTATATTATATAAACGGTGTATATTTTATTTATTGTATGTATATATTTTCTATAATAATGTATTATCTATAGTACACCGCAACATACCTGCTATATTTTAATATTTTCCAGAATTTCTGTAAATTAAACGGTTGTCTGAAAGAGATCTCTTTTAGCGATAAGACCGCCTATTGTACAAATGTATCGTAATTGTTTTTTTTGTAATGTAAATTGTGTTTTGGGGTGCAATAAAGTGTATTCTCTGTCTCTCTCTCTCTCTCTCTCTCTCTCTCTCTCTCTCTCTCTCTCTCTCTCTCTCTCTCTCTCTCTCTCTCTCTCTCTCTCTCTCTCTCTCTCTCTCTCTCTCTCTCTCTCTCTCTCTCTCTCTAGTCTTGTCGGTTCTAGCTTGGCTGCCTTTATAGTTGGTCTCACTCATGTGGTGTTACGTGGTTGTCGGGCTTCATGCCATGAATGCTGCCAATCACCTTGAGACACGAGGGTAAAGTTTCAACTATGTTGAACAACTCAATATAACAAAGGCCATGACTTCTTCGCGGAAGATATATTATGCGCTCTGGTCAATTACCAGTAAAGCAGCATGACATCTTTTATTCTAACTACTATTCGCCCTATGATTGAAAAGTCCTTTGACTTTTATTGACACCTCCAGATTTAGAATTCTTATATGTTAAATTTGCAGTATAGTTGCGTTTGAAAAATAAAACAACGATTATTTCCATTTTTTATTGCTAACACCAAAAGTCGCCAACAATGGATATGCAGAATAAAGCATTTATATTATCAGATAGAAAAGAAAACTGTATTGTCTTGACTGACAGTTGATGTGGTGTGGTAATATTTTCGTCGGTTTTCGCGAGAGACATAATCAAAACTACTCTAACGACTTGATCTCGCGTAACAATAAAAAAAATGTATTATTATTATTATTATAATAATTATAAATATATAATTATAATTATAAATATTATTATATTGCTACATGATGACCGATCTTTGCTCGGTTTTTTTTTTGATAACGCCATCTTGTTGTGTCTTTAAAGTGGTTAGTTGCCCTCAATTAAGAAAAATAGTATTAATATTCGCCAATAGATGTCGGGAAGAGTTGATTATTGAAAACACGAATAAAACAACATTTTTTGAAAATAAATCGTAGCTAAATCGATTTATCGCCCCCGATATTCCCTGTATACTAAATTTTATAAATAATATATTATATAAATAAATAATATATTAAAAATGTTATATATTATTGCTTTACGGTTTTCGTGCACTAACGTCCGTGCGAAACGATAGTAGAGATATGAGATTTGAAATTGAAAAATGTAATTTTTCATAAGGAAATAGTGAAACGAAGATTTTTCATAGAAAACTTTTATTCAATAACGTCGAGAACATTACATTCGATATCTTTGGGGTTATGTACTTAGATACTAAAAAATTACTTCTCAGGCTTTCGGTGCTTCCGTGGGCTTCAGATTTTTATACTGCAAACAAACAAAAAAACACGATAAAAAAAATGCGTTTCCACTTACTAATTCACCAGCCACGTTTGTATCATGTTAACAATGTCGATTCACTGCTAACGGCAGCCACTGATCGGTCTAATTATCATTTATGTTATGCAGAGTATGCAGATACGAAATATCTATTTACATGCTATGTTTAATTTGATAAGGGTGTTACGTCCGATTGTCACGAAAGCTATACACATTTATATATCCACATTTTACTGTTGGTAGGACCTCTTGTGAGTCCACACGGGAAGGTACCACCACCCTGCCTATTTTTGCCGTGAAGCAGTAATGCGTTTCGGTGTGAAGGGTGGGGCAGTCGTTGTAACTATGGTTGAGACCTTAGAACTTATATCTCAAGTGGGTGGCGCATTTACGTTGTCTATGAGCTACAGTAACCACTAAACATCAGGTGGGCTGTGAGCTCGTCCACCCATCTAAGCAATAAAAAAAAGCCGCCGTCGTTCCATTTCTTTCTTTTGTTTCTTTTCGAATCACCTGTCAACTCTCTGTCTTAGTCTATGTCCAGTCGTTGTAGGTCATATGTCCCATCAAAGAAGTTTTTTTTTATGATTGAAGTATTACTGGTGGTCTGGAGGCCTTTCCAGTTTCACCAGGAAGGGTGGGCGAGCAACAGCTCAGTCAGAAGGGGTGGGATTTGCTAACAGCTGCCCGAGCGCCTCCGAAGGAGACCTAACAACTGAAGAGCAACTGCTTCGCGATCAAAGAGGTTACACGCCACGACATGAAGATAATTATGTGAAGATCTATATGCGCTTTTTTTTTAATAAATAGGTGCCTCCTTCTCGCAGATACTTCCTTGTGTTTAAGTGCAATCAAACAGGAACGTGTGATTACTTTGCGAATAAGTAGAATGATAGTCTATTGCCCTAGCATCGGTGACTGCGCAAATTTTGCACATTTTACTGACTTCGGAGCTTTTTTCTTAGATAATTTCATTAGGAGAGAAGCCTGTATCGTTTAATGGACGTGGCTAATCATGATGATGGAAACTTCTTATATAGCATGATGATTAGATATTTAATTAGAAAATTTGGAATTATTCTAAAGAATTCGAATTCATTTTACTTTTAACTGTTCTTATCTCTTTGGTCACGCGATTCATATTATTATCGTAAAATACTTACAAATTCGTTGAAGCTGTCTACCATCGCGCCGAAGTTTTTCTTAACAGTCTCCGGGGCCAAGGCGGATTCAACTTTTCCGCTCAATTCGGCAATTGTTTTCTTCACATTCTCAGCCAGCGTATTTATGCTATTGTCTTCTTTAGGAGCATCTCGTTTGACGAATGCATGCACCTGTTCAAATCATTTTTTTTTTATTCAACATAAATGAAAGTACGTACTTATTGAACGTCAAAAAGAACTACCGCCAATTCACAAAAACTAGCTTCGGTCCTGAGAAGAACTGGCAAGAAAGTCAGCGGGCATGTCTTATTTTTTTTTAAATATTAGTTTTTTTTTAAATATTCATTTTTACAATAGATATTATAACGTAACAATTATTCCAATATTGAAATGCCCGGAGCGAACAGTTCATTCCCACTTTGTGCATCTTCTAGATAATCATTGACTTTATAGTATGCTTTATTGCACAGTTTTTCTTTAATAGTTTTCTTAAACCTATGTATATGTAGGTTCTGAACATTTTGTGGAATTTTGCTGTACAGGCGCACAGACATGAATCCGAATGAATTTCGTATCTTATGTAACCTACTCATCGGCACAACAAGCTTGTGTTTGTTCCTAGTATTTTTTAAGTGAGACTTTTTAGGAAACTCAATTTCAAATTTGATGTATGTTTTCGAACAAACATCAAATTTTAAAAAATGTACTGGGATGGAATAATGAGAACTTTAATTTCTTTAAATTTCTCCCTCAGGGATTCCTTTGAGTGCACGTTATAAATAGCACGTATAGCTCATTTCTGCAACATAAATGTTGTTAAAAATATGAATGTTGTATAAATATAAATAACTAGCGACCCGCCCTCGCTTCGCTTCGGAAACATTAAAACACACATGAAACCAAAAAAAAAAATTTAGAAAAAGTAGCCTATGTTCATCAGGGACAATGTCGGCTTCTAATGGAAAAATAATTTTTCAAATCGGCCCAGTAGTTTCGGAGCCTATTCGAAACAAACAAACAAACAAATCTTTCCTCTTTATAATATTAGTATAGATAATAAATGTTGATAAAAACATTATTGGTCATCTAATACTATAAACAGTTGGATACTTATTATGCCGCATTCAGTTGCCAGTTTATCCACAAAATCTATTTTAGGGGCTGAGCATCATTTAATTTCATTAATATTTCACAGCAAGTAAACGATGTAAAACCGTTACAGTTTCGGTTTGATCTAAAAGCGAGTGGCGGTATTAACGTTGTAATTTCTACGGGTCATGGTAATCATACAACTTTGGTTCATAAGCCCTACTAGTCTCCAATAGAATAATGAAATAGATCGAAACCACAACATTAACTGTGAACATGTGAAGTTTTAAACAAAATTTTGTAATGCGCATCGAAAATGATTTTAAAATGATCCTAAAATTTAATTACAATATTAAAATAATTATATTATATGCCGCAGAGGTAATTCTATAAAAAAAAAAACAAAGATTATAAAGAGCCTATCAGACGTTTGCTTTTTGTGCGTAAAATTGTAGATCTATTAAGTCAGCAGTCATCTTTCGTCACCTCAACCTCATCGTACGATATTAAAAAAAACCTAAGTTGATTTGAGACCAAAATAAGAATCGTTTAATGTTATCGTATTCACGAGCAACAGAGAGATACAGCTTACATTTCAACAAGTTAAAATAAGTATAAATCTAGGCGGACGCAGTCGTAGGCACAGTTAGAGATAAAAATGATCCATTTTCATATATTGATTTCGTGAACACGAAAATTTTATGAAGTCGAAATTTTATGTATTCAAAACGTCGGCTTATTTATAACGACAAAATGAAACAATACTTGACTACTGTTATTTACAGAAGCAGTAGTTTTATATACGGAAATATATCGTCCGGTTTTCTATGAAGAATTACGGCAATAAGGTATAAATGAGTTTTAGTTATGGTGAGTTTTAGCTTACACCGGTGGTAGGACCTCTTGTGAGTCCGCACGGGAAGGTACCACCACCCTGCCTATTTCTGCCGTGAAGCAGTAATACGTTTCGGTTTGAAGAGCGGGGCAGCCGTTGTAACTATACTTGAGACCTTAGAACTTATATCTCAAGGCGGGTGGCACACTTACGCTGTAGATGTCTTTGGGCTCCAGTAACCACTTAACACCACACCCAACTAAGCTTATAAAAACAAAACAAAAAAAAGTTATAACAAAAATGGAAATTGAAATAAAACTACTTACATTGGCGAGGCAGATAGCCAACAAGATAATCAGCAGCTTGTTCATTTTGGATATTTGAGAACGTCTTCACGAATCGGCTACAGAATCACCACTGGCTCTTTCTGTGCCGTAGCCCTCTTTATGTTAACAGAGCTCATTAACTTATTTGTCAGTATAATAAGATAATGTGATCTAATTAATAAACGAGAAACCGTTAATTAGCGTTTCCGAGAACCCTAAAGCGCTGATAACAATTTGTTTTTGTTTACACGACCTCATCACCCACAGCAATTGAAAAATAAATAGTAGATTAGAACAGCAAATATTACCATCCATTAGAAAAGATTGACGGAAAATTTCCTAAAGTTTACAAAAAAAAGGTACAAATTTAAAGTTACTCACATACGTAATTGTTGGCACGTATTAAATAAAACATCAAGAACATTCCGAATATTTCATACTTCACTTTATTGATTATAATACAGGGGTTTTTTTTAATTAATTTCTTGTTGCTCCTTGGTGTATTGGAGCATTTAGATTTTATATCTACATTGATACGTGAGGTCAAAGGCCCCTGATTATTACTTGAGCGTTTTTCGGTCGCCAACCGGCATTTACTTTTGGTAGGGCGTATTGTAAAACCTGTACCGAGACGTACCAACGTCTGGCCTATTTCTGCCGCGAATCAGTCTTTAATTTAGGTTTGATGGGCGGAATAGCGGCTTATATATATATAAAATACAGTTGAAACTTCGATATCATGTCTCGAGGTGGGTGAAGGCATTGACGTTCTGATATTTTAGTTCTGCGGTATCAGTTATAATCAGAAAAAAAATTAAATTAACATTGCCTAAAGGCTTAACAAACCTGGTAAAATCGTATCGAGCAATGGGATTGTCGAATTACGCAGTCAGATATCAATTTTTTAAATGAAATACGTATATCAAAAATGTTCTCGACTGACTTCCACGGTGAAGGAGTAACATCGTGTAACACAAATCAAATCCGCAAAAATTTTAATATGTGTAATTACTGGTGGTAGTCAGAGCACACACGGATAGGTAAGCTTACCTAGCTTATTTCTGCTGTAAAGCAGTAATTCGTTTAGGTTTGAAGCAGCCAGCTCCAGTGGGCAGCCGTTGTACTGTAAAAATTGGGATCTATTGACATTTTTAGACCATTAAGATCTCGAGGTGGGTGTCAGTATTTAAGTTGTTCATGTTAATTAAATAAATTTTATTATTAATTTTACTATTTTAATTTTATTGTTATAAACATTCAAATAAAATCCGCAGTGCCATTTACAAATACATTTTATTACCATAACGAGAACGCTATAACCAAAGTACTGAATTGAAAGTGTCTACGCCCAAATCGATTCCTGTGTTGTAGTACTTTTCGCGGTCAAATCTTCGAACTGAAAATGAATGTATTTAAAAAATAAATAAATTGCAATATGATTATACTAAGCAATTGTTTTCAGCAGTAACAATGTAATACTTCTAAATCTCTGTGTGATGCTTTCGTATCGTAAAAACAAAAAACCCAAAGTATCGTATATCGCACAGCTGTTAGCAGTAAATAAACAGAATACCTGAATAAAAACTGGTGGTAGGATCTCTCATGAGTCCGCACCACCCCGCCTATTTCTGCCGTGAAGCAGCAATGCGTTTCGGTTTGAAGGGCGGGGCAGCCGGTCTAACTATACTGAGACCTTAGAACTTGTGTCTCAAGGTGGGTGGCGCGTTTACGTTGTAAAGTATATGAGCTCCAGTGACCATTTAACACCAGGTGGGCTGTGAGCTCGTACACCCATCTAAGCAATAAAAAAAATATCTGAAAATTGTTGCTATATCGTTTATCGGAAATAATTCGTAGAGTTCTTTAAAAAAATACTTTAAAAGATTTGATGGGCGAACCGTCATTATAGCTAAATCATTTCATAAAATAAATGCTTGGCCGATGTGGGGATCGAACCCACGACCCTCGGCTCAACAGTCAGGAGTGCAAGAGTCAAACATTTAAAAATTAAAACAAACTTTATTTACGCTTTGATCTTACGACCAAACTAATACCGTATAGATTGAAATGACTGATAAATAATCCGAGACCACGAAAACTGCGAAGAATTCCGCATGTCGAAAATAATTTATAATTACAATAAAAAAACCTAGGGATTAAACCGTAGAAGTAGTAGAAAAATATTAGTTTTTTTTATTACTTTAAATTTAAATTGAAAGTTTCGACCTTAACTTACAAGCTGCGTAGAGGTAGTCACGTGATGTCTATAAGCTTCGGTATCCGGATCTGAGGTACTAATCTATATATTAATACGTGAAGCAAAAGCTTTGTAGGTACCCCTTTTTACGAAAATTGCGCGGACGGAGGAGTATGAAATTTCCCACACTTATAAAGAATATAGAGAAGGAGTGCAGAAAGTTAATATTTTTTTAAATTATACCTATAAAATACATTAAATCAATAAAATAAAATAAAAACATTACACGTACTACCATGTATTTGACACACACGCAGGCATATTATTTGTTTATTGTCAAACTCCTTATTGCTTATAGTCCGTGGTCAAATTGAGAATAGATTGAATATTGTTTGTCTTTATTAATTGTCTAAAGCAGTGATTCTCAACATTTTTTTTGTTGCGGCACATATTTAACGATATCAAAATTTGGCGGCACACAAAAAAAAAGATAAAAATTATTTACTTACTACAACACACTGCATAAATAGTTTATCAAAAAATTTTAATATACGAAATAAACTAAAATATACTATATTTTTTATTGTGTTTTTTAAATATATATTCATGTTTAAAATATTTTTCTTTTAAAGTGGTATAATTTAATATTATTACATTATTATAAATATTCGCAAAATTTGGCGGCACACTTTTGAAATTTGGCGGCACACAAAAGTGCCGCGGAACAGTGGTTGAGAATCACTGGTCTAAAGTGTAGTCTTGGCGAAATCTGGACAATAATCTTAGACAATAGAATCATAATACTGCACAAACTTATAATTTCAATTAATTATAGTCGAATTTCGACTACCAGGGGACCACTAGTAATCAGTTAAAACGAGGACCGTGTGCTATTTCTGCATTACAGGACTCACCGCTTTAGAAAATCTATTAATCTGATCACCAATAACATTAAAGACAGGTTTCAATTGATGCACATTAACATCGTCCACCGATTTGGCCAGGGTTAAATCCAAGCACTTCCTGAACATGTCCATGTTTGTTTGAAATGATTCTAATATATTCGGGGGGGTCGATGGTGTGTCTCTCTTCACCACGTACGCTCCGTTTACCTGAAAATTGACACGATGAAAACCTTCACAGTGCTAAATGCTGCTTGTATGTATCTGTGTATGTATCATCATCATCATCATCATCAGCCTTTATCTACCCACTGCTGGACCTGCCTGCCTTCTCCAATGCCTTCCAATGCGGTCCTCCGCCTTCCCCATCCAACGACTTCCCGCCGTGCGCACTAGGTTGTCGGTCCACCTTGTTTGAAGGACGCCCCACTTATGTATGTATGTACGTATGTATGTATGTAATATATTTATTCATAAAAAGTTACACTTTCATATAAAATCATGCCCCGCAAAACTGCTTACGCAGTTTGACTGCAGGTAACTCGCTTTATATAAACATAGCTTATAAATTATTAAATTAGATTATTTTAATACAATTAATTTACATAAATGGTTACAACGTATTTAACAAGTGTTTTTTAATAAACTTTTAAATTTAGCAAGTATAGGTTCACGTCTTATGTCCTCTACTACGTCATTTCGGATCCTCCCAACCCACTAACGGTGCTTTTAGGTACCTCAAGCACCAGTCACCGTTCTTATCGAACCCGTCGCTTGCGACGAAGGGCTCGGCGAGTAAATTAACCCTCAGACACAGCCCACTGAGTTTCTCGCTGGATCTTCTCAGTGGGTCGCGTTTCCGATCCGGTGGTAGATTCTACGAAGCACGGCTCTTGCTAGGGTTCGTGTTAGCAACGTCATCAGGTTTGAGCCCCGTGAGCTCACCTACTAGTTAAGGCGACGCTGATATAGCCTCTCAAAGCTATCAGCTTAGGTAGGAAAACAACTGTCCTCGGGTAAACTATTGAGTAAGTATGGAACTCGTTTTTTTAACGTTTTATCTCCATAGTAATTTTGTACCATGGGTATTACAAAATTACCTTTGGACATTGACCTTGTGCCAGTTTTATGTTGCACCAAATTAGTTAAACGATCTTGTTTACTATGATTGTTTACAAGTAGAAGATATTTATGTTTCAGGCTAGCCGGTAAAATTTTACATATTTTATATAGTTTATAGTAATCTCCTTTACACTGATTCTTTGTCTTTTTATTTACGAGTAATTTTAAAAATCTTGTTTGCAATGATTCTATTTTATCTACGTATGTTTTCTCTTTCGAAGAGAAGTTATGCTTCTCTTTCGAAGCAATCAACGCTGGTATCAAACATAGCCGAATGACTCAAAGATGGAATTGCAACGTGTAATGATCCTCCTCCTTCCGTCGCGAGTCCTCAATGCTGAGGATCGCGACCTCTGTGGGATTTCAGAATCTTCCGGCGGACTATATCACGCCACGTCGATCTGACCTCGGTGGCGTAATGTATGCGTAATGATCAGGTGACCAAAAAAAGAAGATGACGATACGAATTGGCGATTCGGCTGATTGTTTTGTAAGTTTAAAGGAAGTAATGAGAAATGGGCCCAAAACCTGAAGATAAAATCTGTTCTGAATCAGTTAAGCTTATCAACATTAATAAATAGATAATGGGTTTCTTATTTTACGTCGTTTCAGTCTGGACAGAGCGTTCGTGGTCATGATGTAGCTCTTTCTTTCTCTCTCACGAAGTCTTGCCGCCTCCTTCGTTTTGCATTAGGTATGGGATACCAACGTACTAAGGCTAGCTCGAGGAAGTTACCATTGTTTTAATTTAACACCAGACGATAAACATATTATAGCTATTAATGACGTCACTAGATATTCTTGGCAACATTTGATTTGCAGTAAAGCAATAGAGCAACCACTTACGTTTATTTCTCAGTTGAATTTTTATAACTTGTATCATATTATATGTTGTACCATTCTACAATAAATCATTTTTTTTTTGCATAGTTCGTTGGACGAGCTCACAGCCCACCTGGTGTTAAGTGATTACTGAAGCCCGTACATCTATAACGTAAATGCGCCACCCACCTTGAGATATAAGTTCTAAGGTCTCATAATAGTTACAACAGCTGCCCCACCCTTCAAACCGAAACGCATTATTGCTTCACGGCAGAAATATGGGTTGGCGGTGGTACCTACCCGTGCGGACTCACAAGAGGTCCTATCACCTGTAATTTCTCAATATACGTACCAGTAAACTAAGCTGCGCAATAAACTATATTCTATCTGTTCACAGCCTCATAAAGTTTATTGATATTAGCAAGAAATTTTGACTGATGCAAGAAATTTTACTAAACTCTCTATATTAAAAAAAAAGCCTAGCAATTTTCATTCGTCAATTGTTTTTCGTTTAATGATCGTTGAAATATTAACTGCGTCCGTTGCTCGGAACAGCCCTCCGAGTCTTGTTCTCCGATATAGGGCTATCAAACATTTTACATTTTAGTAAGTCCCTGGCGAGCTTTATCCGGATTGATCCGGGCACTTCCCTAATATCATCATCCAATCTGCTAAATTGCTACTTTTTTGCAAACACCGTCATTACATGCCGCTTCCTTGATCACGTTTTTGTGAAAATTTAATTAGTTTTAAATGCGAATTGAAGATACGTTTAGGTATATTTTTTTATCAAAATCACTCAGAGTATTAGCGAGTTTTTGATCATGGCAATCTTAAGAACTGCTTCAAGTATTCGTGTATTTCGATTTGCAATGGATCTATGTAGTTGTGAATGACTTGTGTTTCGACGCTTCCACAAAAATAAATCATGTACTTGTCCGTCATGCCGGAATAAGAGCCTTTTTTATTGCTTAAATGGGTGGGTCACAGCCCATCTAGTGTTAAGTGGTTACTGGAGCCATCCACAACGTAAATGCGCCACCCACCTATGAGATATAAGTTCTAAGGTCTCAAGTATAGTTACAACGGCTGCCCCACCCTACAAACCGAAACGCATTACTGCTTCACAGCAGAAATAAGCAGGGCGGTGGTACCCACCCGCGCGGACTCACAAGAGGTCCTACCACCAGTAATTACGAAAATTATAATTTTGCGAGCTTCATTTTTATTACACGATGCTATTCCTTCACCGTGGAAGTCAATTGTGAACATTTGTTGAGTACGTATTTCATTAAAAAAATTGATACCCGCCTGCGGGATTCGAATACCGGCGCACTAGCATCGCCACGAATACGTCGGACGTCTTATCCATTAGGCCACGACGCGGCGACGACTTCAAAAGCTTCAAAAGCCTTTTTACTAATTAAGGTGACAGCTGGACTCGCGTACCAATTAAACACGTAATACTTGTGTGAGCTTGTTCGTTTAAAATAGGCTAAATTTAATCAACTTACGCGATATGAATGTGTGTATCCAACTTATAACTCACCTCAAGCAAAAGTGCACATAGAATGTTCACTACAACAACTATGTTAAGTTTCATCATTGTAAGTGCTTGTAAGATTTGCTATTAAATTTAACGACAAACTGAATTATGTATCTCAGCTCATACCATTTTAAGTACCTAGCCGATGTAACACTAGCCAAACCGTATAAATTAGCATAAGCGTATCGAAAACTACAGCGGGTTGTACAATTTTGTCGTTAAATTAATTTCATATCCTTTTTTTATTGCACTTGTAGGCAGACGAGCATACGGCCCATCTGATAGTGAGTGGTTACAGTCGCCCATGGACTTCAGCAATGCCAGGGGCAGAGCCAAGCCGCTGCCTACCGTTAAGTACTCTCCACAAGCCTCGTTTGAAAAAGGATATATCATAGCGCTCGGGAAACACCGTAGAGGGGAGTTCATTCCAAAGCGGAATAATACGTAGCAAAAAAGATCTCTGGAAACGCAATTTGGATGAACGCAGTGGCTCCAGGTAGTATGGATGAACTCTATTCCGGTGGCGGGCGGTGCGATGGTAAAAACGAGATGATGGAATCATCTCAAACAATTCCTCAGCGCACTCCCCGTGGAACATACGTTAAAAATATCGAGAGAAGCGGATGCTATTTATCTAGTCAACCCTGAGAACGTATCACGTGTCATTTTTACACTGCTGCCTGTCTCGTAAGCATTAAGATCTTAATGTAATAAGAATATATTCATGCACGTGTTGTGAAACGTGAGCACTAGTCAACGATTGGAATGAAAAATGGAAAGTCTACAAATAAATGAATTGTCTGACAAACATCCTGTATATAGAATTCACGTCACACATTAGCCGCAATACCGGTATTGACGGTCAAAGGTTGCTTCAAGTAAACAAACACAATGTTTACTTATTTTTTCAATTCTCTTGTTAAATGTGATTCGCACGATGATCGTGCTAAATCATTGCTATCATAAAAAGACATAACAGTACATCACTACATTTATATCTAATCAGAAGATCCAATTTATTATATTTACTTAACTTACATAACATAACTTTTGTAAATGTATGTTTCATTTTTAACGAACTCACGGCCCACCCGATCATAAGTGGTTACCTCAGCCCACAAACACCAACCACGTCAATGCCGCCGCCAAAATTACAAATTAAGGTAGGAGTTGGCAGGAAATTTGAATAAAGAAATAAAATCACAGAAATCTTTATATTAATAACGCATAGTTGGGTGATGGCGAAGCTGGTTTTGGGCAATTATCGAAGCCCATCGGCGTCAGCAACGCGAATGCCACCTTGGCACATGAGGTCAAAATCTCATTTGTATTTGATGTCTCGCCCTCCAAAGCGGAACACGTGACTGATTTGCAGCAGAAAAGAACAAGATATCGGTATCTACCCTTGTTAATTTACAATGTACCCTACGTCACTTTACACTTCTAAATATTGACATATCGTTTAGATTTCTGTACTGAGTGTGCTACAATTAAGGAAGAATGTTAGGATTTTATTCTGGATCGAATGCAATCGTGACCTAGCAAGAAAGATACCCGATTTATTCGTATCCAGTCAGATATTAGGGTTCAAATCTCACAGCAAATAACAATTTAGCTATCGGTCAGTCTATTAATGCTCTTGTCTACCCATTTTTTTTATTGCTTAGATGAGTGGACGAGCTCACAGCCCATAGACACCTACAACGTAAATGCGCCACTCACCTTGAGATATAAGATCTAAGGTCTCAAGTATAGTTACAACGGCTGCCCCCCCCCCTTCAAATCGAAACGCATTACTGCTTCACGGCAAAAATAGGCAGGGTGGTGATACCTACCCGCGCGGACCGACAAGAGGTCCTAACACCAGTGTCTGTATCTTGTATCTTGTGAAATTAATAATAAAATTTAAAATATTACGACCAAAGAAAATCCTTGATATTCGAATTTTTTTGTTCTTAAAATAACTAAGATTTTTTTTGTTCTTAAAATACCTTATTTAAGTATTAGCTATGGGTTGGGATACAAATAAAACATATCCTAAAATGTATCAGCGTTATTATCATAAAAAAGCCCAACATTTTATATATTTCATAAAAAAGTATCCTTTAAAATTACATTATAGCTGCAGAAGCAATAGAATAATAAATAAATACTGAAATTTTATTCTTTATTATTTCAAATATATTAACAATCCTGTAACTATTAAATATTATACAAATATATTAAAATATAATACATATCATAGCATATTCAATTATGAATTTTAAATATATTATTTCATATCACATGTATTTTACGCATATCCCTGACGTAAATTCCTTATATACACAAAACGTTTGATTGTGATACTTTCACTAGTACAAAACTTCGAAACGCTTCGATTTGAGATATCATTGCCAGCTATCGTTTATGACAAGCTACTTATGCTGGAATAGAATACGGTAAATAATTGTCATACTTCATTAAGCATTATTAACTTAGAATCCCCTTTATTCATTTAGCCTGTTTTTTTATTCTCCTACAATGTCGGGTTCTATACCAATTCTATCATTTATATCACTTGACCCCTGATCATCGTTTTCATAATCTGAATCAATATCACTATCATCGTAATCCTCTACATCATCTTCGGTCTCCATCTCACTATTATTTATCACGTGCTGTTTTACTGCGCTGATCTGTAAATTAATAAAAACATAAACTTACACAATAGTACATAAAAATAATAATATAGAGTGCCGAGGATAATTTAAACATAATAAAAATTATAGAGATTCTCTTTGAATACAAAAGATAAAATAACGATTGAAGGGCTTTTTCTCAATTATTGATAAATAAATAAACATGAATTAAGTTGTGTAAAGTTAAATTATGATTTTGATTATAAAATAGTAATTGTTATGCTTATCCCTAACTTATATGTACCCAAGTCAAAGAAGCGTAGATAATTTTTCATGTTCACATTTATTTTTAACATAGAAAATTAAATAGAGTTTAATTTTAAATAAATTTAACTATTAACACACAATATCTGAAATTTAATTTAAATCATTTACTTCATAAACTAGCTAATAATATGTCTTGCGTGTTTGTCTGTCAAACAAATATTACAAAATTTTAATCTACACTAAAGTACTGTTAGGAAAATAGATATGATTACAATTTATTAGTTTTTTGGATCACAGTAGTAATCTGTGACAATAGTGCCAATGGAATCGTTGTAGAGAGAGATTAATCAAATTACAAATAACGAATGCACGCAAACTTTCTCGAAAAAAAAAAGATGTTTGATACGATAATATTTAAAAAAGCCTACATTGGTGTAATACGCAATGTAACAGAATTAAAATTCGTTATTTATGCATTTAATAAATTAATATTATTTTTTGTTTACGTCGATGCAATAAAAACGAATATCGACTTCTGATATAATTTGATTACACTCTGTATATTCACGTCACTTCGAATAAGTGTGTACATTTTTGTTAGTTTTTCTATACGATGGTTTCTTGGTTCATATTTCGCGTAATTCAATTTCATTACCGTTAAATTAATTTATAGAAATCAAAACACAGATAGGTGAAAAATTTGACGGTAGTCATTAAAATTACTGTTTTAACAATTGCGCAGGCATGATGCAGCTTTGTAATTACTAGAGGTCGAAGTAGGTAGATTGATTGATGATTAGAAGGTCGCTGACGTCAAAGTAGAGGATAATATGGATATGCCTCCAAAATATCGGAACTTCATATTTATTGTGATATTTGTTCCGGAATTTTAAAATTAGCATGAATCTGTGTTTAAGATGTAAAACGTATTAATAATATTAATCTACGCTACCAGTGCTAGCTAATGGTGAAAGAAATCAGTATTTTATTTTATACAAAAACACCGTGGAATAGTTACACCGTATTTTGTCCCTTTCTGTTAAATTAGAAATGGCGCTTGTCAGTACGAGACAAAACTTAGACAGGGCTTTTTGTTACTTTATCTCATAAATATAGAAATTGTATCCGATGAGGATTAAAAATATTTTTTTTCAATTTAAAAAAACAATAATTATGGATAAAATGGCATGTCCATATTATAATATCTTGACACAAGTATATAAAACCAATCTACCTACTCCGACCACTGGTACTACTGGACCTACCAATCGTATATAAGTTTACTGACCATGCTGTTAATCTGGTCTACGAAGGACCCCATTCTGTCGATGAAAGAGTCTCCCTCGTCGGTCCCCTGAAGTCTTGACAGTGCGGGCTGCACTTGCGATTCTGCTGCAGCGTTCATATTCTGTACAGCATCAGTCATGTACGGCTCGTAGTCCGGAACGCGGAACGGAACAGTCCTTTCTGTTGGCGATCCATGGGCCTAAAAATAAGAATGGAAGCCACCGGAATGCTTGTTATAAGTTATTGGGATAGATTTTAATAAGAGCTACGGGATTTTTTTGGCAACATCAGAATCAATATTTGTACTGTTTAAAAAAATTATGATTTATCCGTATATATTCCGATGCAACGGTGTTCGAATCCCGTAGGCGGGTACGACCAACGGGGGAGGCTGTGAGCTCGTCCACCCATTTAAGCAATAAAAAAAAAGTAGTTATAACAAGTTTTTATCTTTAATTCTTAGGTGCTCGATCTCTAAGTCGTATATTTTACCAATCATCGATTGAAGAAATCTTTAAGTAGAAACAGATAAATTCAACACATCCAATTTGAAACATTCAAAATATATACGCTGGGTTAACGAATTAATAAAAGGTGTTAGACCGATGATCTGGAAACATAAAAAAAATGAAAACAAAAAAACATTACAAAAAATGTGGATTCCTGTATGACATTTCATTGTTGTTTGTAGATGCGTGTACGACCTCACTGAGTGAGGTGCTGTTAGATGGTCATCGGAGTTCATAGACATCAGGTTAATGGCACCGCTCATCTTGAGACATGAATTCCAAGTTCCAGTTTCTACGGTACACTAGCTGCCCTGCCCGTCACCACCGAAACGCGTCACTGCTTCTCGGTAGAAAAAGGCAAGGTGGAGGAGGCACATCTACCTGTGTGGTCTCACAAGACGCCCTACCACCACTAATTACGCAAATTATATTTTTTACGGGTTCGATTTTTATTACACGATGTTATAACTTCGTCGTGGAAGTAATTCATGAACATCTGTTAAGTACGTATTTCATTAGAAAAATTGGCACCTGCCTGCGGGATTCGAATACCGGCGCACTAGCATCGCTCGATACGAATGAAACACACGTCGTATCCTTTAGGCTACAATGACTGAAAATCGTTCAATTGATTTTTTTTTAATGATTCAAGGATTACTGGTGGCCCGGAGGCCTTTCCAGTTTCACTTGGACAGGTGGGCGAGCCAAGACTCAGCCAGGAGGGGTGGGATTTGCTAACAGCCGCCCGAGCGCCTCCGAAGGAGACCTAACAACTCAGAAACAATTGAATTGTTTTACTTATCTCTATTCATTGACAACAAAACTTGTTTGCTTCAATATGATTAAATAAAACTCACGTAAAACAAGACCGAACCGACAAAGACAAACGCTAATATTGTTAAGAACGTCATGTTCAATGAAGAAAACACAAAAAAATCACGAGAAAATGTAAATGAGTTCGCCTATTTATAAACACGTATACCTTTGTTCGTCGATTCGATGACTCAGGAATGTCACGTTTTCTGAATATCGTAATGATAAAATTTATTCGCGGTACGTGAATAATGAATACTCATTGATGACTATAATGTTGTTGTGCTGTAGGTAGTCTACAACAAACTTGCCAATTACTTAGTGAATGTTTAATTTGAAGTCGTCGTGGCCTAACGGATAAGACGTCCGGTGCATTCGTGTTGAGCGATGCACCGGTATTCGAATCTCAGGCGGGTACCAATTTTTCTAATGAAATACGTACTCAACAAATGTTCACGATTGATTTCCACGGTGAAGGAATAACATCGTGTAATAAAAATGAAAGCCGCAAAATTATAATTTGCGTAATTACTGGTTGTAGGACCTCTTGTTAGTCCGCGCGAGTGGGTACCACCACCTTGCCTATTTCTGCCGTGAAGCACTAATGCGTTTCGGTTTGAAGGGTGGGGCAGCCGTTGTAACTATACTTGAGACCTTAGAACTTATATCTCAAGGTGGGTGGCGAATTTACGTTGTGGATGTCTATGGGCCCCAGTAACCACTTAACACCAGGTGGGCTGTGAGCTCGCCCACCCATATAAGCAATAAAAAAAAAGCTAAAAAACTTTACCTATCTTAATTGCACGGTGCATGGTTTCAAATTTTTGTTTTTGTTCCGTAGACAGCTAATGTAACTCTTAGGCCATTTAGGCTGTGCGAGCGTCACTACTTCGAGACAAGAGTTGAAATGCGAATACGATTTTTGAATATGCTTACGTCCTACCTGTTGTTCCAACTTGAATACAATTTGAAGACTACATTATATGTAATTGAGACTTAAGTCCCTTGTCTTAGAGTGGATAACGGCATTAGCGTTTGTTATATCAGGTTACCCTAGATGGGCAGCAAGCACATCTACTTAGAGCAAAAGCAAACTATTTAAGGCAAATCATTTAATATTTAAGGACTTAAAATGAATGATTTTAAGATACGGTTAATCACCCAAATAGTTGTGGGTCCGGTCATCATTCTCGTCGAACCCATCGCTTGCCATGAAGGGTTCAGCGAGTAAATTAACCCACAGATACAGCCCACTGTGGCTGTTGTGTGTCCGGTGGTAGATTCTGCAAAGCATGGTTCTTGCTAGGGTTCGTGTTAGCAACAACCTCACTTGTGGGCGAAATATTTTTAAACTGCAAGGGTTGCAACTATAAGGGCGTGTTTTATTTATGTATATACGGAAAATATAAGTAGAAGCAGTAGCTTATGATTGGATGTTAAAGTTAATTCTTAGAATTCTATTTATTTATTTATTAGGAATACTTTCTACTAGACTGTATGGAAGAAGGACGGTGCAATTTGGGAAAGTCAACAGGTATACTCAGAAAAGAATTTCCACTTAACTTAAAACGTCTACCTTTCAAGCTATTTATCCTCACTGTCTATACTAATATTATAAAGAGGAAAGATTTGTTTGTTTGTTTGTTTCGAATAGGCTCCGAAACTACTGGACCGATTTGAAAAATTATTTTTCCATTAGAAGCCGACATTGTCCCTGATGAACATAGGCTACTTTTTTTTTTTTTTTTTTGGTTTCATGTGTGTTTTAATGTTTCCGAAGCGAAGAGAGGGCGGGTCGCTAGTATTTAATAAATGCAGCAAAAACGTACTCCTGACTAAGCACACTATATTATTTTATTATGAAGAACCAAGCCATGCAAAGGGCTATGGAACGAGCCATGTTCGGCATTGATAAAGACACACCGAGATAGACCACCGTGGAGAAGAGCTCTATGCGTAGAAACGAACACAGTAAGAAGTGGAAATTGTATGGTGAATACCTAAATTTGTACACATAGCTAATGCGGTAAAAACAGGCTAGATGGAAACAATGTCGTGGTCGTGTCGTGGATCTTTGAATACCAGTGGATTGTAATGTTGTGCTTAGTTTTTTTTTTTATTGCTTAGATGTGTGGACGAGCTCACAGCCCACCTGGTGTTAAGTGGTTACTGGAGCCCATAGATATCTACAACGTAAATGCGCCACACACGTTGAGATATAACTTCTAAGGTCTCAAGTATAGCTACAACGGCTGCCCCACCTTTCAAACCGAAACGCATTACTGCTTCACGGCAGAAATAGGCAGGGCGGTGGTACCTATTCGTGCGGACTCACAAGAGGTCCCTACCACCATTAATTACGCAAATTATAATTTTGCAGGTTCAATTTTTATTACACGATGTTATTCCTTCACCGTGGAAGTCAATCGTGAAAATTAGTGAAAGTGCTTATTCATAAAATAAGCAATACGAGCTCCAACAACATAGCTGTCAAAGGTTCGGTGAAGGTAGACACTAGACAGTGTCAGAGGAATCATATTGTCCGTGTTAACCGCTTGATTAATAATAATAAAAAAAAAAAAAAACAAAATTACGAAATGGTGTTAATTTTTTTTAAATAATCTACTTAGAATGATAGCACACGTACCTACCGCTTATTAAATTACGCCGTTTTAATATTACAAGCGAGGTCTCTATTTATTTAGGATGCGAAGCCATGTTGCCGTGTTATCTTTCAGCCGTTTTCCACCTCGGAAACGTTGGGTGTGTGTACATCGTACTGAGAAAATAATCAAATTTAACGCTAAGCAAATTGGCTCAAGCGAAACGATTCGATGTAATTTATTCAATTTTTCATCATGTGCACCTGAATTAGATTCAGGTTAGTATTCAGGAGTCGCATCAATCGATACTGGATCAAACACGTCGACAATGACGTTCACTTTCTGGTATCTAAGGTTTCAAGTACTTAGTATCGTCAAACGAATATATGCTATATGGTTTAAGGTATAAGTGCTTTTTTTTTGTTTTAAAAGAGCCAACGGAGTTTCTCGCCGGATCTTCTCAGTGGGTCGCCTTTCCGATTCGGTGGTGGATTTTGCGAAGCACAGCACATGCTAGGGCCAGTGTTACCAACACCTCCGGTTTGGGCCCCGAGAGCTCACCTACACGCTAGGGTAACGCTGATATAGCCTCTCAAGGCTTATCAGCATAGGTAGGAAAAAACAACTATTACTACCTACTATTTCGAGCGTGCGCTTAGGCTTTTGCCTTGTCATTTCTACGGCTAAATAATCACAAGTTTAATTTTAAATTTAGATAAATATTCACTGCCTTTTTGCCAATCTAAATTAAAAAAGAGCTGTTATCTCCGGGGCCACGGCCATTTGATTCGATAAACAAATTATATAATTGTGACTAAAGCTGATTTTGTAGTATTTCGGCAGTATATTGACCTTTCTTATCATATCAATATTCCAAGTTCAAAGTTGGAATACGTCATAGCGCGCTAAGGAGGAAAAATATCTAAAGAGAATTTAAGTATCACAGAATTCAATGTTGCGTTTTAGTTTATTTCTTTGTTACGCATAGCCTACATTCTTAGGTGGGACAAGCGTTATATGATAAAAAAATCTGTCATGGTGTCTAACCTCATACGATGTTGGGAGCAGATCGCGGGCCCAAGGATACATATCTATATATTAATACGTGAAGCAAAAACTTTGTACCCCTTTGTACGAAAATTGCGCAACGGAGGAGTATGGAATTTACCACACTTATATAGAATATAGAGAAGGAGTACAGAATGTCATTTTTTTTATTATGCATAAAAAATACATCTAAAATAAAAATAAAATTAGAGACACTACCATGTATTTGACACACACACATATACATAATAATATATAATAGAAGTTAAAGTATGAAATTGCCCTTTGTTGTATTATTGTATTATTGTAATAGGCACTTCGAATAGACATAGAGCCATGAAGGCTTGAGATTTTTAGTGAAACTTTTTCAAATGGTACCTATGAGGTTCTTCTTTTAAAAAATGTCAACATTCAATTATCGACTTTCAGTTGTTGTTTTTATTCAGCTTAGACAAAAAAAGATGGATACTTCGAAAATTCGAGTGATTTTTAAATACTAGTTCCGACTAGAACTAACGCTGCAGAATCAGCTCGCAATATCAATGTTGCGTTTGGAGAGAGGATTGCTAATGAACGCACCATGCGATTTTGGTTTAAACGCTTTCGTGATGGAAATTTTGATTTGAAGAACGAACCACGTGGAAGACCGCCCACACATGTGAATTACTATGAATTGAAAGATATGGTGGAAGCCGATCCGAGCCAAACTACCCAGGAATAAGCGGCATGACTTAACGTTATCTTACCAACAATATTGACTCATTTGCTCAAATCAATAAATAAATAAAATATGAAAAATGGGTGCCTCATGATTAAACTGATCTGCAGAAAGAAAGGTGTATTGAAACTTGTGTTGCCTTGTTGAATCGATACAGAAATGAAGGAATATTTTCGATTCTTTACGATAAACGTAAGCGAAAAATGCAACCAACGGCTGACCCCAGGTTAAACGCCACAACGGTGCCCTAAAGCAAAGCTTACCAATAAAAAGGTATTGCTCCATGATAACGCGAGTCCTCATACAGCACGAGAAACTGCTTTAAACTCTACAGGAACTGCAATCAAAAACCACTCCTCACCCTCCGTATTCGCCAGTCCTTGCTCCAACAGACTACCGTACGTGATTTGGACAATTTTTTACGTGATAAAAGTTTTCTTCCCAAGAGGCAGTAGAAAATGCTTTCACACAGTTTGTAGAATCTAGATCACTAGAGTTCTATCGCAAATGCATAAATGACCATCCTATTAGATCGCAGCAATGTATAGGTAATAATTGTAGATATTTTGATTAAATAAATATGTTAAATGGAAAAAAAACGAATTTTAATTTTTCAGTACAAATCGGCAAATTCATATTTTAACCACTAAATATATATACTCTTTGTTTATTGTCAAACTTTTATTATTGCCTAAAGTCTATGGTCAAATTGAGAATAGATTGATAATATTGTTTGTCGTTAATATTATTTGTCTATAGTGTAGTCTTGGCGAAATCTGTGATTATAGAAAGTAAAATAATAGTCTTTGACAATAGGACCATAATAATGTTCAAACTTATAATTTCAATTAATTAAAGTCAAATTTCGACTACTGGGGGACACTAGTACAAATAATGCTTCAAGCTCATGTCACAAGATAAGAAGCGGAATTTACGTAATTAAGCCTATAGACTCCGGTATCTGTGCTAGGCACACACGGTCAAGCAAGATCTCGTCCACACACAGATGCTATCAAAAGAATTAACAACAAGTTTCGCGAGTCTTTATCTTTTTATAATAAAATTAATATATATTTTTTTCTTAGTTACATATATTCACACGCTTCACTAAGCACTTTCCTTATAGAAATTAAGGAAATACGAAATTTTAGTTTTAGCTTTAAATACTTCATAAAATGGAGTGAACGTGAAATTACCGTAGAACATTCTTTCAAGAAAATTGAATATTTACGTCGGCGATACAGAGGAATTCTATTGCTCAAATAAAACGAGCGAAACAATTTTTTTTCAGTAAAGAACACAGTTATTTTAGTAATATTGAAGGTTGAATGAATGAATGAATGAATGAATGAAAATTCTTTATTGCACAAAAATATTGTACAAAAGCGAACTTAACGCCATGCAGGCATTCTCTTCCAGTTAACCCTCGTTGATGAAGTGAAAGATTCAAGAAGTGCGTAGCTGTGATAAAGCTAATAGGTACATGGCGATAATTTAAAGAATTATAGTAGACATGAGTGAAATGAACACTAGGTTATAATTACATTGCCAAAACAAATACACAGATACATACATACAAATACATACAAAATACATAGATGAGAAATACATATCAAATAAAATAAATGATATAAACCACAACACACTACAAAACAATCAAGAAATCTGTGCTTTGAAAAACAGATCATGTACTTTCGCTTTCAAAAACGTTATGTGCGGAACTACTAATTAATCGCGTATGTTATTATTGTGAATAAAACAAAACCAACGTAGTGTGATATAATTAGATTACAGAGAAGCTTTCACAGCTCACCGGAGGAGACCCGGTTAATTCATACCTAATAATACGACGGCTTATAAATTCTTAACGCATTGAATAATTGAAGGAATTATATCGATTTCGGTCTTTTAACTAACGCCCCGGAATATCTAATAGACTCCGCGAAAGACGAATCCGCAGATGCTGAGAGTGAATCTATTTCTAAAAGACCGAAAAAGACTAAAACATAGCAAACAAAAGAAGGCAAAGTTAGGCAATCCAGGCGTTTTAATAAAAATCGACATAATTACTTTAATGCGCCGCGTAGGGCACCGGTGACTTACAAGGTAGTCAACGTGTTAATAAAATACTTCGTTAATTATAAATACTTCGTTGCTACTGGTGGTAGGACCTCTTGTGAGACCGCGCGGAGCAGCCGTTGTAACTATACTGAGACCTTAGAACTTATATATCTCAAGGTGGGTGGCATATAGCATTCTATGGGCTCCAGTAACCACTTAACACCAGGTGGACTGTGAGCTCGTCCACCCATCTAAGCAATAAAAAAATTACCAATCAATTGACACGAATGGATTCCAATTTGAAAATCACATCAATGCAAAGCAACCATATGTGCAAGATTTTTAATATTACAGTAAACGAGCAAAGTATGTACTATTTTCTTGCTTATTTCTATCAAGGTGCATGTCTGCGGGCCTGTATAGCGGTACATCCTTTATACAATACATTTTAGGCTTCGACGTCCCGTTTCAAGTTAGGTAACAACTTTTGCTTTGTGCTGAGTCGTCAGTTCGTCACCATTCTAAACAGTTAAAAATAAACATAAAATATTTTTTCATAATATTTCCCTAAAACATATATCGGAAAAATTAATGATTGACTTATTTTTATAGTACATATTTAAAAGAACCAACATAAGCCGTATTCACATTTAAGGCGATACAGTTTTTCACACCCTGTATAATATATAAAGTGACACACCTGTTTGAGACGGCAGTTAATTGAGACCAGCGCCGTGAGTACAGTGCAATTTATTCAAGCATCCTCATATCGTTCTCATTTGATTCAGTAATTATACTGTATCGGGAAAATGTAGTGGCCTGGAGAGGATAAATCTTTTTCAATATAAGAACGTGAACTTTTCATGTGTTGCCATGTCAATCAACATAGTTACAGCGAAGAAAAGGCTTGGGGATCTTGGTAACCGTACTCGTCGAACTCGGCAAATACTTGTAGTTCAACGTGCAAGCTAACCCATACGTCAGCTCGCTGAGTTTCTCGTCGTTACCAAAACCCACCCCTCATGGCTGAGCCCGTGCTCGCCCACCTGTCCTGGTGAAACTGGAAAGGGCTCCAGACCACCAGAAATTCTTCCTTCATAAAAAAAAAAAACTTACTTATACCTCACGATCGTCTTGGATTTATTTGGTCGTTGGACTTGGCCTAAGTCCATAATGATAAGTACGATTCTTAGTTAATTCAGTACATAACTATGCATAGTATACTCTGCACGTTAAAAATGAGGACGAACCGCTAAGACCGTCAAAGGAAATACGACTATTTCCAAAATTTTAAAAATACTAACGTGTATTATGAATGAAACCCACAAAATTTATAAATTTGTGTAGCTTTGATATAGTTCCGGTTTGAAAGTTGGGATAGCCTTTTTTTAATGACTTTTTAGGCAGACGAGAACACGGCCCACCTGATGGTAAGTTGTTACCGTCGCTTATGGACGTCAGTTATGCCAGGGGCAGAGCCAAGCCGCTGCCTACCATTGAGTCTTGTCCGCAAACCTCGTTTGAAGAAGGACATGTCATAGCGCTCTGGAAACAAGAAGGTCTTTATTCAAGGTATTTACATTATGATGTCTAAGGACTTTAATGAATGAAGACGTAAGCACGTGCGCCCATTAAAGCAAACAAAAAGTTGCAAAGGAAATATCTCTATCTCTACATATCAAAATGAATTGCTGTTCGTTAGTCTCGCTAAAACTCGAGAACGGCTGAACCGATTTGGCTAATTTTGGTCTTGAATTATTTGTGGAAGTGGATAAGAATAATATGAAAATGCTCGGAATTAAATAAAAATAACAATTTTGTGTTTCCTTTGATGTGTCCCCCGTCGGTCTTTTATTTATCGATTGAGGCACTACGAAGTCTGCCGGGTCAGCTAGTTGCTAATAAATGTTTTATGCTCCTTTAAGTAAAACATTTCTTTATTTTGTTTACTAATACTGGTACTTTAAAGCATTCTACGGTATATCGAGTGACGGTTAAAAAGAAGCAATAGGCCACGAACGCGCAATGCAACTCGTACTGCGGGCGCAGGTGTATTTGCTTTTCATTACCGGCTCGGTTGGTTTATCAAGTTCTCGAGCCGTTGTTATTCGATATTGAACTTGGGTCTTGCGATATTTACAGTTCGCTATCTCTCGCCTCGTGAATTGATCAGGATCCGGAATTGAAAATTTCAAGGTGTTGCAAATTTATTACAGGGAGGTTCGACGAATTATTTACTTTACTAACACTGTTTGTACTTATTTAGAAAATGTTTTATTACTAAAAATGTTTCCTATTGAATGCAACAAAGGGCGAAAAATGGAAAAATACTTTCAATAGACAAACGATAAAGCGTTCTTTCCGTAATTAAAATTTCGCGGTCATTAGTGTCATTTAATTATTTCTGGCGTTACGAATACTATACATTAGTATACATGATCACGGTTTTGTTTGATCAATATTGGTATAAATTAATATAGTCGTAATCACCGTCAATTTTTTATAAAATAAAAGATGTACATAATTATCCGACTATCACAACTACATAAAGCTAATATAGTTATTATACATTACACGTATGATCTCCTACAACTAGACGCTAAGTAGGTAGCGAACTCTATCAGTTACGCCAAAACCAAGACTACAACACAATAAATACATAAGTCTATAAATCAGAATGCCAGTAAATCGGACGATAAAAATTGTTACACACGGACCGACGATTTCATAGCTCCTTTGAAGATTAGTGGTTACCGATGCTCATAGATATCACAAAAATCATTGTCCACCGTGAATTGTAGTTGAGGTTTTAATAGTATGGCTACTATTATCTTTATAGCGGAACACATAAATACATGGCGGTAGATATAGGGAAGCTCAAAATTCAAGATCTGCGATATTCTGGTTTGCTGGTGGTAGGACCTCTTGTGAGTCCACGCGGGTAGGTACCGCCACCCTACCTATTTCTGTCGTGAAGCAGTAATGCGTTTCGGTTTAAAGGGTGGGGCCTACGTTGTAACTATACTTGAGAACTTAGAACTTATATCCCAAGGTGGGTGGACGCATTTACGTTGTAGATGTCTATGGGCTCCAGTAACCACTTAACACAGGGTAAGCTGTGAGCTCGTCCACCCATCCAAGCAATAAAAAAAATCACTTTGACTATTTACCACGATGCGCATTTTCCCAAAAAAATATTTTCGACAACTTTTTACGATTCATTTTATTATCATATTATTAATTGTATTTTTTCATTTTTATTTCATTGGCAGTGACATCGTGAACGTATTATATTAAAAAACTTGGACTCCTCTAGAAAGTTTGCGAACGATATTGAAAAACTATTTTATAAACGAGAAAATGGATTTTTCTCAGCTTTTAGCTTTCTTTTAATAGCGCAATCGCTTCTGCGAACAATGTTTACTTCGGTAACAAATTTAGGAAATAAATTTGACACGCCCTTATCATAATAAGTCATCGTGGCCTATAGGATAAGACACCTGGTATATTCCTATCGAACGATGCGACAATTCCGATATCCATATACCGTAAGTAGGTACCAATTTTTTCTAATGAAATACGTACTTAGCTCATATTCAAAAATTACTTCCACAACAAAGGACTAGTAATAATAGCATATGTATTTGTAACTAGATGATGACCGAGCTTTGCTCGGTTTTTTTTTGATAACGCCATCTTGTTGGGTCTTTAAAGCGGTTAGTTGCCCTCAATTAAGAAAAATAGTATTATTATATATATTTATATATTAATATACAAGAATTGCTCGTTTAAAGGTATAAGATAAGATAACGATCAACCCCAATGGTTTTATCCTTTATTTTGTGATATCTATAGGAAGACTAAGCTAGGTGGTACGATAATCTCCGAAGGGTGACGGCCAAGAGGTGGATGAAGAGAAGCTGCTACTTTGGGCTCATGACGATGATAGGGTACATTAACACCGGGTACAATAATTAAAAGTTTTATTTTTTTATTACAAATCTCTATATCTTAGGCCTGCTATTGAAAACTTTTATAAAATCGATTTGAAAATCATCACCAGCAGATTCGAATCGACTCCTTCGTATAAGAATCGTTCAGAAACCGAGCGCTCTCTATTTAAATATGGCAAGAGTGCACTCAATACTCCGCTTTGTTCGTTTCCACATACCTACTGCAGAAATAATAATAAAAATCTCTTTGTGATAGAAAAATCGGTGTTTCCTTGTGATTGTATTGAACATGAAAAGAGTTTGTTTTATATTTTTTACCTTCGAAAAACTTTAAACTTGGTAAGCCTTAAAAAAAAATTCGTATTTTCTTTCGTCATAATGATGTAATATTTTCTTTTTAGTGCGCTTTATATTCATTCCATATATCGTATTGAACATCTTAAAGGAATGTCAAGGAAGAGTAATATCTCCGTACAACTTGTGTTAATTGATTGTAAGGTCTGTCAAATTGTATCTATTATATCTTGTCCAAGTCTGCACAGTTTAGTCTGTAAGTTTGTAGGCAGCGGCTTGGCTCTGCCCCTGGCATTGCTGACGTCCATGAGCGACGGTGACCACTTACCATCAGGTGGGCCGTATGCTCGTCTGCCTACAAAGGCAATAAAAAAAAAAATTAAAAAAAAAATAATATGCTTTAAAGATCAAAGACTGGAAAAGTAGTAACTCGAAAGCTTGATAGAGCTTTTTGATATTTAAATTGCTTATGTAGGAAGACGCGCCTCTCTAACGAAATAGTAATGACTTTTAGGTAGGCTTAGACGACAAAGGGAAGATCTTCCACCGAGCGGGTCATATTTGCTCGGTAGACTGACGGTCCGAATGTTGTTGTTCGGAACTTGTATATATGCAGGCTTATCTTGAAAACGTCGTAAGCGAGATTCAGGCATCTGTCAAATATCTTGCGTTGTATGATGGCTACCGCCACAGAATTATTTGCTTATATGCTTCTATATGCTTACAGCTCATCTGATGGTTAATTTTATCCGACCGGGACGGGGCAACGCAAAGCCGCCGTCACCCGAAACATGTCTTGTCGGATCCCCCGGATTCACTCTCGGTGCTTTAGGTCTCTCAAGCACCGGTCACCGTCCTCGTCAAACTCTTGGTCGTAATCGAGGAGCTCGACGAGCGAACTAATCCATAGAGACAGCCCACTGAGCTTCTCGCCGGATCTTCTCAGTGGGTCGCGATTCCGATCCGATGGTGTTAGCTTCACTCTGGTTTGAGCCCCGTGAGCTCACCTACACGTTAGGGCGAAGCTGATAATATAGTCTCTCAAGGCTATCAGCATAGGTAGGGGAAAAAAATGCTGATGGACGTCAGCAATGCCAGTGGCACTGACCGCCACCTACCGCTGAGTACTACTCGCAAATCTTAATATAGATAAGACACACAATATCGCTCTTCTCGCCGTACATGAGATTACGTATATATTATAGCGTCAGTCATAAATAATCTCGACGCAATGGACTATCTACAACTACTACTAATACTGCTACTTACAATAAAAACAAAACATAAATTATTTATTTATTTTTAACACGTTTTTACTAGCTCGGTATGTATGTTTGTTTAATTGTATGCAACCGAATCTTTGAACGTCATTTCCATCGAAAATTTACAAGCGTATCAAGTACCGATCGATGACAATATAATAATGTTATATCTTCGCTCTAATATAAATTTCTAAGCTTCACATATTTTTCTGATGATTAGCTCTTCTGGAGATTAAGACGATCTCTTCCAAATTAACTTGAGCTAATAATAACGTTAATGACGTCATTCGTTTGAGAGATAATCATTCGTAATCTCAATCGTATTGTAATAACGTCTTTTTCGTCCTTAAAAACGTACGACGGTATCAGTTACAAAAACGTCAGGCTCGTTATATCAAAGCCCAAGCAGTAACAAATCGCGCTCACTCGCGAACTCATCTTTTTTTCCCTCAACACAATACGAACACTCACTGACCTGTCAACACTTTCGATAAGAACAAATTAGAGATCGTGTAGACGTTATTTTTCTACGTATTTTTTTTTAGCTCGAGTCCGGGAGATCGGTCGTCTTCGACTGTCATTTGTCAAAGTGAGTTATTTCGCACTTAGTGCTAGTACCATTCGACGATGAAATTTTCTAGGCATCAGCGAAAACGCTTTTAATGCTTTATAAATTTGTCTTATCTTAAGATTCATCGCGTCATAATAATATCATTTATCATTAGTAATGCAAGATTAAAGAGCTTGAAGTATTGCTAATGATTTAGACATTTTAAGTGAATTTAAATATACTGATTTACGTTGTTGCCTCGCTGAATATTTTAATACGTAACAATAATACACTCACTGGTGGTAGGACCTCTTGTCGATGCCTCCAATGAATACTACTCTAACTCCAAATTCGTAGGTTTACAGGAGGAGCGTTTAAACGAAAAAAGTTAATAAAATCTTTATTATTGCAGATATATTTATGGTTTTTTCTTGTGTAACTAGTTGATTTACTCTTGCTTCAAACCCCATCAATAATGAATTTGTAATACTTTTAAAATAGTGAAGCGATTTGCGTGAAAAACGAAAATTTCAAAATTTTGAGTGAGAGGAGTTAGAGGATTGGAGGCATCGTTGTGAGTCCGCGCGGGTAGGCACCACCACCCTGCCTATTTCTGCCGTGAAGCAGTAATGCGTTTCGGTTTGAAGGGTGGGGCAGCCGTTGTAACTATACTTGAGACCTTAGAACTTGTATCTCAAGGTGGGTGGCGCGTTTTCGCTGTAGATGTCTATGGGCTCCAGTAAAAAAAAATACATATGAGGAGACTCTTAATTCACTTGAAAAACAATAAATGACCTCGAGGTATAAATTTTCGTGATTCATAACGAGAATTTTATCTCTATTCTTCTTATCTTTTATAACGTTGAATTTTTGCATTTGCTTTTTGAACACGATCTCTTGATTGATGAAGCTACGGTTTCAAAGTGCCGCACTAACATAAGTTTCGCCCGTACGTCGAAACTCAATATCCGATAAGGCGTGGCTGATTCTGAATAACCCTCTATGTGACATGTCTAATCCGGTCCTTAACGCACAATATTGGGACGTCTCTTTACGTAAAAGGCTCTCCAAATATATTTCATTCGAATAAAATGCTAAGCGATCGAATGAATTTTACACATGAGACTGGTAACAACGACAGGGTATTTGTTAGAGCTCTCTAGCCCACTGAGTTTCTCGCCGGATCTTCTCAGTGGGTCGCGTTTTCGATCCGGTGGTAGATTCTACGAAGCACTGCTATTGCTAAGGCCAGTGGTAGCAACACTCCCGGTTGAGCCCCGTGAGCTCACCTACTAGCCCAGTGAAGAATAACCCCTCGAAGTTACTGGAATAGGTAGGAAAAAAAAAAAAAGATGTGTGGTGTCATGGAACACCGGATAGGAACGAAGTTCCTTATTATAAAAATATTAATTTTAATTTCTATTTGAGGTATAAAGAAAAAAAAACTGGAGGTTTCGCAACAACCCACGCTCACTTAGTAACGTGCGAACTTATTGTGGTACACTTAATTCACGGTTGTTTGCATAAGAGTTAGTATCTTGCGCAAATGAACGCTCTGAGATTGTGGTCAATGAATGATAAAAAAACATGTTATTTTTTGTACGTTATTAAAAAGTTAAGTCGTACACTGTGTGCATTACTAATAAAAATCTTACGTTACGGACGTTTTTTCCCGGCTAGGGTACTCACCCCTCCGCATCGTCCCATAAGGAACTTCGTTCCAAAAAGTATGTTATTCACGACGCCGAAGCTTGATAAAAATGATCAAGTTAGAAAAATGTAAAAAATCTCACACAATTTCCTTTATACAGTACATCTCCCTTAGCCTTAATCTAATGCCGAATTACAATTTTTCGTATGCAGCAACGAAATGAATGAACGAAATTAAATTTCGCACCACTCTATTTTGCGCGGACTTTTTTTTTTTCTTGTCGAGTTGGGGTACCGGGTTCTTTATGAAAGGAAACAGCTCCTAAGTCAATTAACCCCGTCGTTGCTGGATGCTCATAATTTAATATTACTCAAGGGACTTTTATGGACGCCCGGCTTCGGCTGCAATAAGCCGTTACAATTAAATTAACGAAGATTGCCGATGATAAAAATTCAAACGAAAAGACAAATGGCGCTTAGGCGGGTTATGAGTCCACACGGGTAGGTAGTGCTATCCTGGGTTTTCTGCCGCGAAGCTGCCATGTCATAACCGCTCACCATCATCAGGGTCATAAGTTCGCTAATCCATCTATACAGTAAAAATTTGAGTAATATTTAGTAAGTAAGGGTAGCTAAAATATACTATATCACGGCCTATATATCAGAGCCTAGTGACGTCACTACCTTGTCTCACGGCTGCCTCTTGTCTCAATCTTGAGCTCATAGCTGCCTTGCACCAGAAATCAGAAACTACAGTAAAAGAACATTTACGAGACGTATGTTCCAATATTATTTGCCCTTTGATATCAATGCCAATTTTGTTTTCAGTCAATATACGTTTTTACACATCTACCACTTAAGTTTTTTAATGCCTATTTTAGGGGAGATTAGCACCTATATAAACTTTTTTAAATCTTTCGTAAATCCTCCTTAATTCTCTTTTGAAGACAGAACTCAGCCTATACTGAGAAGGAAAGAACATTCCAAAGTTTTGTTTCGAGTCTAGGTTGGTGGACGAGCTCACGGCCCACCTGGTGTTAACCGAACCCTACAATCTCGCAAATGCCGCCACCCACCTTGAGTTATTAGTTCTAAGGTCTCAATATAGTTACAGCGGCTGCCCCACCCTTCAAACCGAAACGCATTACTGCTTCACGGCAGAAATAGACAGAGTGGTGGTAGCTACATTTACGTACTCACAAGAGGTCCTACTACCGGCTTAAAATTTTAAAACCTGTTTGAATTAAGAATGAATCTTAAGTCTACTATCGTTGTTGCCAGGACTCTTCGATACGGATGGCGTCCGGATCCCGGGCACGGAATGCGACTACCAGTTCAGCCGTTCCGGGAGCCGTCCGCAGCACGGTCGGCTGTACAGCCCTCGCTACCCGTCCATCTATCCCAACAACGTGCGGTGTACTTATCACTTTCACGCAAGGTACTGTACTGACATTTCTATTGCCTTATACACATCCCTAATATTCAAACAGTGGACAATGTTGTAAAGCTGTTAAACAAAAAACTTATGTAGTAACACCAAGGTTAAAATAAACGGTCACATATGTAGTAAAATTATTCCCCCAACAGATAAAAATAAAAGGTAGTCAAAGTAGCGGGAGGCTAAGAAAGGAAGGTGATGGATGGAAGAAAGATATAGTATGAGGCATGTCAGTGCGAGAGGCATACAAGCGAGAAATGGTATGAATGTGTTACATAGAATAATAAGGTCCTGCCAAGCCGAGCCAATGGGCGGGGAAATGCGTAAAAAAAAAAATTCAAACAATGCGAGCAACAATAATAAAAATCCCTAATATCTAGAGCCGTGATATTTATTAAAGAAACTATTTTGTCAACTGTTGAATTCCCAACATTAGATTTTTGTCCAGGGCTACAACATTCTAGTACATATAAAGTTGTAACTTTATTTTTTTTATTTTTTTTGGAACGAAGTCCTTATGGGACAATGCGGAGGGGTACCTTAACGCCGTCCGTAACGTAAGATTTTTATTAGTAATGCATACAGTGTACGACTTAACTTTGCTTTTAAATAACGTACAAAAAATAATATTTTTTTTTGTCATGCATTGACTACGATCTCAGAGCGTTCGTTTGCGCAATACACTAACTCTTATGCAAACGTCCATAAATGAAGTGTACCACAATAAGTTCGCACGTTACCGAATGACCGTGGGTTGTTGCGAAACCTCTAGTTTTATTTTCTTTATACTGGAGGTAGGGAATAGGTAGGTATAGAACTTAAAATTAATATTTTTATAATAAGGAACTTCGTTCCTATCCGGTGTCTCACGACACCACACATTTTTTTATATTTATTGCTTGGATGGGTGGACGAGCTCACAGCCTACCTGGTGTTAAGTGGTTACTGGAGCCCATAGACTTCTATACGCCACCCACCTTGAGATATATAAGTTCTAAGGCTACAACATTCTAGTACAAATTAAGTTGTAACTTTCTCCGTAGGCTTTCTTCATACACTGAACGATAACCTATTTATACCAGATGATCCGTAAGATCGTCTGCTACCGATGGCTAAAAATCCTATCAGAAAACTAGCAACAAACAAACATGTTTAACATATAGTAAAACTGTCATCGCATTTTAAAATTGTCGGAGAGTCAAAATCCTTTGACTACTATTTATTGATTTTAGTTCGACAAACATATTATATTAAATTGACTAAAATTACAACGTATGATTCAATAATACTATAGATTGAAAAAAAAACCATTTTACAATCGTGAACATCTGTAGGTATATATTATGAACAATTTAACATTTACTGGGTTTTTTAACCCTTTCAGGCCGAAGGAGCGCGTGAAAGTTGTCTTCGAAGAAATTTCACTTCAAAAAGGTGACCTCAGGTTAGTAAATGATATATGACTTAAAAAAATAATGAATAAGAAAGGGGATCGAAACACGAGAAAGTTTCCAAAAAAAAACAATGAAATATTTTCAATACAAAACGAGCATTAAGTAAATAAATATTATGTAGTACTAGCTGTACCCGTCCGCTTCGCAGGGCATTTAAAAATGACATTATTATTTCTTACCCCCCTAAAGATTCTCATCATTAACGCCCCCGCAGCTGGTGTAGGGAGTCCAACACTCATATAAATATTAGCCTATCCATTAAGTACATGTATTTTCTACATGGATGCCAAGTTTCAAGTCCATCGGATGCATGGTTCAGTAGTTATAACGGAACATCCGTAAAAACCACTGTAGATTTATATATTAAGTATAAATAAAGAATTAAGGTCTTGAAATTTCTTATCTTCGTGAATCTGAATTTCTTCCACTATTTACTAAATAAAAGAGAGTATTATGTCATGAAAATCATGATGGCCACGGCTAGTGTTTTTTGCAATATGCTAGTGCAATATTATAATATTGCAGGTTACATTTTAAGTATTTGTTAGATTTTTGCTGCCTTTAATCTAAATGTTCTAATGAAGGAACGATACAGCTATTTCTCAATTTTCTATGCCTACGAACAACTAGGTATTAAATCAAACATTTTTCAAATCCAAGAGCACTCAATACGACAGTCGACTTAAATGTCATATCATTACAGAATACGATTAACTAGAATACGGCAAAATCCACACACGGAAAGCTTGCGCTGCGGAGTTGGAATAATTAAATTATGAACATAACAGGTCACTAGCGTAGCCGGTAATGAGGGCCGACTATAAACTACGTCTACTTGTTTAATTAACCGGATTATACGTGAATAGCAACATTCTGAATATAAATCGTGCCGTAGACAATTCAATAGTGAATCTTGGTCGGTCGCAAATGAGAAACTTGTGAATGAACTGTTTGAAATATTAAACTAGCTGTAATAAAGCTGTAAGCCTGAAGTTTTCAATGTATTCAAATTTTAGTGTTGTTAAAATCCTATGTAATTCGCGATTCTGGTAATTTTGAATATTTAATAATAATTATGTCTATTATATTCTGATACCACTGATTCTTAATTATAAATGCCGTTTGGCATATTCACATTGTCTGCCCTCCCCTTGAATCCCAGATATTTCGCGGTAGAAGTGAGTTAAAAAGTTTCGATTCTGCTCTGAGGAGTCGTTTGAGAGGATCCCGTCATCTCATTCTGAGTTAAGCCAAACTACTTAGAACCACTGCGTTCATCCACAGTGCGTTTCCAAAGATCTTTTCTGCCGCGTATCATCCGGCTTTGGAATGGATTCCCTACTCGGTGTTCCCTGAGCGCTATGAAGTGTATTTCTTTCCACGGCGTTTATGAGACGTACACAATGGTAGCAGCTTTGCTGTGCCCCTGGTAATTGATAATTGTTAGTTGAGTCGTATGCCTGGCTGCCTTTCTCTTCTCTCTCCTTAAGCGGTCTCTTCCGTGTCTATCTTGAAAAGCCGATCGCCTATAGTCTACCTACAAGGGCAACAAAAAAACTAATAAATAATCGAACATAAACAAATGAATTTGAAATCATGTAAATATCAATTTATATTTATCTTTTTTTGTGATCTATATATAAGTATATAAAAATGAATTGCTGTTCGTTAGTCTCGCTAAAACTCAAAAGCGGCTGGAACGATTTGGCTAATTTTGATCTTGAATTATTTGTGGAAGTCCAGAAAAGGTTTAAAAGGTAGATAAATATGAAAATGCTCGGAATTAAATAAATATAACAATTTTGTTTTTCCTTTAATGTGTCCCCCAAAAGTTTAGGTCTTTTATTTATCGATTGAGGCACTACGAAGTCTGCCGGGTCAGCTAGTAGTAAATAAAAATAGACGAAGTGACGATTTTCTAAAGAATACGAAACGATAACTCGTTACCAAAACAGCTTCCAAACTATAGAACCATCAAGGTATAATCTCCGAAGTTACCATTCCACTTATTGGCCGATTAATTTTCCCTTGTTAACTGTTCCGCGTAATTTACTTACAGTTTCCTCTGGGCTCCTGAATAACACGATTAGTGGAAGTAATTTCGTTTACATCGATGCGATGGTCTATTTCTGGAATACGTAAATCCGACCTTATTATTTTGCGGTCGAACTACTTTAATTAGGTCTGTTGATGCAGCCAACCGGAGAGGCCAATCCTAAAGCGGTCTGCATATGCAGTTTTAAGATTATATTTTGAAGTGAAACTTCTTTAGAATCGTTGTGATTTCAAACTCGATGAAACGAAATGAAACGAAACGAAAAAATAAGTGTGCTGCGATTGGCTTGCCGAAGCGGCTCCGAGTGGCGCCGACAAATCACGAAGCGCTCCACACGGTCTCGCGTCCCCGACTAGTTCAGTTCAGGTCTTTTTGACGTCCGTGCACGCTGTTGTGGCTCTCGGAGCGTCCTGAGATACTTTTATTTCTATTTAGTTTGTTATCAACAGATGTCAGATATAATATTCGTACAGAATTATCTATATAAGAATATCAGTCCACTACTGCTAATAAAATGCATTGTGGATGTTACTTGATATGAATTCAAACTGGATTGAAATCCAAATGGAATTTGAATGGAATGGAGTTGTTGTAAAATAAATAATTTTTGATTTTGTTAATCGAATTAGTTTTGTGATGCTGACGAGGAAAATTCACGGCAAACAAGCGGCGGGATATCTGAAGTCCATAGACATCACAGCAATATTTATTTATATGCTGGTTTTCATTGGTGGTTGAATCATTTACTTGAATTAAATTACGATGAAGCTTATTGTGTGCTTTTAATGTATTTTTTTTATTATTATTTTCAGTTGCCTTCGAAGAGCGGATATCATCAAGGTGTTTGATGGCCGGGACTCGAACGCGCCTGCGATCGCAATGCTATGCAATGAACTGACTGGTTAGTTTGATAAACGATTTTTAGTCTAGAAACATTCGCTACAAGGGTTACTTTTGATTGTACATGTTACAAGCTATTGAAGCAAAAAGAGCCTGAATTCTACAGTAAAATAAGTATATAGCTATTTAACTGAGGATATAAGTATGCATCCCCTATCACCTCTATTTACTGTTGACACGTGATACGTAAACACCACATGAACACTTTATATTTTCACAAGTCATGACCGCTATCGCTGTAATACCTTAAAAACAACAGAATAATTCTAAGTGGAAAACATTTTAATATCACCCTTTTGCATTGAACAAAGACTTCCCTAATAAATTAAAATAAAAAATGAAATAAGTGGGAACAAATCACGCACGTTCAAATGGCCCCAATAAATCTGTTCATAAAACGAATGTTTGCCCGTTTTGGGAATCGAACTCACGGTCCTCGGCGCAACAGTCAGTTTCGCTAACTACTGCATCACCGAGTAAGTAAAATGTACCAATCGTTTTCCTTGGCTCATCATCATCATTCTCCTGCCCTTCTCCCAGTCACCTGGGGTCGGCGCAACATGTTTTCTCCTTCCATACTCCTCTAATATATATCATTTCTTCGCTCACTCCCCTCTTACACATATCGTATTTCACGCAACCTATCTATTTCTTCTTAGGTCTACCTCTTCCTCTATATCCTTCCACATTCATAGTTAACACTCTCTTACCAACCTCATTTTCATTTCGTCTCGTCACATGCCCATAGGCGTACTTCTCAGCTTCTTTGTCGCAGATGCCACTTTCAGATGTCCTCTAACATAAACATTCTAAGCTTCCTTGGCTATACACACTTATTGGAAGGGTTCTAATTACGATTGTCACATTTCCATGACTTATCGATAACGTCATTATCACACATGAAGACTGTGGGTAGGATGCTATGAGCACACAGATCTGTCCTCCATGTTTCTAGTTCCTTTTCGGGTGTTCCACTAGGACTCGATGAGTCGACTCCGACAATGTCCACTTACGGTTTCGATAGTTTCCTCAAACGCTTTTAGACGCCTCTCCTAAAGCGCGTGATTAGAATAGGCCGATTCTTAGTCAGCTCATCTGTGCTCCTTTTCATTGCTTTGTAAGGAAAATAAGCACGTGGCCTACTACATAATGAGTCTTTCTTTGACGTCTAAAACGCTAGCTGCTTGTTGTTAGCTTGTTGTCTTGACGATTCTTCTCAAATCTTGCTTAAAGTAAGCGTGCCATGCATTGTCTGCCGCACGTGATCTGGAATCCAGATCTTTGCTGCCCTAACAGACGTCAGTCGGCTAAAATGGTTGAACCACCCCCCTAACAATCTGCATTCTCTCTCAAGCACCCGATTCCCGGCCGTGCCAGAACCCGGGAGCAAAATATAGGTAGGCGTCAATAACCAAGCCACTGTCTATACAGCTTGCAAGTCCCTCGGGACGTCTAGCCGGTCATCGTTCATCTCGAACCCGTCGCTTGCGACGAAGGGCTGGGCGAGTAAATTAACCCACAAACACAGTCCACTGAGTTTCTCGCCGGATCTTCTCAGTGGGTCGCGTTTCCGATCCAGTGGTAGATTCTGCGAAGCACGGCTCTTGCTAGGGCTAGTGTTAGCAACAACGTCAAGTTTGAGCGCTGCGAGCTCACCTACTAGTTCGGTGAATCTAGAATAGCCCCTCCAGGTTACTAGAGTAGGCAGAAAAAACAAAATGTGTGCAATTCACACGTGGTAGAAGTGAAACCTTCCAAAATTAAAATACAATTATCCTAAACGTCTTAAGTATATGTAAAATTTTGTCATTAGTAAATAATTGTAAGGTAGCGCCCTCTGTGAATTGATATTTTAATTTCACGTATAATCCTAAATTAAAATTCACTACAAGAGCTTTCATACACACGTTAGTATTAAAAAATCTCACAGATGGCGCTGTATTAAATAGTATGTATATTTCTGTCTCATTCTTTGCTGGCTTCATCCTACACATTTTTGTATTTGTGTCTCTTACCTGTCGTTTTTTCCGTTGCATCCGGTTTGAAATCACAACGATTCTAAAGAAGTTTTCACTTCAAAAAAAGTACGTCTAAAAATGTTACACAAAGAGCGTATAGAAGTGTAAATATATGTGACCGTTAACAACGATGAGTAAACAACATCGTTATTCATTTCTGTTGATTGGTACGTGATCTTTGAACCTACCTATATCACGAGATAAGATAATATTTATTATTGTCGTGTCAATTAAATAGCTTACTTCAATGAATAACAAAGTTGCGTGGATGCAGAGCAGACCCTTTGTGTTGGAGCGTCATAAATATTATTTTCGTTTTGAATAATATTTCTTAGAACAAAGCCACAACGTTCGGACAGAATATAATATTCTAATTCAATATTTGTAGCATTTGATTACTTTATTCACTAAATTTGAAATAGATAAGAGAATTATGCAAGAAGCATTACATAATGAACAGTTCAAAATATTTGTTATATTGTTAACTTTTTAGATTTTTCTTGTTTGATAATTCAAAACCTCATTGGTTTTCGAAGAATTATGTTTTAGGCAGTTTGGTTTGGGAATCGACTATTAAAATGTTGATAGACATTTAAAAAAAACTTGTAATTATTGATGGTGGGTTAGGATGGGTAACCGTTGCACAATAGAGTTGAGGCTTTGACTCCATGTATCAGACTTAGGAACCCGTACTCGTCAAACTCGTCAAAGAGTTCGACGTGCAACCTCACCTAAGCATCTACCCTCTGAGTTTCTCGCCGGATCTTGTCAGCGGGTGGCGATTCCGATCCTGTAATAGATTCATTCGCGAAGCAGCTGCCCTTGAGTTGTTAGGTTTCCTTTGGAAGCGCTCGGGCAGCTAAAAGCTAAAAAAACGATCAGCCTCTCAACAAGACGATAAAAAAACTATTAAATACTAACTCGATGGTGCAATAGTTAGTGCACCTAACTGTTGCACCTAGGGTCGTCGGTTCGATTCCCACATCTGGCGAACATTTTGTGTTGAACATGAATATTTGCTCTGTGTCTGGGCGTTTGTTAACTATATATGTATGTATTTAAAGGTATGTAAAGAAAAACCTTTTTTATCTAAAAGCTTTGAAACTTTTTAGTTTTAAAAAAGATTTTTCTTAGATAGATTCAGTGAGCTGTCTGTCATTGAGAAAAAATATGAGTTCAGTTTTACCTAATTCAACAATACTGTGTAAAACAAGAATTTAAAAAGGAAAATAAAGGCTGTAAAAATGTTGTTTACTTAATATTTTACAGAAATCGTAATTAAGTCTTTTATTATTGCTCAATCATTTTAGAATATTCCATATCATTATGCGTATTTAGATATCTTTCTCGGTCTCTGGTACCCATAAGACATAAATTTGGGCTGGACGACAGTGTGTGAATTGTTCCCAATTATTATCTATATATATATTAATACGTGAAGCAAAAACTTTGTACCCCTTTTTAAGAAAATTGCGCGGACGGAGGAGTATGAAATTTCCCTTACTTATAGAGAATATAAAGGAGTGCAGATTGCTAATATATTTTTAAAATTATGCATAAAAGTACATTAACTCAATAAATAAAACCTTACACACATTACCATGTATTTAACACACACAAACGCATATATTATACTATTTTGTTTATTGTTAAAGTCTGTGGTCTAATCGAGAATAGATAAATTTTGTGGGTTTTTAATATTATTTGCCTATAGGGTAGACTTGGCGAAATCTATGATCAGAGAAGTAAATTTTTTGACAATAGAACCATAATAATGTTCAAGCTTACAATTAGGTATTATTTAAATTAATAATTATAGTTGTTTTTCGATTTCCGTGGGACTACTAGTGATTATTAGTAATACTTATCTGATGAAAAAATCGAGGGGCTTAATATAAAACTGTACATCGTCGCTCTCAAACCAAAATCTGCTATGTGCAAAAACTCTATTTTGAATTAACGAGTAAAAACATTTTCGTATAAAATTTTGTATTCACATGAAAGTGAATTTTTAAGAACTATATCAAATGAAAGTTATAGATAGACACATAACAGTTTTTTTAATACGGTAGATAGGGCTGTGAACTATACGAAAAGGTTAAAAAGAAAAAATCTCAATAAATAAGTAACTATACTAAGACCTTAGAACTTATATCTCAAGGTGAGTGGCGCACTTACGTTGTACATGTCTGTGGGCTCCAATAACCACTTAACACCAGGTGGGTTGTGAGCTCGTACACCCAACTAAACAATAAATAAAAAAGTGCACATAGCAGATTTTGATTTGACAACGACGATATGTTTCTTTGATTGACGTAGGTTACGAGGTGCTGTCAACGGGACCCGCATTACTGCTGCAGTTCACGGCGAATTCGGCAACACCAGGCCAGGGTTTCGCGGCCACCTTCCACTTCCAACCGCCCCCTGATTCGACGGCTGCTGGTTTGCATTGCAACAAAATCACTACATAGTATAAAACAAAATCGCTTTCTCTGTCCCTATATCCCTATGTATACTTAAATCTTTAAAACTACGTAACGGATTTTGATGCGGTTTTTTTAATAGATAGAGTGATTGAAGAGGAAGGTTTATATGTATAATAACATCAATTAAATAGTGGTGAAATTAATAATAAATTACAGTTTCCGAAGCGAAGCGAGGGCGGGTCGCCAGTTACACAATAAAATACGACAAGAACTCAAAACAAATGAAATCAAATCAAACGTTATTAGCTAAAACATGGTTTACAAAGTTGTTGATAGTTATTTTATAGAACAGCGTGTTTCTACCAGGTCGGCGTGCAAATATTATTCAAAATTATTTACATTAAATTCAGTTAGTAAATATATTAATTAATTAAAATATCAAACAATAAAATAAATTAATTGAATCTGTGGTTTGCCGGAACTCATAGACATCTACAACATAAATGCCGCCACCCACCTCGAGACATGAATTCTAAGGTCTCGCTTTTAACAGTACCGCGGCTGCCCCGCCGTTCAAACCTAAAACGCATTACTGCTTCACGGCAGAAATAAGCAGGGCGGTGGTACCTACCCGTGCGGACTCACAAGACGTCCTACCACCAGTAAATAACCTCGAATCCCCCACTAGAATCAACGTTTTTCTGATTTTTAAATAATCATCAAATAATTGAAACACATTTTTCCTTCAATAAAGAATTGAGAATTTTTCCTAAAAAATTCCTCTAATACAATTTCGTTCCGATTCGTTGTTGACTTCTTTGTAATAAATGCGACAGAGCGAACCAGTTAAATTTGCGTTAGCCGCCAACTATGTATGAATAGGAAGTTTGGCTTCGATCCAAAACCTACGTTAACTAGTTTAGAAAACTCTTGAAAATATAACGCTAGTACTTACCACTGGACAAAAAATACCTATAAGCTTTTAGAATGAAAATTAGTTGGCTTACAAACTATGAACGTACTGTTTTATGATGCTCTTACACGCTATTTCAAGCACTACGGATTTTTCATAATTACACATTGTGTTGTTTTAAACAAACTGTTACTTTGAGTGCAATCATTTCAAAAAGAAAACCTTCTTAACAATTTCAAAATCATTTTCAAATTACCTAAGCTTAGGATTTTTTTTTGATCTTTGGATATAATAATATAATGATTGATAATGTGAATATGAAACTAGAGGCTAGTGAACTGTATATAACATAATAATTCCATAATAAGTCCACATAATTTTGTTTCTTTTTCACCTCTTGTGTCTTGTTTATTTTGTCCTGTGGGTCGTGCTATTATGTTATTCACTTTTTCCATAATTCCAAAACAGTTTATTCAGAGAATTTAATGTTTTATTATTGCCATCTAGTGTAGGCTATTTAAACTATTTGTACAGTTGAACCCAACGTAAATTGACTCGACTGCAATTTCGGTTGCGAGATAGCGCCATCTGTTGGAGTTCTTAATAACTACACTAGTAATGTTTTTTTTAATCATAGATGGCAGTTTAAGAAATTTCTTTTTTTTACAGATTCAGATCGTCTCCTGAAACTCAGCTTCGGTAAAGCCTTTGAATCCCTCGGGCCTGAAGTAAGCGCAACAAGTGAGTAGCGAGATAATATATTTTTATTAACAGACGACAGAATTTGACGACATCATTATTCATTAACGACGACACAGAGAATTGTTAAGAATCTTCATTTAAATATTATTTAAGCTTGAGTTTCGAATGTTCCTTTTTTCCTACATTCTAATGAGTTGTGGTATCGAGTTGACGAAGATTTCTTTTCCAATGTTTGAAAAAGGTCTGTTATGTCCTAGCACCGTGTACTGTTGTAATCCGTTGACATTATAGTTTCTAAAACCTATTATTAGTTTAGATTAAAATAGATTCTAATAAGCGTGAACTAATTGATAAAAAAACTAGTCTTTTATAACGAACTGAAGTTGAAGTCTGATATGCTTTTGTAGTTATCCTACCCTCTAAAACAGAACCCACTGCCGTTTCTTATAATGGTTTCTACTGCTGCATTTTACTATATACCATAATAACCAATAAGTATGTACGCAATTTTTTTATTTGAGGATTTGGTTTTTACTACTCGATGTTATTCCTTCATCGTGGAAGTCGTTCGTGATCAAGTGCGAAATACGTATTTGCCGGGAAAAAATCACAATCACAGGCGACTCATCGTTTTGGCTGCGACTTCTAGTGATTTAGTTTACTATGAACTGTAAACTTCATTTAGTACCCGCTGTATATACGAAAATCATAAGAAATTCACTGAAAGTTCACATTTTTCTGGCGCTCGAAACGCCGCCTTAAATTTAAAACCCAACTGGCTGTCGAGCTTTGCATTTCTAGCCGAGTAGCTAGCGCAAGAGAATAAAACATACCGCCTTAAATAAATAAAAGAGATTCTTTCAGCCATTTTATTCAAGCACAGCGACCTAGATGGAGACTGTAAAACTAACGCCGAGGATTTTAGACCTAGGCAAAGCAAGACGCTGCATGAATCATTCATGTAAAACACCTTTAGGCTACAGCTAAACTCGCAAATTGGTCATATAAAATACATTCGGATAGTTTTTAAAGAACTTCTTGAACTATACGAAATTGAACCATAAAAATTGATATTGCTAATATATTTGGTTTTGTTTGATTGAGCACGAAGAAAATAATGTAAATACAGTGTTAGAATACGGTGTTAATTTATATTTGTCTAGCATATATTTTGTTAAATTGAATCTATCATAGGTTCTGGTTTGTTTAAAGACTAGTAATTTTATGAATTTTATTTATTTTATCCAGATTATGTGGGTCAGGGCGAAAGGTAATGTTTTTTCACGTCACTTAGGCGTTACGTAGAATTGTCACCGTTCTCGTCGAACCCGTCGCTTGCGATGAAGGGCTCGACGAGTAAATTAACCCTTCTCGCCGGATCTTCTCAGTGGGTCGCGTTTCCGACCCGGTAGTAGATTTTGCGAAGCACGACTCTTGCTAGGGTTCGTGTTAGCAACGTCGTCAGGTTTGAGCCCCGTGAGCTCACCTACTAGTTCAGGTTCCGCTGAAATAGCCTCTCAAGGCTATCAGCTTAGGTAGGAAAAAAAAAAGCGTAGAAAATTACTTCTACTATGAAAGTAGATTACTGGTGGCAGGACGCTTGTGGGGGACCCTGTCTATTTCTGCTGTGAATACTATAGAATAATACGTTTCGGAGGGTGGGGCAGCCGCTCTAACCTAAAAAGTGAGACATTAGAAATCATGTCTCAAGGTGGCGCCATTTACATTGTAGATGTCTACGCGCTCGGATATAACTACCCATCTAACCAATTTTTTTTTATGATATCGTAAATAAAATTTAAAAATGCGGTGTACCTATATTAATTTTGTATAATTAAGGACTTATTATGGACCGTCATTACTGTCGCAATTAATAATGGGTTCCGATTTGAGGGCACCTAATCAAAACCACCGCTAAGACAAAATACTTAATTGAGACTCCGTTCTCATGTTTGTAACTACATGTACTAAAATCAGATCCGTGTTAATTTATTTTCGAAAAAACTTCGTGAAATATTAAGAGCATTGAAATAAATCTTCTTTGCGAGAAAAATAATTAAGATTTCACAAACAACATTCATTTTCATTTCATTAGGGGAGCCCCGCGAACTATTTTGTTAACCTCGAAAAATGTAATGCTGATTTAATTAAAATTTAACGTGTCCTAATTATAAGGCAGTGATTCATATAGCGTGGTTTTTTTTTTGTCAGTCTTAATTTTTTTTTATTGCTTATATGGGTGGGCGAGCTCACAGCCCACCTGGTTTTAAGTGGTTACTGGAGCCCATAGACATCTACAACGTAAATGCCGCCACCCACCTTCAGATATAGGTTCTAAGATCTCAGTTTAGTTACAAAGGCTGCCCCGCCCTTCAAACCGAAACGCATTACTGCTTCACGGCAGAAATAGGCGAGGTGGTGGTACCTACCCGTGCGGACTCACAAGAGGTCCTACCACCAGTAATTACGCAAATTATAATTTTGCGGGTTTGATTTTTGTATTATTCGTAACTGACGAATTAAAAATTTTGGTCGTACAATTAAAACGAATGTTTTAAAATAAATAAACATAAATCGCACTGTGGTTTTTAAGCGTAGGTAGAGATTTCCTAAACCTAAATATTTTGTGATAGCTTAAGTAACTTCGTCAGAAGTCTTAAGTTATTTAATAAACGATACCTATTAAATATTCTAGTTATGCTTACTCAATACCTCAGTTTTTTTGAAAGATAAAAAAGAGAGCGCTATTTTAAAATGTAGGTATAACTATTTAGGTACTAAAAATAAAAGTTAACCATAATACGTTCATTAGTACTGATTTATTTTTGTAATATTATTATTAAGTTGTTAAATTACTTTTGTCAGTTACCGAGAGTTGAACTTACTTCCCGTATAGTATGATCGTGTATTGATTTCGATAACGGGCTTTACATAATATGCAAATTAAATATGCAATGTAAATAATTACGACTTGATCTCGAGTTTATTATTGTCATTGTCATTGTCATTTTTGTCGTTTCGAATACTTGAAAGTTTTCATGGTCACGGTCAACGTTCTATGCCCTGTATTTCACAGCTATGTACAATCTCTGAGCTACAGCTAATAGGATAGACTCGATAGACTGTAGTCGGTAGACCAATGGTAAAGCAAACGTACTGTTTCGGCCCAAGTCTGTGTTGACATTATGTTAGCTCCAAACTAGCCGCAAAAAGATAAAGCACTGTACACATTTGTATGTATTGTTTCATATTTTAATATAAAAATACTTATTCCTATTTTAATATGTCCTCATAAGGTTTAGATCACTATTGCGTTAACTTCTAATTGGTATCAAAAATATTCTTGCATATCAAAGAAAGTAATTGAAATTTAGATAAATTTAACAAAATGAATTATAATGTAATTAAGTAATTTTTTTTTATTTTTATGAATTAGGTAAATATTGTTAAACAGATTATTACGATAATTAAAAATAATACTCGGAAAAACCAGGTGGAAGAAGGTGGAAGGATATAGAGGAAGAAGTAGACCTAAGAAGAAATGGATGGATTACGTGAAGGACGGTATGTGTAAAAGGGGAGTGAGCGAAGAAATGGTATATGATAGAGGAGTATGGAAGGAGAAAGCATGTTGCGCCGAGCCCAGGTGACTGGGATAAGGGCAAGAGAATGGGAGAATGATGACTCGGAAAAACCAAATCTTGCTCTTATATATTCTATAGACTGGGGCATACAACTGGCTTGTCACTAACGACTTACCTCCAGACGTCAGTCCACCGTAAGGCGATCTACGAAGGAAAAAGCCATTTGAATTAGTAAAATGTTCAATATCAATACCCGGTAGCTTTGTTTTTGTTTTATCCAAAGTAACAAACGCCTTTGCCGGTTCTTTTCCAAATTTATTTTTGGTAATGAATCACGAAAAACTTTAGTCCATTTCAATCACTCTTCCGTAAATAATAACACTGGGATGCTGATAGTTAAGCAAAAGCAGTTCAGTACTTAGTTCCATTTCAGCTGGGAAAATAGTCTGTAAACCAAAATGCAGAGCCGACTTTATGAAACCGTCCGATTATTTCCGTTGGCGTTAGTTAGCGAGGCTTGGAAAATTTTGTTTGGCTCCGAAGTTTTCCCACTCGTAGTTGCCCAAAGTAATTACCTAAATACAATACTGAGATATTGTATGAAGCCAGGGTGTGAGGTGGAAAATTATTTTGAATTAAGTTTCTCTAAGCATTCACATTAAGACGAATGCGATGTTTATACTAAACATTGTAAGGTAACAGCAAATGAAAAGATTGTGTCAAACTGAATAATTTAAATAATGTGTCTGATTGAATTTCATCAAGAAATTTGACAACTTAATTATGATTTGTTTGAATAAGAGAGGGATAGTTCAGAAAATGCAACAGTTCAAAAATTCAAACATATTAAAGATTTTTAATTTAGCTTAAAATATAGTATCTAGTGCTTATTACTTGTATATAAATTTGACTCCGATCGAGCTCCCATCACTTCTCATGATTGGCGAAGTTGACAGACCTCCCAACGCGAATGAAGCCGCTCAACTTGAAACATGAGGTGGAAGTCTCATCTGTATTATAATCATTGATTTTCTACACAGCACGCTAGGACGTATTGTGTTTAAAAGCCACCAATAAAGTAAAGAACGATTCAGAAACCCATTCTCCTCAAATGTAATTCCAACAACAAAGCCCTGGTTTTCGTTTCGTTAAAGTCAAAATACAGTCCGAAGCAACGAAAGCAGCGGGCTCCGGTACCGCGCAATAAATCGTACATAAAACAAACACTAAGTTTTGATACGTTGAACGTAAACATTGTACACATTGTTGGCTCGCTTGCTCCACACGGTCCAACGTTTGAGTTGCTATGCTTATTTACCTCAAATTTCATTAAATAGGTAATGAGGTAAGGCGCTCTTGTAAGCGCAAAACAAACTGAAGTAGTATGATGACTGGACCGGTTTGTAAATACGGGTAACAATGAGATTAGTTCCGTTACTGAATGCCGCTGGAAGTTTTGTCGGGACATAACATTAAAATTTCAATCGCATCGAGAAATTTACAGTTTTGCATTTGCAAATCAAAGTACATGATCATTTCACGGTCGTCATAATATGAATGCCACTACATAATATGAGACATAAGACCCATAGCAGGTAAAACGCCATACGGTCCACTGTATTCTGTAACTTTCAGGCTAAGCCCAAATCAGGTAATCAGTGATCTACTTTTTTGATGACATGATTTTCATTCCAAAATTTATAAAATGCGATAATTTGCACAGAAGAAGATATTTTAAAAGTCTATAATCTTGATAAAAACTACAACTATCTATTGGATTTGAGAACCAAGGCGTTCGACTAAGGGGTCACGTGGCTCATTTCCATACACGTTTTGTTTGATAGCTGTAGTCTGTAGTTGTAGCAAGCGTTTATGTTGGAGCCCAGGCTCACGAGTGACCCTCATGGCCCAAACGGTTCAGTAAGACTCACCGGTGAGCAAAGTAGCCTGAATGAAAATACTCGATTTTTCATGTGGCGCTCAACGTGTTAATACTAAATTATGATTGCTTCGTGATAGAGACAACCAGGGTTGAGATGCACACCCTTGCGGGCCTTTTGTATCACGAGTAAGATTTCTGATGAATTTCTTAGATTTTTTAAACAAACTGTGAAGGTTAGTTGTAATTCGATTATTTAAAAAATGTCTCTAAAAATGGGCTAGGTTAGGTTAGATTCGGTTTTGTAGTTTAAACATAAAATACTTTCTGCTACAACATTGTTCTCAATGTTTCGTAGATGTATAATATCTATATATTAATACGTGAAGCAAAAACTTTGTATCCATTTTTACGAAAATTGCGCGGACGGAGGAGTATGAAATTTTCCACACTTATAGAGAATATAGAGAAGAAGTGCAGAATGCTAATATTTTTTTAAAATAATGCATAAAAGATACCTTAAATCAATAAAGAAAACATTACACACACTACCATGTATTTGACACACACACACACATGCTGCATACCTATTATTTATTTATTGTTAATCTTTTGTTCTTGACGTCTGTGGTCAAATTGAGAATAGATTAAATATTGTTTGTCTTTATTAATATTTTTCTATAGTGTCGTCTTGGCGTCAAAAATACAATCATAATAGTTCAGAAACTTACAATTCCAATTAATTATAGTCGAATTTCGACTACTGCGGGACCTCTAATATTTTATAAATTCGCCTTGGGGCTTCAAACAATCAACTAATTTATGTGACGACTACAACAATATACTATATTAAAAACAACTGACAATTTACAGTCAACGTAAACTTCTCAAAACTTGAGTAAGAAATGTGTTAGTAATTTATATAATTGTTTGTAATGGATTAGTCAAAGTTATGTTACGTAGAATAAGTGGGCGGGCTGTTTGTTTATTCTCTTCTTCTTTATCTCCACCTTATCCCACTAGGTGGGGTCGGCACAGCTAATTTTTCTCTTCTATCAGCCGTCATCTCAACACTCACTCCTGTCTCTCTCTCATATCGTCATTCACACACTCCATTCATGTCTTCTTCGGTCGACCTCTTCCCTCTCTAACTTGCTCTACCATTTCCATACATCTCCTACTCACATGCATCTTCTCTCTACGCATCACATGTACCATACCACGCTAACCGTCCGCTCTGTTTATGAGCTTTGTTTATTCTATTGGGCGGTTAAAAGTTTATTGTTACGTGAAGATATTACCTAAAACCAAAACTAACAGACAATCACCTGTTAATTCATATGCTGTCTTTATAAATATTTTACTATTTGTTATAAATATATCTTAAATTCTTATGTTGTCTAATACTACACGTGCAATCTATTGTATTCCCCGGGATCAAATAAACTTGTATTTATATCGATGACCGATGTGGATTTCATGTTTTTGTCCGTAAATTCGCACTAGTGCTATTTGAAAACTTATCGGATATAAATTACACATAAAAATATAACTCGGGGAAGCGGCTACGTCTCGGGTCCTTATAAGTGATTTCTACGCTATAAAAGTAGTCAAAGAATAAAAATAAATTATATTTCATAAATTTTTAAACATTTTTTTCAGTTTTTTTTTATACAAAGACGGTTGTCTGGAAGATCTAGTGATAAGATCGCCTGTTGTACAATTATACCTGTCTGTTGACTGTTTTTCAATGTTAATTATGTTCTGATGTTCTCTTTATAAAAGCTATTCTGGCTAGGCCGTATTGTAAGTTTATCGCCATTTCGTTTGATTATATCGCATATCAACCACGCGTTCTGGTTTAAAAAGCAAGGTAACTGTTATATGTATATAATATGACTTGACCTTTGTCTCAAGCTAGGTGGTGGAATTCACGTTGTGACGTTTAAGGGTTCTTGTAACCACACAATATCAGGAGCTATTCATTTTTATTACACAAACAGAGAAACATCTAGTATTTTTTTCTGCTTTCCGCAGTAACAGACATAAAGTAAAACAACTTTTACGGGCTTAATTTCACATTTTTCATTGTCATTATATTTTTTCCGACCTTTCGAATACTTTTTTTCCTACCTATGCTGATAGCCTTGAGAGGATATTTCAGCTTCACCCTATTATAACATGTAGGTTAGCTCACGGGGATCAAACCGGAAGTGTTGCTAACACTGGCCCTAGCAAGAGCTGTGCCTCGCAGAATCTACCACCGGATCGGAAACGCGACCCACTGAGAAGATCCGGCAAGAAACTCAGTGGGCTGTGTCTATGGGTTAATTCACTCGTCGAGCCCTTCGTCGCAAACAACGGGTTCGACGAAGACGGCGAGCAGTGCTTGTGGTAAAAGCATCGTTAATGGATTGGAAGAATCCGTAATGACGGGAATTTCGAATACGTTTCAGCTACGATGAATAAAAAGTATTCGAAGCGTTGGAAACAGTGTGATGAGGATAACTCGATAATAAAACGCGAGATTTAACAAATAAATCAGTTTTGATTATGAGAAACTTATGTGACGAAAAATGTTTATGTTCGATTTTAATTTCAATGAATTTAATGTACCTTCAGCTTATATCTATATAATACTAGCGACCCGCCCTTGCTTTGCTTCGGAAACTGTAATTTATTATTGATTTCTCCACTATTTAATGGATGTTATTATACATATAAACCTTCCTCTTTAATCACTCTATCTATTAAAAAAAAACCGTATCAAAATCCGTTGCGTAGTTTTAAAGATTTAAGCATACATAGGGATATAGGGACAGAGAAAGCGACTTTATTTTATACTATGTAGTTTGTATCTTTTAACGCCGATAATTTTGAACGACAGTGCGAGCAAGCATTTAATCTTTTAGGTATGTGGGTCAAACTGCCGCAAACGAAGGTTCATAATTGATAGGCTCGTTTCCCATTGCGATGTTCGACGTTTGTGCTGAACAAATACCTAAATTAAACACCGGATTGAGTCTGAATTTATAACAACTTCCCAAGTTTCCCGAGCGCTATGACATGTCCTTCTTCAAACGAGGCTTGTGGAGAGTATTAAGCGGTAGGCAGCGGCGTGGCTCTGCCCCTGGCATTGCTGAAGTCCATGGGCGACGGTAACCACTCACCATCAGGTGGTATGCTCATCTGCCTTCAAGGGCAAAAAAAATAAACAACTTTTTTATTTATTACGTAAGCGAGTGAGTAAGCGCTCAGCCAATGTGGTATTAAGTCGTTACCGGAGCCAGGAGAACATGACAACAGGGCTACCTCCGCCCACCCACCTTGAAATATAATCACATACCACGTTATATGATGTTATTTTTCATCGGAGAAAAAAGCTATACAATATTCTAGAAGGTGATAATTGTGAAATCTTAAACGACCATTATTATGGGAACCTTGGGGGAGTCCTATGTCTAACAGTCGAGGAAAAATGCTGTAAAATATTCTAGAAGTCATGGTGAAATCTTAAGTTTTACGTAGGCTGCGCAATACCGGTTATTGTGGCGAGCCTCGGAGGCCTATGTCTAACAGTTTTTTTTTCACCTACCTATGCTGATAGCCTTGAGAGGCTATTTCAGCTTCGCCCTAACATGTAGGTCAGCTCACAGGGCTCAAACCGGAGTGTTGCTAACACTGGCCCTAGCAAGAGCAGTGCTTCGCAGAATTTACCGCCGGATCGGAAACGCGACCCACTGAGAAGATCCGGCGAGAAACTCAGTGGGCGACTAACATTGCTAGTATGTGGGCATAAAAAAAAAAAATTTACGTGTACTCGTAATTGTGCCCGTCAGTAAGTACTGAATTGTTTTAAGCTTTCGCGGTTATCTATATTACAAACATTATTATTTATTTCTTAACGCGTAGATAACAGGGCCGGCAAAAGCACTGGAATAACGGGAACACTTAAGATGTAAAAAAGCCCGTTTAGTAGCAGTGTTTATAAGTGAAACTAGTGGACCCGGCGAACTTTGTTCCGCCACACGGTTTGTTTCAAACACATCAACCAACTTCAAAATTCTACTATAATTAACCATAGAATATATTACGTTTAGCTGTCAGTTGCGTTTTGTTATACCACATTTTATGTCACGTCCCATGGGAACGTGATAAAAAGTATCCTATGTCCTTCTCCTGGTTCTAAGCTACCTCCTCACCAATTTTCAGCCAAATCAGTTCAGCCGTTCTTGAGTTATAAATAGTGTAACTAACACGACTTTCTTTTATATATATAGATAATACTGAAACTATTGTTAGTATTGTCGTTTATTACAAGCAGGTAACGGACTTGTTTATAATTCCTCTAGGGGCAAGCTTGTGGGTCTGCGCGTGACAGAGTCACGGTATATAACCGCACTCCAACAACTTACTTTATGGATAACTTGACGCTTACCTTTACCGTTGTCAAAATATATTCGGTATCTCGGCTAACAAACGTCTGAAGTAAACTCGGATATTTTAAAATTATCATTTGATCTAATTTTGATATTTTAGTTTTTACGTAGCACAGCACAAATACTTTTTTAAATATAACATCATAGCGATAAGAATTATACCGTGATTTTTCTTAAAGAGTGCTATTAAATGTCTATGGAATAAGTCCCGCGATTCTCTAGTGGAGAGTGCTATGCAAGAGTGCTATGCCAACACAATGATATACATTGAAGTCGTCGTGGCCTAAAGGATAAGACGTCCGATGCATTCGTGTTGAACGATGCAGCGGAGTTCGAATATCAGGCGGGTACCAATTTTTCTAATGAAATACGTACTCAAAAAAATGTTCACGATTGACTTCCACGGTGAAGGAATAACATCGTGTAATAAAAATCAAACCTGCAAAATTATAATTTGCGTAATTACTGGTGGTAGGACCTCTTGGGAGTCCGCACGGGTAGGTACCACCACCCCGCCTATTTCCGCCGTGAAGCAGTAATGCGTTTCGGTTTGAAGGGTGGGGCAGCCGTTGTAACTATACTGAGACCTTAGAACTTATATCTCAAGGTGGGTGGCGCATTTACGTTGTAGATGTCTATGGGCTCCAGTAACCACTTAACACCAGGTTGGCTGTGAGCTCGTCCATCCATCTATGCAATAAAAAAAACGAAAAAAAAAATACAAATTATAACTGTACTGTCAATATGTTTTATATATGAATCAATTTTAAAACGTCGAATAATCTGCTATAGTTTTTTTTGATACTCAACAATAACATTCCGTGTTTAATTGTATTATTCCAACAGTGTCCAAACAATTTCCTAAGTTTAAAGATGTCTGTGTTGTCGTGAAAAAGTCACAACTTAGAAACTTAGGCTATGACTTATTCAGTGTAAGGTCGAGTTTAGTTTGCCGTGTTCATTAAAGTTTTAGCACAAGACTGACCTCTTACGCCTCAGAGTAAAAGTAATGGTGTTGTCAAACGAAATTTACATTAAGCTTCAGCTGTTAATTTACTCTTCTTAATACATATGCGCAAAGTGAAAACATGAATCAATTAACAAAATTTCACGCTCACAATAAACAATACATATCGACGCTTGAAAGGCAAACGTGACTAAGCGACAATGCGTGAACTTTACAGTAGACTAATTTAAAGTTGAAATACCTGAAAAAAATTCTATTTTAACGAATCTAGCTTTAGGATTGAAATGATTTTAATAGACCTAGAAATATATATTTTTTGCGCATCGAATATGGTTATTGCCTATCATTTATGTGCAAAGCAGTTATTGTCGCTTAATCAAGTTTGCCTTTCAAGCGTCGATATGAAAAAAGTTAATATCGATTTTATTACTGTACCGAGGAAGGTATGCTCAGCACTATTTTCATTACAATTTTAAAGTATTTTCTCTGAGCGAATTCGTTCAAAGCGAGAAACTAACGAAATTCCTGCATCGACCTTGTTTTCGAAATAAATGAAAATATAAAGTCGACGTAGCTAAGCTTGTACTGCGCAGCGGTGTAGCTCTCCCGTTCCAGTTAGAGGCACGGTACCCAGTTTCAGTCGGTTCTCGTGTCTCGAGTACTCTCGACCTTTCTAGGAGCAGTAATCGACACCGTTTCCTCACATTTCGAGCGCCAAATTCAAAATTCTAATCCGTATTTTCTTTTTCAAAAAAAGAAAAAAAAACAATGTTCTTGTCTTTGTTTTTTGAAACGCATTCAAACTATTTTTAAATATTCCAAATTCAAAATGTTTTTAATAGTTGAAAAAAAGAAATTGGTTCTTGTCGAATTTTAAGTTTTCTAAAAAAATTAACACCTACATAACAATGATTTGCAACAGTTATCAAGGGCTAATTTTGAGTTTTGTTTCGATATCCTTGAGCTGTCAATTTAATGAAACCATAGCGAAGACTGCCAGTAGATATCAAGGTAAGTTCTCAATTACTAATTAAATTAAAACCTTACTTGTAAAACACAGTTTCATCATAGCCCCAATTAATATTATACGATAAAATGTTTTTGTAAAAACAGACTTTTGGGTTTTAATAGCCTTATGCCTCGGGAGATGAAGTTTTTGTTGGCTTTTGGTAATTAATATCTCGAATATCTATACTAATATATAAATCTACAGTGGTTTTTACGGATGTTCCGTTATAACTACTGAACCATGCTTCCGATTGACTTGAAACTTGATATCCATGTAGAAAATACACGTACTTAATGGATAGGTTAATATTTATATGAGTGTTGGACTCCCTAATAATAATGACAATAAATAATAATGTTAATTTTAAATGCGCAGCGAAGCGAGCGAGTACGGCTAGTATTCTATATAACTAACGAGAATATAATTTTTTTACACATTAAACTCTTTTATAATGTGTATTTAATGTTTAATGTAATAATGAAACAATAATCTCTTAAAGTTTTGATTTATCGTACAATACTCGTCCCACAGCGCAGTAATTCAAATTTATTATTTAAGATTATAAATATAAAACTGAATTTTCTTCGGTGGCAATACATTAACAATGCGCAACGGTTTTGATACTTTAGAAGCAATTAATTAAAGCGTCCCCATAATTATTCTAATGATGAATGCCTAATAAATATAAAGTGAAATCGTGAACAAAGACTTAAATTAATGATGTGATGACAACAACAGAGTATCCCATTATTATTTCAGGTACCATAATGGGGTTATTTTCATGATACCTTAGTTACGTTCATTTTTATATACATTGAATGGAATTTAGAAACGGAGAACAATATCTAATCACGGAATTGAATTATTCGTCAAGAGGCTTTTTAGAGCCACGATTGCTTCTTAACTTCAGACTCCTGGCTGAGCCCGTGCTCACCTAACTGTCCTGGTGAAACTGGAAGGCTTCCGGGCCACCAGTAATCCTTTAGTTATTAAAATAAAAACTTCAAACAGTTAAGACGGTTATAACGAATCTTTGTACTAAATTCTGCATTATGAAATGTGATTTTCTTTTCTCTCATGACTCTCTCCGTAGACGTGAGAATAAAAACGCGATACAAAATTTAAATGAAATCAAGAGTATGAGATACGTATGCATGTTAAACTTCCACACGGAATGTTTGTATAGTTATTAATTTTGAAAACAAGTATGTTAATATTGATATTAAAACGTTAAAAAAAAGAATTATATTATATAATATCGTCACGTTATATTTAAATACTGGTGGTGGGACCTCTTGTGAGTACGCACGGGTAGGTACCACCATCCCGCCTATTTCTGCCGTGAAGCAATAATGCGTTTCGGTCTGAAGGGTGGTGTAGCCGTTCTAATTATACTGAGACCTTAGAACTTTTATCTCAAGGTGGGTGGCGCATTTACATTGTAGATGTCTATGGGCTCCAGTAACCAATTAACACCAGGTGGGTTCTGAGCTCGTCCACCCATCTAAGCAATAAAAAAATAAAATAAAAATTATTCGCCAAAAGCGATCTCTTCCAGACAACCGTTTAATTTACAGAAATAACGGGATACATAAAAATAGTTATAGCAGGTATGTTGCGGTGTACTATAGACAGTTGTGAACAATTGTCAAATAATACGCTAAAATAAAGCCTGTGAAATTTTACAGCTCTTATCTAAACTATCCAGTGCGGCGCCCGAATTGAAAACATTAGGTTTCATTGAAATGATGAAACGTTCACGATTTTTATTTTTATTGCATAGATGGTTGGCCCAGCTCACAACCCACCTGGTGTTAAGTGGTTACTGGAGCCTATAGACATCTACAACGTAAATGCGCCACCCACCTTGAGATATAAGTTCTAAGATCTCAGTATAGTTACAACGGCTGCCCCACCCTTCAAACCGAAACGCATTACTGCTTCACGGCAGAAATAGTCGGGGTGGTGGTACCTACCCGTGCGGACTCCCAAGAGCTCCTACCACCAGTGATTACGCAAATTATAATTTTGCGGGTTTGGTTTTTATTACACGATGTTATTCCTTCACCGTGGAAGTCAATCGTGAACATTTGTTGAGTACGTATTTCATTAGAAAAATTGGTACCCGCCTGCGCCGGATTCGAACACCGGTGCATTGCTACGCATACGAATGCACCGGACGTCTTATCCTTTAGGCCACGACGACTTATTATCCACGAATCGTGTAACAAGGCCTTATATTTCATCAAACACTATAATCTGCAAGGACAAACAAACATTACCCTAAAACTGTTTACAAACATGATTATGTAATTAGCTTAATTATATAATTGAGAACAAAAGAACCCAAATATATTTTCTCAATTAAAACCAAATCGTCTAAGAACTCGGTCGTGAAATCATTAAATCCATAAACAATAATTACTTTGATAGACAAACATGTATATTCAATTTCTGAATAATTCGAAGCCCTTGCTACGCATAGATAACGTACAATAGAGGCAATTTATCAGAATTATGAAACGTTTCAGACAATAAGGCGACTTTGTCGAACAAAACTTACCAAAGGGATACGATATATTTGTTTTATTGAAAATATTAGTATTTATAATGATAGATATGTAAATATCTTCAGCGAATTCTTTGTTAAAAAGTATGTAGTTATATTGTCACTCTACAAAGCTAATTTGAAGCGCCTATAACTGAAATAATAGGCAAGAAGGACTATTATTACCTCGAAGCTTGTAAACTGCGTGAATAGATGTAAACTAAGAAATATATATAAATATATTTTTTTCGTGAGCTTTTTTGTCCATATTCCTCGTAGATATTATAGTATTGAGATAATATCGAAAAAATGTGTGCAATTCACACGTGGTAGAAGTAAAACCTTCCAAAATTAAAATACAATTATCCTAAACGTCTTAAGTATATGTAAAATTTTGTCATTAGTAAATAATTGTAAGGTAGCGCCCTCTGTGAATTGATATTTTAATTTCACGTATAATCCTAAATTAAAATTCACTACAAGAGCTTTCATACACACGTTAGTATTAAAAATCTCACAGATGGCGCTGTATTAAATAGTATGTATATAATATTTCTGTCTCATTCTTTGCTGGCTTCATCCTACACATTTTTGTATTTGTGTCTCTTACCTGTCGTTTTTTCCGTTGCATCCGGTTTGAAATCACAACGATTCTAAAGAAGTTTTCACTTCAAAAAAATTGTATACGTCACATCACTACATAGTATAAAACAAAGTCGCTTTCTCTGTCCCTATATCCCTATGTATGCTTAAATCTTTAAAATTACGCAACGGATTTTGATGCGGTTTTTTTTAATAGATAGAGTGACTAGATAGATGAAGGTTTACACGTATAATAACATACATTAAATAGTGGAGAAATCAATAATAAATTACATCTTCCGAAGCGAAACGAGGGCGGGTGGCTAGTATAACATAAATCAAGAATTTAGTATTATTATTAAAAACTATTAAAAAGTGCGTAGGTACTATTTGATAATCTATATTAAATTTTGGTTTCCAATATTTGACACAAGAACTCCGTAACAAAACAAACAATTTAATACAAAACTATTTGTTGGTGAATTTGTAACTGTTCACGAACAATACTGGCCGTGAATCATACCCTTGTCTATATCGTCTACATTTTCAAGACAAACATTTATTATTATATGAAATATACTGTACAGTAGCTACAGCTAGGCTAGCTGGGCATTCGTTAGAAAAACTTAAAAAAAATATGTCTTATTAACATTATTTGCTCAAAGATCTTTTACTGTGTGAAGCTTTTCTATAATCTAACTTAAGAAATTACTTGAAGTTGACGTTAATAGCTCTTTCCATGCATCCGAGTTATTATTACTATTGTTGATCGAAAATCCGAGTATATAAATAGTATTATGGTCTTATTTTAAATTCTTACTAGCTGAGCCGTCGAACTTCGGACCGACTAATAGTCAGTGAATGTCGTGTTACAGATTAGCTGAACTAAATATGACTTTACCATTCAGACAGCACGATCCAGGCGTATCGTAGCTTGATTATATTTTCCTTAGTTAAGGAAAAATAAATTTCTGAATGCACGCATAAATATTTCATCATCATGTTTTTTTGTTTTTTTTTCATTAGATGGGTGGACAAGCTCACAGACCACCTGGTGTTAAGTGGTTACTGGAGCCCATAGACATCTACAGCGTAAATATGCCACCCACCTTGAGATATAAGTTCTAAGGTATCGGTATAGTTACAACGGCTGCCCCGCACTTCAAACCGAAACGCATTACCGCTTCACGGCAGAAATAGGCAGGGTGGTGGTATCTACCCGTGGGGACTCATAAGAGGTCCTACCACCAGTAAAAGTGCGGCCGGTTCGTTGCCACCTGCATCCGGCGTGACCCAGCGATTTTGACCAGTTCGTCGGTCCTATGGTAGGTGGTCGTCCCACACTGCGCTTGCCAGTGCATGGTCTCCACTCCACTCGAGGATCTTTTTGCCCCATCGACCGCCCGATCTTCGCGCTATGTGGCCTGTCCACTGCCCTTTTAGCTTACTAATCCTATGGGCTATGTCAGCAACTTTGGTTCTTCTAAAACAAATACTTAGTCTGGCCATAAATACTGTTACAATTAAAAATAAACAAAATATTACATTTGAATTTGGAATCTGTCATTTTTATATGATTGCTCATTGAGTTTTCTCATTTTGGCACCAATACATTGTACAATATTTTGCGATATTAAAATGGAGTGGGTTGATAAAGAGAACCGAATCGCTGTGATTGCATTACACAAAGTAGGTATGGAGCCAAATGCAATTTTTAAAACTCTCCATACGCTTGGTATTAGTAAAATGTTTGTGTACCGGGCTATTAATAGGTGCAATGAGACCTCCTCTGTTTGTGACAGAAAAAGATCTGGCCGTCCACGTAGTGTTCCTACGAAAAAGGTGGTCAAAGCAGTAAGGGAAAGAATTCGAAGAAATCCTGTCCGAAAGCAAAAGATTTTATCTCGGGAGATGAAGATAGCACCGAGAACCATGTCGCGTATTTTAAAAGATGACTTAGGACATGCAGCCTATAAGAGACGTACTGGTCATTTCTTAACTGATAATTTCAAAGAGAATAGGGTGGTAAAATCGAAACAACTACTCAAGCGGTACGCAAAGGAAGGTCATAAAAAATTTTTTTTTACGGATGAGAAAATTTTTACAATTGAGCAACATTTTAACAAACAAAATGACCATATTTATGCTCAAAGCTCTGAGGAAGCTTCCTAATTAGTCGACAGAGTGCAACGTGGGCACTATCCGACTTCAGTGATGGTTTGGTGGGATATTAGCTATGAAGGAGTGACTGAGCCATCCTTTTGTGAAAAATGTATCAAAACATCGGCACAAGTGTATCAAGATACCATTCTTGAGAAGGTAGTGAAGCCCCTTAACAACACCATGTTCAATAATCAAGAATGGTCCTTCCAGCAAGACTCGGCGCCAGTTCATAAAGCTCGGTCTACGCAGTCTTGGTTGGAAACGAACGTTTCGGACTTCATCAGAGCTGAAGACTGGCCGTCGTCTAGTCCCGATCTTAATCCGCTGGATTATGATTTATGGTCAGTTTTAGAGAGTACGGCTTGCTCTAAACGCCATGATAATTTGGAGTCCTTAAAATAATCCGTACGATTGGCAGTGAATTTTTTTCCCATAGAAAGAGTGCGTGCTTCTATTGATAACTGGCCTCAACGTTTAAAGGACTGTATTGCAGCCAATGGAGACCACTTCGAATAAGCTTTTTATACTTTAAATTGTTTTATATTTATGTATTACTGTAAAAGTAAGTAAGTACTGTATACTGTAAAAGTAATAAATGTTATTTGCAATAGATATTTTTCTATTTTTTTTAATTGTAACGCTATTTATGGCCAGACTTAGTTTATATGTCAATACTTTTTTATTACTGATATAATTCCACGTTTTTTTTTTAAATCTAAAATACGCGATTATCCGAATATTGTGGATATATCTTGTCGATTCGGAATATTTATTTAAATACGTTCTTTAATTTGATGGGAGAATTGAAGATATTGAAGATAAAAGATATTTATATAAATTACTAGCTGACCCGGCAGACTTCGTAGTGCCTCAATCGATAAATAAAAGACCTAAACTTTTGTTGAAGATAAACTTAAAACAAACAAAAGGAATCCGTCCCACGGGGGACACATCAAAGGAAAACCAAAATTGTTATTTTTATTTAATTCCGAATATTTTTATATTTATCTAACCTTTTAAACCTTATCTGGACTTCAACAAATAATTCAAGACCAAAATTAGCCAAATCGGTCAAGCCGTTTTCATGTTATGTCGTGACAACGGAAAACGGGTTTCATTTTTATATACCTATATATAGATAATTGATATCAACGGATGAACATTAAATGTTTGTCAGTTACGAAATCCACACATATTGTGTTTGGGGGAAAAAAATCTTTAAATATTTTTTTTAGTAAATTCTCCAATGTTTTTAATAGTTATTCCGCTATTCGAGGCGGAGACAAATATAACAACACAAAAACTATTAAAATCGGTCTAGCCGTTCTCGAGTTATAAGTGTGTAACAATCCACTTTGTATTATATGTATATTATAATAAGATATAAATAGGTGAGGTTAAGGCGTAGTATGAGTTCATATCTCGGTTATTATTAGATAAACGGTAGCTTGGTGTACACAGTTATTTATTTTTTATCCCGCGTGATTTCTATACATTGTGTTAAATCCATTATTGTATTTGTAAACAATATTTTTTTAAACTATTGCCACAAATATAATGACACAATATCTATAAAGATATACCGAGTATTTTTTGTAAAATTTAGTTGATGAAATGTACCGGATTTGATAAACCGAACCTTAAATAACGAACCTAAAATAAAAGAGTCCATCTATCAAATGAATCATCGAGTCTTGTCTTTTTTGTTGTTTTAAGTGAGTGCCCGTGAAGAAATCCTTCTCAAATATTGGAGATTGGGATTTTCCGAATTTTTTTTTAACAACAATCTATATTGTGTTATTTAGAAAAAATATACCTCAGTATTCTCTTCGATTTTCTCGAGTCGTAGAGATAATGAAAATTACTTTTATGATTTAATATCGAGATTTTCATTGTCTTTATATTATTTTCGAATGTGTTTTAGTTGCCGTGGTCACAGACATTTATGGTGCTATACGTCCTCCTTTGAATATTAGACTACCATTTATTTTTCTAAAAAAAAACACGTTTCATTTCACACTGTATGAACTAACTGTACCTTGATGTTTGGCAGTTTGTTTGATTTAAGTTTTGATCTGCACGAATATATAACTTATTTTTTACATAATTTTATTTATGGTTTCACTATAAGTTAAAGAACACCATGAAGCTATCTAAATCCGGAAATCTATCGCTGATTCCTTTTTTTTTTATTATTATTTTATGATTGAAGGATTACTGGTGGCCCGGAGGCCTTTCCAGTTTCACCAGGACAGGTGGGTGAGCAAAGGCTCAGCCAGGAGGGGTGGGATTTGCTAACAGCTACCCGAGCGCCTCCGAAAAGGAGAACTAACAGCTCAAGAGCAGCTGCTTCGCGAATGAATCTACTACCGGATCGGAATCGCGACCCGCTGAGAAGATCCGGCGAGAAACTCAGCGAGCTGATACATGGGTTAGGTTGCACGGCGAACTCTTTGTCGAGTTCGACGAGTACGGTTACCGGGGTCCCTAAGCCTGCTCCTAGTGTTAGAGCTGAAGGCGTCTAATGCAAAGGTTATTGGATCTGATGGATCCGTAAGGACGTGTCTAGGGCGTCGACGGTGACTGGCTCCTGCGTGATCAGGATTCGGAGAGCGCTGATTCCTCCAAGCTTCACATAGATTTTTTGATTTTAAGAGCTCACAAAATCTTAAATTTAAACGAGCAATCCATCAAACGGTCGAGAGATTTCCTGCAAACTTACACTGAAAATGATACATAAAACCCGACTTTGGCGATACAATTACAATCAGAACTTGGCAATAAACTGTATTGGGATCTTGTGATTTAACAACTCTCCGATAGCGACGTGAGGTAACTAGCTGATAAGCAGAGTACATTTGTTTCTGATAAATTTTTAAACATCTTCAAACTATTATTCGGAATAAATTACGCCCTTAGCATAATGATCATACTTTTAATTTAGCTACTTATAGTTACTGCTAAACTAATTGAATATGCAATTTCGAAAAGGGCACATGTCGCATATTTTGTCAAATACGTTTTTACATGTCGTTTTGAGGCTTACCTACACTCATTTTATAATAATTCCAGTAATTTTCAATTGCTAATTAACATTAAAATATATCTCAAAAGTTAATATTTTAAATTGTACACTGCTTTAGAAAATAATCAGTTTTTTTTCATTTCCTGAACATTTTACATTTTCAGAGATGTGCCCTTTTCGAAATTGCATATTCAATTATATGAATGTGCAACAATAAATCTTCATCTGAATTAAACGAAAATAAAAATATCAAATTGGTTACACACATATTCTCTTACCTTAATAATTGAATATGTACAAAAGTCGCAAAATAAACACGGAGTTACTGTAAACTCGCAGCTGAGCGAGTAATTATTCTCTCTACCTCATTAGTGCAAGCTCAGATTGAATTACTTAGCGACTTACAGAGCCAAAATATAATTTATAAAACTTACTTAACGTACAGGCAGATAGATTCAGTTGATATGCAACTGTAAAAACTTAAATTTAAACGATTTTAATCTATAAATTAAAGTAAAGAATTTTCAAATTCAAACGTTGATAGAAATGCCAGATTGTAGTCCAGATCCATTTTGTTTTCAATACTGCAGTCATTGATACCATCGGAAATGTTACTAAACGAGTATTCCTAATAATTTGTCTGTCGTCGTCTTGACACAACATTCTATAGAAAATATATAAAGCAAGTAAATGGTATACAGATTTAAACGCTCTGCAATGCTATTCACATCTCCATGTTTAGGTGTTTAAACGCGCGTGGCACAGCTGAGTTATGCATGAATTCAAATTTATTAGTACCGGTGGCACTAGAGGAGGATCGTGGACGTGTCTCCCTAACGTAAAAGTCATGTCTTTCTAGAATACCACTGAAATATGCACCTTAATAAATACTTTATACCTTTCTTCATTAATTCCAGTTGCCACTGAATTACCGAGCTCTCTAGCTGCGGCGTTGGCTGCTGGAAAAGTAAAAGTTGAAAACCGGAGTTAAGTCGAATTGAGTCGAAGGTATCTTGTATGGATATTAAGAGTTGCGACTCTGGCATCGTGCCCTTTATTTTGAGCGGGGCCGAACCTCGCACCGAGGTGCCCGCGTTATATATGGGCTAAGCTACACCCCTGCCCACTAAGCTATGCACCACATGCTAAGAAGAATATTTCGGTTAAAGTTAAGGAGCTAATTGAGAATGTCAAGGACAATCGAGTTCACATACTTTAGTTTGTCATTAATTGTCTTTATGCTCTTTATAGTTATGCCAAACATTTTAGAAGATTTGACATAATCCATAAAGATCCTTAAACAATCCGCTTGCTTTACGGTTGAACGAATTCACAGCTTACCTAGTATTCAGTTACCTAAACTCATGGAAATCAATGTAAATACCACCAAGCAAGCCTTACTATTTCGCAGCAGAAACAGGCAGGGTGGTGGTGAAAACCCGTGCGAGCGATGCTATAAAACTGTAAAATTTGTTTTAATCATAATATCTACGAATCGCGAAAACTAGAGAAAATACTAAATATCTAACGTGCAATTTGTTAGTTGAACGGTCTGTTGCCGATAGGCAGTCTATACAATTACGTCGAAACAATATGTTTCAATCATAAAGCCAACAGAAGCGGAATCGAAAGAAAAAAAATACCAACACCCGCAACGTACTTGTGTTTTTGATTATGACGCAAAGCCTCGTGTCCCGGGGTTTAACGGAATGTATTACGAATCCAGGTATCGGCTTAGGTCTCATTCTTTTGTTTTCCTTTAGTAATGCATGACCTGTCCCTGCCCAGGTTAATAATGGCTTTAGTTCCACGCCTCCACAGAAATGGAAATGTTATCAGAAATTGTAGTTTTTCATATCAGTTATAGATTGGTATTTTTGGGTACTATTGGGATTGGGGCAGGGAGCCTATGAAACAGACAGGGATGGATTGTGTGAAAGAGATGATGGACATGTAAGAGATGGGTGTGGGTCCAGAGATGACGTATGATAGGCCTGGATGAAAAAAGAGGACATTCTGCGGCGACCCCGTATAGTGGAATAAGGGCAAGAAGCAAAAGAAGAAGAGATAGAGAGAAAGAGTATTCTTTATTGTACACCAAAAAACAAATAAACAGTGCGATACATTAAATACAAAAAAGTACAATTGGCGGTGTCATCGCTAAGAGCGATCTCTTCCAGACAATCATCAGGTGGACAAGAGTCATTTGGAAACGAATTACGCGCGGTGTACCAATCCAGTTAAGTACATACACATATGTACACATACATATACACATACATAGATACATACACATGCATACATACATACAATAGATATAGAATAGACAGATAACTTGTGAAGTTGTGAGAAATAAGTTTATCGTGTAGATTTAAATCAAATTGTATTATTTCGTAGTAACCAAGCATATAAAACGAATTGTTATAGATTTTTTCGGAACAGCTACCGTAAAGTAAGAACGATTGAATTATAGAGCTTCCAAAAAATATAACTTTGAAGTACTATAAACATGATTCATTTTGCTGATTGTAATATATATCCCCGAAATATGCTTTTATATAAAAATACGACTTTAACCTCTTGTCTCATGGTGGCGGCATTATGATGTCTATGTACTCATATAAGCATTTGACACTATTAGCGATGTGTTTGGTTGTAAATACGAAATTGTATCATCACAAACATCAAATCCAGCTTAAATATTTGAATATAATAATCTTATATATATAAAAATGAATGGTTGTTCGTTAGTCTCGCTAAAACTCGAGAAGGGCTGGACCGATTTGGCTAATTTTGGTCTTGAATTATTTGTAGAAGTCCAGGGAAGGTTTAAAAGGTGGATAAATATGGAAATGTTCGGAATTAAATAAAAATAACAATTTTGTTTTCCCTTTGATGTGTCCCCCGTCGGAAGGATTCCTTTTGTTTGTTTTAAGTTTATTTTATACAAAAGTTTAGGTCTTTTATTTATCGATTGATGCACTACGAAGTCTACCGGGTCAGCTAGTTACATAATAAAGTAAAGTAAGTTTGCTCTTTATCGTATTACTAGCGACCCGCCCTCGCTTCGCTTCGGAAACTGTAATTTATTATTGATTTTTCCACTATTAAATGCATATTATAATACATATAAACCTTCCTCTTTAATCACTCTATCCATTAAAAAAAACTGCATCAAAATCCGTTGCGTAGTTTTAAAGATTTAAGCATACATAGGGATATAGGGACAGAGAAAGCGACTTTGTTTTATACTATGTAGTGATATCCGAATCGTTAATCCTATTTCACTGTATTTACAATGCTTCATTGTACAGAGTGGCTTTAGTATTATGCTGGCAGTATTTTGGCAGTCAACATATATCTATTGCTAAGCAGACATTTACTATTCCGGGGCTTGCAACTGGCTGGTTTATTTGCGTATAGAGTAAATTTGAATCGGATAGAGTGAGTTCTTCCTTAAACATATATAAATAGAAGTGATTCACAAATTAGTTATACACTATAATTGAAGTGTCTTTTTTTTCTTAGATGGGTGGACGAGCTCACATCCCACTTGGTGTTAAGTGGTTACTGGAGCCCATAGACATATTTTTTTTATTGCTTAGATGGGTGGACGAGCTCACAGCCCACCTGGGGTTAAGTGGTTACTGGAGCCCATAGACATCTACAACGTAAATGCGCCACCCATCTTGAGATATAAGTTCTAAGGTCTCAGTATAGTTACAACGGCTGCCCCACCCTTCAAACCGAAACGCATTACTGCTTCATGGCAGAAATAGGCAGGGCGGTGGTACCTACCCGTGCGGACTCACAAGACGTCCTACTACCAGTAATCTCGGGCATAATTTTTTTTGCCTATTTACGAGTATGTGCGTCTGTGTTCTTAGTGCGAGTTTTTTAACGTTCTCGATGGTGTAAAGTTAACTCAGATTTGTATGCAGTCGGAACAGCGCTCGTAGCGGCAAACGTAGGCAAACGTTCCAACTCCATACAAATTTGAGTTATTTGTTACGCTATCGAGAGCGTTAAAGAACTCGCACTAAGCACACTGGATGCTATTCTGTTCTTCGTCTATTCTTCGCCTTGGTTAATAGAGGACCTCACGGGGCTCTGCTTGGAATTAATTTGTTAACGTCTGCCCTAGCACTGGCCTAACAGAAAATTGTCTGGTACACATATTGAGTGACATTCATACGTAAATTCAATTAAATATACACTTTTGTATTATGATGTTCTTACACAAGACTACTAAGCTAAAACAATTACATAGCTTATTCATATTTATAGCATGTATTCATTTTCTTAAATTATAATACATAGCATTAAAAGTTGGAAAGAATATGTATTAATGTGAGCGGTAGACAGTATTATCACGTTCTTGGTTTCTTATCTTTTAATGTACGAAGGGCCAGAAAGTAACTCTTTAAATATTTAGAATTACAATTTATCATGACACATAACACAGTTCTTAGTTTAATTGCGATTAACTCAAAATTAGAACAGTACAGAGTCTGCTTGCTTCATTTTAATTCATACTACCCTACCTAGATTCTGTATAAGTTTACGGCGTCGGTACTAGTTGAACTATTTTGTTCATGACCCGGATTCGACTTTTTTCCCCTACTTATTTGCTGGTAGCTTAGGGGGCTAATACAGTTACGCCCGGACGGGTAGGTGAGCTCACGGGCCCAATCTGGGAGAGTTTGCTAACACTAGCCCTAGCAAGAGCAGTCCTTCACAGAATCTACCAAAGATCGTTATCGCGATCCCGTATTTGACATATAAATTTACATTAACATTTCTTCTACGCAATAAAGTATTAGTGATACTGAAACACAAGCTGAACAGATACATTTTGTGTCGCCGGTTCTGAACTGATAAACACATTTCCACTTAAACTTCTCAGCGTTCCGGATTCAAGTTTGACAGTCTGAGCCGGAGGTGTAGGTCTGCCGATAAATTCGAAACGATTATTTTAATTTATGGTTTCGAGATTGAAAAGTAAATTTAGAAAATACTAAAATAGGTTATGCCGCTCCAAAAAAGTAATTAAATGATGGAGCCAGTAATGCCTAATTCGGGAACATTTTATTTAATAGTGTTTTGCCTATTACGCAATGTATTTATAACTTTTGATTAGTTGATACGCGGCATATGCAGTTTCGAGTGATACCTTTGTGCTATATTGAAGATTCTCGTACTATAAACTTAGTGGAATGACAACAATTTGTACCTAGTTCACACAGGGCTCGAAAGGCCATTGTTACTTGAAGAATAGGTTCATTTTACGTATTAAATTTTCTGTTTTACTATATTATTTGTTATAAAATTGGAATACAGAAAACTGTTCCGAATTTTTAAGTTAGCAGAACAGCTATCAATATCGATTTAACAAAAAAAAATCAAATTGGTCGACCAACTAAAGTAAAAAAGATACTGAGCTGTTTTGTCTTTCACTGTAAATGTTTAGATGATTGTTGTTTTTCGTTCATTTTGTGACGAGCAGTTTTATTTCGGCTTTGATAATTGAAACTTTGATCCAATGTTAGCGGGATTGATGTTATTTTATCTGTGGGTGACCGCAAATTACTCTTCCTATACCTTATAATAATAAAACTTTATTCCAACAGAATTTAGATTGTATTTACAAAATTATTTGAACTTCCGCACGAACAACAGCTTCTTCATTTGTAATAAGCTGTCTAGGCTGCTTTTAAGTATTTCTGTTTCTAATACTATCAAATTACTATAGTTACTGATAAATATAATTTTCATACTTAACATCAAAACTGAATACGTTTTTCGATCACGATTTTATACGAAACAGTCCAAGTAATGCTTACACAAAGCGAAAAAGGCAGTTCAGTGCCTGCAAAGAACTTTTATAACAACGACTTTACAAGTTAGGATTCTTATATTGTACTAGTTGTTGTTGAATTCTCAAGAGGTTTTAATATTTCTTTGCTTATTGTTCGATATAATTACATTACTTTACAACGGGAGTTGTTTGTATTAGTGTGATATATTTTTACTGCATTAGCTAAACTGACGATACTAAGAACTACTAATTTTAAGTTCCTTGAAGAAATTGCAAAGTGAAAGCCATGTTACATTATACGGCCTACCACTAGAAAAATGTCTTGGCACTGTCAGTAATCAGTGACAGTTGGGCTGTATTATTTGCAGTCAATGTAAAATTTAGTAATAGTAATTAGCGTGGTATGGACATATGATGCGTAGAGAGAAGATGCATGTGACTAGGAGATGTATGGTAATGATAGTGCAAGATAGGTAGGGAGTAGAGGTGGACTGAAGAAGACATGGATGGAGTGTGTGAATGACGATAGGAGAGAAAGAGAGAGAACGAGTGAGCGTTGAAATAAAGGCTGATAGAAGAGAATGGAAGAGAAAAATTAGCTGTGCGTACCCCACCTTGTGGGATAAGGTGGAGAAAAAGAAGAGGTAAAATTAAGTAATACATAGGTAAAAACTTGCTTATACTTTTTTTTTACTTATAACGCCTAATTAAATATCAAACCGAACTGATATTTAGGTAATTTTATAATTTAATTTAATTTAAATTTTAAATAATTTTCTTTATTCTATTGATATTGTTCTAGATATTAAAGTGAAAATGAAGTGAGTTAAAACTTATTGTATTATCGTATTAGAAGCTAGAGACGATCCAGATTGCGTACCCATATACCGGGTTATTCGTCAGGAATAGCCGGGCATTTTATTATCAATATAAGTTTAATTGAACCATGTGTAAACTTTTGTCTTTTATCGAGTTGCTTGTGCCAACATTTAGTTGTAAGTACCAGTGTAAGTAACAGAATCCCACTATTAAATTATAAATCATAATAACATGTAAATTAATTAACGAGCAGGAAACGATAAGTAATGAAAGAGAGCATTTTCGAGGTGATAAAAATTCACTTAATGCGGTTTCTTTTAACTATCCGCAGAAAACAATATTTTAACGTTTCAGAATCAGAAGAAATTAAAGAAACATAATATTATTTTGCGTATTGTTTACAGCGCTTTAAAAATTCTTAGTTGCAAGTTAACATGATTTGCCACTCTCGAAGCAGAGAATAAACATTGCCGAGAAAATGAAATAATTCTGCGTGAAGACTTACACTGCCTATATTTTTGCTTTACAGTGGTTATATTATTAATGTCACCAGAATATAATAACATTTTTATAAGTTTTCATTAAAAAAAATTGTAAAATCACTTCTATACGGTATAAGGCGGAGCGGTTTAAGGTGTGGTTTGAATTATGTAAATTTAAAGAATAAAAATTCATTGTTTTTTTCTTTAAGCGTAGTCGAGTCTTCTTCTTAAAAATATCTGTGAAAGGGTTATAGAAGAGTAAATGCCTTTTCCCCGTCCGTTCCGGCATTCACTTTAGACCACGTGGGCTGGTACATCGTCTGCCTATTAAGAGAAATAAAAAAAATCCAAGGAACCAGCGCTTGTCAAACTCCACCACCGCATCGTCATAATGCGGTAGCGTCAACGCATAACAATGATTTTGAAAGTCTGAAACTTTGGGAAAGTTATACTTTGGAGTCTCGTTTGCGACATTGTAGAATTAGATGATGCGGTTACTCGAAATTAGATTTGTTCGAAATGCGGTTCGGATGTAACCAGTTTGACGTTATATTTGAAATTTTTGATCCGGAGGAAGGCTGGAGTAACGCGACAAACTTTGTAGGTCAGCTTGGTTGGTTAATGAAAGAATAGGTGGGTCAATTTTAAATTTAAATGAATAACAGATACCAACTATCGGTTTGTTGAATGTGTGAAAACATCAACAGAATTAAGAAAATCTATTAAACATTGTTCATCTTAATTATTCTGCTGATTATTTACGTACAATTATTATTTAATAATATCGAATTATGTAACATAAATAGCATTAAGGCTTATTGCGCCGTAAGGTTTATTGCGCCGGAAGCTGTCAAGCGGAAGGCGCCAATAAAATATTATAAGTATAAAGAAATATGAATGAACTATTTACTTGTTTATGAAATTACTAATTATATTATAAGACAATAATAAGTTCTATATATTTCCTAAGTTCGTAATTAATGAATTATGTGAGGCCGGAAGTGTTGCTCGATAACACTATAGTGTACAGTAATACTTTTACTTTCTCAAGGTGAAACCCCAGGATTGAAGAATTCCTATCTTCCGCTCCTCCGTTACAATTCGATTAAATCACAAAAAAAGTTTTTAACCGACTCTCTGAATTACTCAAAACAAAGTTTTAATTTTCTATTCTATTCGTATTTTTATAAGACTTGTATTTCTCTTAAGCGTTAAACACAAAAGTATCGGCAGGCTATTAAACTTCAAACATATTATTTAGACCAATACAAAAACTAAGCTTTTTACAACATGCAACGATTTTACGAGCCACAGAATAAAAACGGTTCATTTAACTTCTCTCGTGTGTTGTAAAAACAAAACAGCAAGCCGGACCGTTAGTTGTCAACTAGCCTGCAAACGCGATGTTGCGAGTAATCCAATTTGAAAGTTGCGCTCGACGAACCGTACTCCCCGTCATAATTAACTGGCCGTGTACAGTGGCCATGAATAACTAAATCCCCTCTGACAGTTCTACAACCAAGAACACTTTGAGAGCCACTAATCTCACAGCCAGCATAATAATGAAAATGGCAATGCGGAACACCAAACAAAACATATGAACATCAACTTACCTCCCAACTTAACTGTGCGTTAATATTTATTAACAACAATGAACAACTTCATATTTCAGTCCTAAAACATTTACTTTACAAATGTAGTTTCCTCGGCGCAATCGTGCCTGATAGGTAACCCTAGCGTACATTTATACTCTATAAAAGATTGTGGAGCAATTTAAAAGGCTACCAAGGCTGTATCGTATACGTGAGCGAGAAACTCTTATAAATATTTGATACTAGGCACTTGGATATTTGCCTGCGCTTGCCGTCGAATAAATCTGGTGATACCAAGTACCGAAAATATTATTGGAAAAACTTCAAAGGCCGTAGAAGTAAATTGAACATTCTTTATTAAAAATTATCAAACAACAGTTCAACTTACTATGAACAGTAGATTGTCAAAGTATTGAAAATTAAAGAGCGAGCTATGAGCGATGTAACTACGTCGAAGATTAAGTCCGTAAGCTGCAGACAGCCGTTGCACAATAATACAAATCAAACATTTACGATTACAATTTAGTTACATCTATTGGTTCCTGTAAACAATTCAGAAATGCTCCAGTATTCCACTCTCCTTCTATACGAATCATCATCTTTCTCTTGCTCTTCTCCTAGTCACCTGGGGTCGACGCAACATATTTTCTCCTTCCATATTTCGCTATCATATACCTTGTCTTCGCTCACTGTCCTCTTATACATATCGCCTTTCACGCAATCCATCCATTTCTTCTTCCTCTATAGCCTTCATACATACATCATATGATAGAAATGAACATAGTCACCGAGACTTAGTCTTTTTTAGCCTACCAAGTCCATGTAGCCTTCAGGAGGTCCACGGGCTTCAGGGGCTCCTAGCCTTATTCCAGCTTCACCGAAAGTGTACCTTACCCTGTATTCTACCCTGTACCATCTACCCTAACAAGAGCAGTTCTTCGCTAAATTTAAGTTCTACATTTTTATGAAAATTGAAGTACACTTTTCGACCATAACTTAAATAATAATATTGTTTCGTCACAATGAAATTTTTATTCTATTCAAATGACAGCGGCTAGCGTAGGCTTTCATTATCGAACAGGTTCATAGTTAATCACAGAAATAATTATCAGTATCCAATGTTCGGGTGTGATTAGAGCGATTTAATAAACAATGAAATGAATATGCATCAATTGGACACAGATTACAACTGGAATGCAGTGAGACATGAAATACCGGAGTGCTCGTGCTGATTGTGTAACTCTCGTTTCTTCGTAGCCCGTAGGCCTTACCAACTGTCCTTATCAAGCAGTCTAGCTACTAAACCTCATAGATTACGTAGTAGGCATGTTACAAGCTAGCATAGCTGAGTTCCAACAAGAATTTTTTGGCGGGAACCCGAGAAGCAAAGTTTAGCGCATTCTTTATTTTGTCAATTTTAAACGTATAATAGCGATGGTTCATTAACCCTTTAGCATCTGTGAAAATGCACAGATGTGGGAAAATGAAAAAAAAGCTACTGGGTTTGGCCTCTCGAAAAGTCAACTAAAATTTCAGTAAATGATCACTATTTTACTAAGGCTTTCTTACACTTCATTTCATTTTGTTACATTTAATTTCATGCCCATTGATTACAGTCTTAAATAAGTTAACAACATCTTTCATTCCATATCATTTTTTCATAAAATAGAATGTGTATTCTTAATTACTAAAGATTTTTATAAACTCGACGCTGGTAAGAATGGCATCGGTAGTAAACGATTTGCCTTACTGAAAAAGAACAAGAAGACGAATTTCAAAATCATATTAAGATCTGCAATGCTTTCATTAATCTTGTGACCGCTAACAATTAGGTAGGCCAAAAGATTGCATATCCATTCCAGTTAATAAAACACTTAAAAGCCACATACTTTATAATCCAGACTTCAGCTATATTTATCTAACAGCTTCAATAGCAATAACGCCTCGAACAACTCTCAAAAACTCGACAACACGTGTGGCGTTTGTTGGGCCATTTTAAATTTTCAACATTGCTACAAGCCCTGAAGCCTCTTTGTGTGTGCAAAAACAAATTAATTATTTAGAGCAACGTGGGGCTTTTCACGCTCAAACGAACTCAGCCGGGGGCGTTTGTATATTCACAAAATTATACGAAATGATTCGCTTTTCGTGACTCTTTATTAATGCATAAATCTTCAGACTTGTGGAAAGCAAGTATCTTAGAATAACAAACTTGGGTAGATTGATATTACTATCATACGTATAAGAAACTAGTACTGTATTGTAGTGTTTTTTCTTTTGGGTCTTTTTTTTTATTTATTGCTTATATCTACTCCCCTCTCCCTTTACCTGAACTGCGTTACTTAAGTACTATAGCTATAATATGATGAATGTCTCGTCCGCGGATCAGTCTTTATACTTGACGTTCTATCTTTATACATTTTTTATTTATTCATTGTTTAGATGGGTGGACAAGCTCACAGCCCACCTGGTGTTAAGTGGTTACTGGAGCCCATAGACATCCAAAACGTAAATGCGCCACCCACCTTGAGATATAAGTTCTAAGGTCTCAAGTATAGTTACATAGGGTCTTAGTTATTTCAGTTCTTGTTAGACATTAAACTGTTCTATCTACACTGTGTATTATAAATGTCATAGTTTGTATGTTCGGCTATTCGTTAGTTGTTCGCGCAAAACCGGCTGAAAGTATTTGAATAAAATTTCGCTTAAAGATAGTTTATAACCTGGATTATCATTGTAAATGACATGACCCGGGCAACGCTAGATACAAAATATGATACTGTATACGCCGGTTCGTAAGTTCTCATGCCGATGAAACTCTAAATCGACTGGTAGTATAACTGACAAGAGTGTCACAAGCAACTCTTAGTACTTACTGGCAAGATGCAACTTGTTTCATTCTTTTTGACTTGCAAATCTAACAGGAGTGAAACCACGGTGCATTTCTAGTAGCTTGATAAATCAAATACTGTTGTAGTAAATACTAATAGAATAAAACTAGTGAATAGGATCAAAAAAAAGTTAAAACAGACATAAAAAAGGATTAATATTCAGGCGGAGTAAATATTCACAAATATAATTTACAGTTTTAAGAAACATGGAAACTGAGATATTATTTTTCAAACGGGTTTCCAACTTCCTTTGTAGAATATGCAAGATTTAAAAGTTGTTTTTTTTTACCAAAACCGAAGTGTGGACTGCCGAAGCCACTGTATAATGCTCATACCTCCTCCAAAACTCCAACTATTTGTGCAATTCATTTAAATGATTAGCATTTAGCACGATGTATACAGCGGCGGTTTGTGACCCCACATATTACGAGGACCGTAAAATACTAGTAGTTACGAACCAGCGAGCTGTACTGAGCTCATCCGAATCTCGGTAAACCGCTTGTGAACTGTTTCGTGTGCTGGCTTCCGGGATGACACGAAAGTCATGTAATTACCGCAGTTTCACATTTTGTTAGCAAATTGTTTGCATCATATTTTTTTCAATTATATCGTTTTGTGGATACTGGCAATCGCGTTGCTATCAATGGAGCTCGTTTGCCCAGAAAAAAATTCATAATGAAAAGTAAAATAGGAAAAAGGTTTGATTGTAAACTCCATAAAATATTCAGAAAAACAGAGAGGTTGGAACGGAATTATTTTGCTATATTATCTTTATTATGTTTGTATTCATTAACGATTAAATCTATACTAATATTATAAAGAGGAAAGATTTGTTTGTTTGTTTGTTTCGAATAGGCTCCGAAACTACTGGACTGATTTGAAAAATTCTTTTTCCATTAGAAGCCGACATTGTCCCTGATGAACATAGGCTACTTTTTTTTATTTTATTTTTATTTATTTTTTGGTTTCATGTGTGTTTTAATGTTTCCGAAGCGAAGCGAGGGCGGGTCGCTAGTAAAAAATAAAGAGCTAGTGTAAAATAATTAAACGAATCATTAATAAATGTGATTACGAATAAAGTTGGTATTGCAATTAAATTTCTAGAATATTAGTGAAAACAAATGTATGACACTTTTATTATTTATTATTAACATATAAAAATATTATTAAACGGAGGTATAATATATTCTCAAAATTAATGGCGAGCTGAATTGATAGAAAAAAGTTTCCTTGGTGATCGAGAAATCGTTTTCTATTTGTTACAATTTTTTCGTTCTTACTCTTCAGCCCGCAAACAAAACGTGCGATATGTAACTCCGTTCCAAATAAAGTATAACGCATATTATTATTATGTTTTTTTACAAATTACAATAGTAAAGACCGAAACGTCATAACGCTTGATAGTAAGCAGTCTAAACAGTTACCACATACAACAATAACAACGAAGACTGTGTCGGCTGTTCTTTGAAATCCCAGAGGTTGGTATTTTTATTTATTATATTAACGTGAAGCAAAACTTTGTATATACCCCTTTCTACGAAAATTGTGCGGGCGGAGGAGTATGAAATTTTCCACAATTATAGAGAATATAGAGAAGGAGTGCAGAATGCTAATATTCTTTATAAATTATGCATTAAAAATACATTAAATCAATAAATAAAACATTACGCACACTACCATGTAGGTATTTAACACACACACACCCACATATTATACTCTTTTGTTATTGTCAAACTTTTGTTATTGCTTAAAGTTCGTGGTCAAATTGAGAATATATTGAATATTGTTTGTCTTTATTAATATTTGTCTATAGTGTAGTCTTGGCGAAATTTGTGATTATAGAAGTATTATAGTGTCAAAACTTATAATTTCAATTAATTATAGTTGAATTTCGACTACCAGGGGATCACTAGTTTAAATAGCAACGGCACCTCATCGTAAAACTGATTAATATCATAATAAACTAATTCGCAAAGTGTATAAAAAAGCAACTAAATAGCAGTATAAATAATACATAACTATATTTCTTAGAATAAAAACCAATTAAACGCACCTCAGGGTGAAATCCTGAGCCAGGGGGAGAGCGAAATTGGTTTACTGTCAAAGAAACTGACCGAGCAATTACCTAGACTCTAGAGCTTGCGCATCACCGATTGATTCGCAAACCGCATTCGATCTACAATTGCCTCAGATATGTTCACGCTTATAACGGAATTGTGGATGGAAGCACGTAATTTGTGTGATTGTTGTTTCTGTATATTCAATTAACATCTTTGGCGTTTGAATACTAATAGTTATACCAAGATCAATATTGATTACCTACACGCTGATTACTAATTGTCCCTATCATTGCCCCGGACCAATCTAAATCACAAGACAATATATTTAATGTATTCTATTTGATAGAACATATCAATTGGGTCGACATTCAATGTGCATTTATTTATATTCCCTAAGTTAATAATGTTATTTAGGTAAAAATGTAGATGATCAGACTAAATAAGTCCAGCAGTTATTTTACAACCCACGGGTGTATCTATAGTAGCTGGTGGTAGCTGCATGTAGTTATGTGTAGGTGTAGTTGTATCCAGTTTTCCACATAAGTATACCTACTAGTTCTGGGACTTTGGGACTAAGCCTGAGACTTTGCGCTAGAAGGAACAACAAATGATCCATGTCACAAGTGTCACAAGCAATGCTGCAGCTACAGTTGACAGCTAAACGCCTTATTCCTATTGTTTTAAGCACGAATACAGAATACAGATACATATTCGGTAATTGACGTTTTTGCGCAAGTCCTCAATTACGTATGTAAATCACGGCAGCATGTACAGGATCGTGGTACGTCCGGCTTTACAATAACATCTGTAAATACAAAAATTTTGTCGGTTGAGAAAATTTGTTTTTATAAAATTATGTTAAACATTCATCGTGGAGGTTCATGAAGGAGTGTTGTGAGATATACAGTTCCTTACAAAATTTGCATTATTTGCATGTAAACCAAATACTCGAAGTTTTAATTAAAAACGCACTACAAATAAAAAATTATCTGTATCTTTTCATTTCCAAGAATTAATTTTAATACACCCTGTAGATATGCGAGATATGGCGAGTTGAGAGAGTAGTTACGAGTATTCCTAGCTAGCAACACGTTAAAAATTTAACTTCAGTTTACATACTGTAACATTATTAGCTAGTTTTAAAATGCTAGCAATACCTACAGAATGTTTTAATTTGTTCAGAAGCTAGGGATGCAAGTTAATATAATTTTCAAAACTTGTTTGAAAAACAAAACAGTATAGAGTAGAATGAATTCCAGAGAGCATAGAGAAAGTTTTGAAAATAGATATTTACTACTATTACGGACGGCTAGAAAGCAGTAATGCGTTTCGGTTCGAAGGGTGGGGTAGCCGTTGTAACTATACTTGAGATCTTAGAACTCATATCTCAAGGTGGGTGGCAGCATTTACGTTGAAGATGTCTATGGGCTCCAGTAACCACTTAGCACCAAGTGGGCTGTGAAAAGGGGGTGTGGCGGAGGATGCTACGAATACCGTGGACTGCGATGAGAACTAACGAGTCCATTCTAAGGGAGCTAAACACCCTTCGGACACATCATGCGGTCTCCCAGACGTGAATTATAGAGGCTTACAATTTCGGACAGCATAGAGGGCAAGCGCGCCGTGGGCAGAACAACAGCCGGATGGTCAGATCTAGCAAGAGAAGCACTTGGTGATAGTCTGTACCATGCGGTCCATGCCACCCATGATCGAACACTGTGGAGGAACGTCACACGTGGTCACGATCCTCAGCAGTGAGCGAACGATATAGAAGAAGAGAAGATGTGATGTCATACCAGAATTTTTAGATTACATGTTTGTAGACGTAAAATAGGACACGTTTAAAGATACTAGTAGTACACGTATATCTACATGTAGGTAATACTAATAGATGATAAAGCCTCTATTCAACACATTAGGATACCGACGTTATTGTAACGTGATTCTATTGAGAAACATGTCACACCGATGAGCTTCGAGAATGAATCGGAAAGGAAAAGATAGGGCACGACAGCGCTCCGTCTTCAATGTTTACTTATTGTCACGTCGGCTCCATAGATTATACACTAATATACAACGTTGGGTCTATGTACTTAGATAATAATTATTTATGTAAATAGGTCAGTATTCAATGTTTGCCATTCATTTAACGATTTTGTAGAGATACCATTAAAACGATTAGGATATAACTAGTCAGGTCATAAGTATTGTCACACAGTAAAAACTTTTCTTTTAGAATGCTGGCCACAAAAAAGTGTATTGAATTCGAATTTCAAATTGTTCATGAACATAAAAATGTATATTTTTAGAATTTTACTCATTTTTAAATATGGAGTGGACGCTTAAAGAAGACCGTGTTGCAGTTATTGCGTTGCATCGTTGCGGTTACGCGCCAATTCAAATTTTTAACATACTGAAAAATTTGAATATAACCAAAAGATTCATTTTTCGTACCATCAAACGATACAATGAAGACTCTAGTGTAGATGACAGGTCAAGAAGTGGTCGCCCTCGGTCTGTTAGGACTCCAGCAGTGATAAAAGCTGTGAAGGCGCGAATTCAAAGAAATCCCAAACGTAAGCAGAAACTGTTGGCCCTTCAGATGGGGTTAAGCAGAACCACGGTGAAAAGGGTGTTAAATGAAGACTTAGGGCTTCGGGCATATCGAAGAAAAACAGGACATCGTTTGAATGCTCGTCTAATGGACCTGAGACTGAAGAGATGCCGCGCTTTGTTGAAGCGGTACGCGGGAAAAAAATATCGGGTAATTCTTTTTTCGGATGAAAAATTTTTTACTGTAGAAGAGAGCTACAACAAACAAAATGATAAGGTGTACGCACACAGTAGTGAAGAAGCGAGCAACCGTATTCCGCGTGTCCAACGAGGTCATTTTCCATCCTCGCTCATGGTATGGTTGGGAGTTTCTTATTGGGGCTTAACAGAGGTACATTTTTGTGAGAAAGGTGTAAAAACGAATGCAGTTGTGTATCAAAATACAGTCCTGACGAACCTTGTGGAACCTGTTTCTCATACCATGTTCAATAACAGGCACTGGGTATTCCAACAAGATTCGGCGCCAGCTCATAGAGCGAAGAGCACACAAGACTGGCTGGCGGCGCGTGAAATCGACTTCATCCGGCACGAAGACTGGCCCTCCTCCAGTCCAGATTTGAATCCGTTAGATTACAAGATATGGCAACACTTGGAGGAAAAGGCGTGCACAAAGTCTCATCCCAATTTGGAGTCACTCAAGACATCCTTGATTAAGGCAGCCGCCGATATTGACATGGACCTCGTTCGTGCTGCGATAGACGACTGGCCACGCAGATTGAAGGCCTGTATTCAAACTCACGGAGGTCATTTTGAATAAACTTTAGTGTCATAAGAATCTATGTTTTGTTAAGTTCATTTTGGTATATGAATGGTTACATAATGAATAAACTTGTTTCAATTATTTTACATTAAACATGTGACAGAATTTATGACCTGACTAGGTATATATTTTATTTTATTTAGTTTTATTTGTTTATTAGGCACACAATACACATCACAAGCTAAAAAGATACATAAAAACATAAGTAAAAAGAAACAAAATCTGGCTTGCAACATAAGCCATGTGGGCACGACTAAGCAAGACAAAGTGCTGAATTTGTAATCAATTATCCTTACAACTATACGTATGATTTTTTTTTTTTATTACTTAAATGGATGGACGAGCTCACAGCCCACCTGATGTTAAGTGGTTACTGGAGCCCATAGACATCTACAACGTAAATGCGCCACCCACCTCGAGATATAAGTTCTACGGTCTCAGTATAGTTACAACGGCTGCCCCTTCGAACCGAAACGCATTACTGCTTCACGGCGGAAATAGGCGGGATGGTGGTACCTACCCGTGCGGACTCACAAGAGGTCCTACCACCAGTGATTACGCAAATTATAATTTTGCAGGTTTGATTTTTATTACACGATTTTATTCCTTCACCGTGGAAGTCAATCGTGAACATTTGTTGTATTGAATTGTAAATAAAAAGTCGAAGTATGAAATGGGCAATAAGTTTTCCGCTTTTACTCATCTAATTGCGATAGGACGTATGAACCTAGTTTAGTCCATGAACACTAAGCACAGAATAAAAACCTAGCTTGGGGGATTTCAACGACCAACAACCTACGCTGGTTCCGATACAGGGGGTATTCCGGGAGTTTGAATTCGCGTCGTGTGTATCAGTGTGCTTAGTGCGAGTTTTTTAGCGTTCTCGATAGCGTAAAAGTTAGCTAATATTTGTATGGAACGGAATGGTTTGCCTTCCTTTGCTGTTAGGGGCGCTGTTCCAACTGACAAAATTGGGTTAACTTTCATTTATTTATTTTTTATGCTTGAAAGATTACTGTTGGCCCGGAGGCCTTTCCAGTTTCACCAGGACAGGTGGGCGAGCAAGGCTCACCCCGGAAGGGGTGTGATTTGCTAACAAATGCCCGAGCGCCTCCTAATAACTCAAGAGCAATTGCTTCGCGAATGAATCTACTACCGGATCGGAATCGCAACCCGCTGAGAAGATCCGGCGAGAAACTCAGCGAGCTGATGCATGGGTTAGGTTGCACGTCGACCTCTTTGTCGATCGAGAACGTTAACAAACTCGCACAAAGCACACAGATTCCGCGGACCGCGAAGTTCGCCATCCTATGGAGTCAAGTGTACGATGTACAATGCGCTCAATGTCTCATTCAAGTTTCAGACACGGGTTGTTTTTTCGACCACAGAGGTTTTTAGTTGTTTAAACTCTGACGAGCTCTGGCTGACACGCCTAACAAGTATGCCAAAAAAAACTGACCCAAAAACTGGAAAGAACTCCTGTAGTTTCCAGAGCGGTATGACATGCCCTTCTTCAAACAAGGTTCGAGGATACCTGGGCAGTGAGTAATCACGTTAAATCAGTTTATCTGCTTACCTACTGATTGCTTGTCTACAAATTGATTGCAGATTAATAGCAAAGAAAACAAACTAGGCAACTTTTTTTCCCTACCTAAGCTGATGGTTTAGAGAGACCATATCAGCGTCGCCTTAACTAGTAGGTGAGCTCACGGGGTTCAAACCTGATGACGTTGCTAACACGAACCCTAGCAAGAGCCGTGCTTCGCAGAATCTACCACCGAATCGGAAACGCGACCCACTGAGAAGATCCGGCGAGAAAATCAGTGGGCTGTCTGTGGGTTAATTTACTCGCCGAGCCCTTCGTCGCAATCGACGGGTTCGACGAGAACGATGACCGGACTAATAATGGCTTCGCTGTGACACTCCTGAAGTCTACGTGCGACAGAGACCCTTTAACTTTGGGCCGTATGCTCGTAATAAAAATGACTACGATAAAAAACAACGATGAACGAAGCGAGCACTATGAATATAATTTATTTCCAAATATAAAATTAACAGATCATTGTTAAACACACAATTAGGTATAAAAACAATCAATGAAATTTGATAAAAAACAATACATTCTGAAAGATCACTTAATATCATTTCTGAGGTATAACCGTTACCGCATATTTAGTAGTATCACATAGTGCAACCTCATTTATACACCTAATTAACCAATTTTTCGTAACATGCCTTACGCCTTGACGCAATTCTTCTTTTAACCTTTGCATTTCCTTGTACGTAATACAATTGTTATTATGTACGACAAAATCAACGTTCGCAGATCGCATCGATTTCACAAGAACACCTCCGTATGCAATCCAATGCCTAACAAAATGTTTTCTTTCGTCCTCCGAAAAAGATATTAAGTCTGGATATAAACTTAATATTTTATCTTTGAACGCGTCCGGCAAAGGATTCTCGGGGTATAATTTATTTTCACTAACTGTTTTGTCTTTTCTCTTTACTTTCGCAGGCGTCTCATTTAACTCTGCAATAGTTTCTTGAGAACTGTCTAAATCTCTTTTCTTTCTTTTCATTTCTCTTTTGACATCCGTTTCAGTCTCCTCCGACTTCTTTGTTTCTTCGGTGTTCTTTTTCTTATTCTTATTCGTTTCCTCATAAGATTCAGAGAGGGTTCCTTCCGAAATATTTAAATGTCTTTTCCTTCTTTTGATTTCCCTTTTAGAATCAGTCTCATCGTAACTCAAATCCGAATTAGAACCATTCAGTTTATTTTTGTTCGACGCTTTTGTTTCTAACTTTACTAGGGGACTATCTGGAGATTTCTTTGAAGGACTCTGTTTTGGTTCTTTATTGAAGAAATTGTCCAATTTATTTTGTTTCTTCGGACTAGCCTTCGTTTTTTTGTTCGTTGTTTCAATACCAGAAGCTGAAGCAGCCAATTTGTTTAATAATGAGACGTCACTGGTTTCTTTCGAAGTTTTGTATAAATGTTTCAGTTCATCCAAGTTCGTGGCGGACTGCCAGTCTTTGTCTGTTCGAATCCTTGTGACTCTTGGGAATCTCACTGATATCCCATCGGCTGTGTGTTGGTTTGCTTTTGTTAACTCGGTACCTGAAACCATACAACTTATGATTACAAAGCCAAAAAAAATTGTTTTGCCATTTCAGTTTCAAGGACCCTAATATTTTCTTATAATAAAATCTTAACCACATACTAAAACTCCATAAAGGTCAGCATACAATTAGTACTTGAAATATAATATTGAAATTTAAATAATCACATTGTCAGTGGCAGAAACTTAAGTAAGGTGACCAACTATTTTTTGTTCAAAAAGAGTAACAATTTGCAAGTATCATGGCGCCGCAATTCCAAGGAGTATCCCTGCAACCTTCCGAGAGTATCGGGATACTTGGGGTCGACATTTCGAGCGATGTCCAATTTCGGAGTCATTTGGAAGGCAAAGCCAAGTTGGCGTCCAAAATGCTGGGAGTCCTCAACAGAGCGAAGCGGTACTTCACGCCTGGACAAAGGCTTTTGCTTTATAAAGCACAAGTCCGGCCTCGCGTGGAGTGCTGCTCCCATCTCTGGGCCGGGGCTCCCAAATACCAGCTTCTTCCATTTGACTCCATACAGAAGAGAGCCGTTCGGATTGTTGATAATCCCGGTCTCACGGATCGTTTGGAGCCTCTGGGTCTGCGGAGGGACTTCGGTTCCCTCTGTATTTTGTACCGCATGTTCCATGGGGAGTGCTCTGAGGAATTGTTCGAGATGATACCAACGTCTCGTTTTTACCATCGCACCGCCCGCCACCGGAGTAAAGTTCATCCATACTACCTGGAGCCACTGCGGTCATCCACAGTGCGTTTCCAGAGATCTTTTTTGCCACGTACCATCCGGCTATGGAATGAGCTCCCCTCCACGGTGTTTCCCGAGCGCTATGACATGTCCTTCTTCAAACGAGGCTTGTGGAGAGTATTAAGCGGTAGGCAGCGGCTTGGCTCTGCCCCTGGCATTGCTGAAGTCCATGGGCGACGGTAACCACTCACCATCAGGTGGGCCGTATGCTCGTCCGCCTACAAGGGCAATAAAAAAAAAAAAAAAAAAGTATTTCATCGGTGAAAAAAAAAAGAAGAAAAAACGATAAAAACTTTATTTATTTTTAAAAACCTATTTTTAAATCAAATTCAAATCACTGTCAAAATAAAATTTTAAGTATTTAATTAATAAAACTGAAATTAAAAAAATTAAAAAATTAAATTTAGAAATACAAATGGGTGATATAAAATTATACAAATGAGTACTTTTAGAGTACAGGATTTGAAAAGAGAATGGTTTGCGAAAAAAGAGCACAAAACTCAGTAAATTAGTATAGTTTGGTCACCTTATTAAGGCCAGCTTCGTGCACGGACATGTAATGCTCTATTTACAGTTTCTATTAATAACTCCTATCTATAAAGCGTTAACGGCATTCATGGATACTCACGGTTAGATAAGGCTGTTATTATATCGAAGGGTGAAAGCCTATTTGTTTTAAACGACATTTTCGCAACTTTACAGAAAGTATTGAAAGCTTATATTTGGTAAAAATATCATAACAAAAAAACTATTAAGCTTCTTCAGCTATTAGAATGAGGTAAACTAATTTGAAGCTGAATTAAAATCATCGAATTGTTGATACTAATATCAAATAAAACGGACCCTTAATTACAGAGATAAATGTAGCTTAAACTAAATAAACTTTCACCCCTCAATATGTATTTTGTTTATGGCAAAAGGCCCCGACTAATCAATAGTTACCATAAACAAAAAACAAATACACTAACCTGTAATTTCCCAAACTGGTTGCTTCTTAGGATCTAAAGCGACGAAATCCGGCACCATACCCTTTTTACAGTCTAACCATAACGGGACTTTATTACTGTCCTGAGAAATCTTCAGCATTAAAGGCCCTAACTCCTTTTGAAGTCTCTCGAGCGTGCTGTCATCATGTCCCGTATGCACTTTGGTTACAGTTACCCACTTATTTCTGTAGTTATCCAAACAGCCCATCAAGAATACTGACATCATTCCGCCTTTCTTACCTGTACCTGAAAAATTCAATAACAATATATAATAATATATAAAAATTCAATGGGGTCTTATATAATTTTACAAGAAATAAAAAAATACAGCCAGAAAAATACATGTTTTCTGAATATCTCAAATATACCTAATGGATATATCAAAATATTTTATCTTTTAAAATACATCCATAATTTTTTTTATTTCTTAGATGGGTAAACGAGCTTACAGCCCACCTGGTGATAAGTGGTCACCGGAGCCCATAGAAGCCCAGCTTGAGACAGAAGTTCTAACTCTTATTTTTCAGTAAAGCACCTGAAACCGAAACGAAATGCCACTACACGGCAGATTTGGCTAAAGAAAGTAACATTCAAAAATTATGTTTATTATTCACACAAAAATGAGTTAGCAGTGTTGTTTGACTAAATTTAGATGTTAGTTAGATGCTATCTTATAAAAATTGATACTTAATGGCAAGAAGTTAATTATGAAAAACTGTATGTTTACCAAACCAAGCTCCAAGTACAACAAGATCTGCAGTGTCAGCCATTGCTCCATCAAAGAGATAATCTTTCTTCACTTTCAACCAATGACGTTTTCCCGGCTCATATATAGATTCACGGTCTTTTAGTACCAGTCCTTCCAGACCCAGTTGTAGAACCTGGAATAATTAAAAGACAGTTTCTGGCAAATGATGTCTTGACATAACGTTTCTTTTTTACTACAGAAATTATATATGTTATTGTGTTTAGAAAAGATATCTGGATGAATATTAACAAAAGTAAATTGTATAAAATATGTGTGTGTATAAAATACTAGCGACCCGCCCTCGCTTCGCTTCGGAAACATTAAAACACACATGAAACCAAAAAAATAAAATAAAAAAAAAGTAGCCTATGTTCATCAGGGACAATGTCGGCTTCTAATGGAAAAAGAATTTTTCAAATCGGTCCAGTAGTTTCGGAGCCTATTCGAAACAAACAAACAAACAAATCTTTCCTCTTTATAATATTATAGTATAGAAGTATAGATATGTAATGAATATTATTGTGTAAAATTAAAATACAAAAAGGGATTTTCTAGATATAAGAGTGAATTAGCTCATTGCTCACCTGGTGCTAAATGGCCAACGCAGCCTACACACCTCGAGACATGACTTTCAAGTTTTTACAGTACAATGGTTGCCCCACCCTTCATATCAAAATACTGATTCACAACAGAAATAGGCAAAGTGGTGAGACCTAACCAAGGCTCACAAGACTCTACTGTCAGTAAAAATTGTGTTGTTTTAAACAATTTGCAATGGATTTTTATTTTAGAGGATTTTTATTTTATTTACCTCAGCAATCATCTTAGCTAAATCTGATGGCTTCTCAATAAACTGTAATTCAGATAACATGACATGATTTTTTACTTCAATCATATTTTCCTCAAGAAACTTCTTCCTTTTCCAAATTGGTTCATTCATCAATACTTCTCCATTATAATAGAGACAATCAAATATAAACAAACATACTTCCGCATCTTTAAATTCAGATTGTTTGTGTACGCCCAATGTACCAAATGGTAAGGGCTTCCCAGTACACACATCCACCATCAAAACTTCAGCATCTAATATCATATCTTCTCCTTTAGGAAAAGCTTTAGGCAAATGTTCCTTAAATAAGCTTACTTTGTGTGCCATCACAGGTTTTAATGCTCTAGAAAAGTATTTAAATTCTGTACCTTTTTTATGTATCTGAACTCTCTCCCCATCATATTTAATTTCAGAGTACATACCGTTAGGACATTTTTTCATCGCCATTTCAATTGATTTGCATGCTTCAGCTAACATAGGTAAAACTGGAGTCATTAATGTCAGTTTTGCTGAAACAGCTTTGTGGCTCACACCCTTGTCATTAGAACTATTATTCTTTGACAAAACCCGATCAAGAACCATATTAAGGTCTCTTGAAGTTTGAAAAACATTATATGCATCGGGATGTACTCCTTCCAAGATATGTTTTGGTCCAGCATTAATTCTTAGATCTCCTTTTATTAACCGGATCAACATTTTCATGTCATCTAATGTACATTTTTTCACAATTTTTTTGAAGTGATAAATTTGTTCTTCTTCTTTTGTTAATGTAGATAAGTTTTCTAGGAAATCTTCTACGTTGTGGATCGTAAGAGAACTTAAGGAGGCAGGTTGCACTACCTTTGATGTTGAGAAAAATCTCTGTATCGTATTTGCCACATCTCCCTGTTCTAGATCCGTTAACATATCATCATGATCAATATTGAATATTTTCGAGAAGAGCTTAACTAATTGTTTGCTCTTTAAATTATAAACTCTTTTGGTTACTTGAGGTAAGAGTAGCTTACACCACAAACCAAGATCCCCTTTAAAATTACCTTTCTCTATTCCTTTCGTAAAAAAAGAATTAACAGCAGCAGTCTTTTCAGTATATGCATCGACTTTTGCAATTCTTTTACATAATTCAATAAAAGTACTAAATTTATTATCTTCTACAATGTTACCACTATCAGTAGTGTCTGGCTCACTTTTAACACTATTTTTCTTTATGGAGCCTAAAGATTTGTTTTCAATTAATTTCGCTGTGTATTTCCCACTGTGTTTTTCAGCATATAATTTTTCAGTTTCGTTTAATTTTTTTAGTATTAATTCTTGATCTTCCTTACTAATATTGTCCCAGTTACCAATGTCGTTTATGGATTCAACTCGTTTAGTATTAGGGCGTTGCTTTAACAATACGTCAGTAAAACAATGAACATGATACCAAGATTTCATAGATTGATTATCGCCATACGGGCTCGGTACAAGTTTGGCCATACGTAGTTCACCACTAGGACAGTTGCCTTTACATAATTTACATGCTGCCCTACCACCTTTGGCTCGATCTACGTAAAACGGTGTTGAATCGGACATTGCGATTATGATATTAAATGGAATCTTCGTACATATTTATGTTAAGTAAATAATGCCAATGAGGCAATGACACACTTAAAAATATATGTTGAATACTCAAAACATCTGATACGAGACCTGTTGTGACAGGTTTTGAAGCATTTTTTTCAAGAAGCACTGTTTAATATTAAATAACTTTTATTCTCTATCTCCTTATATTTAACCACTTTACATAACTTGCGCGAAGTACGGATTTTTTTATAAAAATAACAAAAATTACGGCCTGAAGTGTACAATAACAACTTTAATTTTAAAAACAGTTTTCCTCGTGTTTTCAACAGTTTTCAATACACATCAAAACATATTAAAAAGACAACTGACATTGTCACATTACATTATTGACATTTGACGTTATAGACAAAACAGCCACGCATGCGCGTCTCGTGGAACATTCGGATACAGATTCTTGGCAATCTTTAATTTTGCAATATTAGACTATTAATACGTAAATTCTAGTATTCACGAATAATTGTTATGAAATATTTGTCTTTGATGATATACACTTGACTATGATCATATAGGAAAAACTATAGTTATTTTTTATCAATTTTGTAATAATAATAATAATATTTGTTTATGTTTCAGCATCATCCTGCCACCAAGAATTCAGCAGTGATACGACGAAGCATGGAACACTGACTTCTCCTCATTATCCCACTCCATATCCACCGAACACACATTGTCATTACGAATTCTTCGGGAGAGGAAAAGAAAGAATAAGATTAATTTTCCTGGACTTTTTTCTATATAAAACAGCTGATGGCACTTTGGAGTAAGTAAAAGTTATATTTTCAAAATATTGCGCAACTTTTGACGAAGTTTGTTTTAATATTCAATAAGCTAAAGATTATTAGTAAAATGCTATCAACAAAATAAATCTTCACATTTCTGGAAATCTATGAAAATAATCGTAATATTAAATAAATAACTATTAATTTGACTGTCCTTTGTCTAATGGGTATGCCGCTCTGTAAGTATATGTCGTGTAATTTTATTGCCGCTTAGATTTGTGGAAGGTACATTTATTTTTAATAAGGTAACTTTATAAATAAATTAGTACACCTCTTCTTCACACTAACAGTCAATAGTGCCCGGGGGTTCCGGTTACTACTTAACAACAAGTGAACGGTGAACTGATTTATATCTCTGTATCGAAAATAAGATGATATACGTGGATTACATTAATTTTCCAATTGTGAACGTTGGGTTCTTATTTTTTTTAATAAACGGTAACCCAAAGCATTAAAGGTGTGACATAATTCGACTCCATTGGACTCGATCGATACAGTGGACTGTTCACCTTGAGTATCTATACCAACAACACTAAAACAATTACAATACCTAGAACATTTAACAGCATAATAAAATAATTATTGGGAAGTTACAAATAACATTTATTATTTTTTACATAATATTATTTTTTCACATTTCAGCTGTACGAATACGGACTCGCTACAAGCGTTCATTAATGTGGACGGAAGATTGGAAAAAGTACAGACGTTTTGCGGAATCGATCTCCCAAAGCCTATCATGTCTAACGGTCCAAAACTGATGTTAGAGTTTCGGGGCACGCAATCGTCTAGATACGTTAGAGGATTTAAAATTGCTTATTCTTTTGTTGAAAGTGAGTATTGATAATTGTAATGTAGGTACCTATTTGATTTGGTATCAAGATAAATTCGTCAATAGTTGCCACTGATTAGCAGCCCACTTAAACGCAATTGATTACCCTACAATTAACAACATCATAGTGCCATCAATTAATTTGTGAACGTTTGTGAATTCACAATAAGTTTTGTACGCATTAGAACTCTCTCAAGAGTTAGAAAAACAATTTTAAGTATTGTATATCGAACATGACCTAAAATGTTCAATTTTATTATTTGGCAGCGATTGCAATAGTATATATTATAAAATCTTCTACATTACAGATTTTGGAATTTCATCTGGGAGGCAACTCAAAGAGTTTCCCTGCGCCTTCGTATATAACAGTACAGAAAATCGTAACGGTACCTTCGCATCCCCTAATTCACCAGGACCATATCCTCGTGATACAGAATGTACATATTTTTTCCACGGCGGTGAGACCGAGAAAGTGCATCTACATTTCACCAATTTCGATGTAGAAGGAGTTTTGCCGTAAGACGTTGTTTATTATTTGCTAATTTATTGTAATTAATTCTCAATAGTTTTTTCATTTAAAATCTTCATAATTTCAGGTGTGAAGCTGTATCGGCAAGTGATTACGTCGAATTTTCTAATTACATGACTGAAGACAATAGATACGGCAGATATTGTGGTCAAATGAAAGAATTCCATGTTGAATCCGAAAGGAATTTCTTCAAAGTAACTTTTCGTTCCAATGATAGATTGGATGGAGCTGGATTCAAAGCCATTTATCAGTTTCTAGAAGCAACTGATGAATATCAGGCACCTTCGGTTCAAGATAAAGCTTCATGTTCATTGTGTAAGTTCACATCTAACTATATATTCCAGTAAGTAATTTAATACATGTTTATCAAAATACTTATGTTTCTGTTTCAGATAAAATCTCCAACCTTCAGAATATTCTGGCGATTTCGCTTCTACAATATTTACTATATCATTAACAAATAAAAGTGATATTAGAATTATGAATTTAGCTTTTAATCCTGTATATTTGTAATATAGTACGTGCCATTCATGAGAATTATGTAATACATAGTAGTATATTGATGTAGTATTTTCTATCAAATTGCGATTTTCGTTATCCTCTATTAAAAGCAACGCAATGATTAAATGTAACACAATAAAGGTTAATAAAATTATGGCACAGTACAAACAAATTTAATTTCATCAATTCGTGGTCTTTGGCGTTTTATGAACTTTCACCTTTTAAATTGGTCCTATGAAATGTTGTAGCAATAGATGAATATTTTAAAAATTAATGTCAATCATCGATGGTATCAGGGCCGCAATGAAATCAGTGTTAGGAATAAAATGTTATTTCATTATTTTACATCTTTTAACTACATATTGTGTGAGATGATTTGAGGATGCGCGATATATCGACTATCAGTCTCTCTTCGAATAGAAGCGCGGTGCAGGTGGGATGACCAAATTTTGTGTCAGAAGTGAAAAAATCACTGGGGTCAGTCTCCTGTAGAACTTAGTTGAATTCAATCCGTTAAAGCGATAGCTTTGCACGTCTACTGCAAAGAAATACGCTTTTGTCATGGTGCCGCAATCCTAACGAGTGTCCCTGCAGCCTTTTTTATTTATTTATTGTTTATTGCTTAGATGAGTGGACGAGCTTACAGCCCGCCTGGCGTTAAGTGGCTACTGGAGCCCATAGACATCCACAACGTAAATGCGCCACCCACCTTGAGATATAAGTTCTAAGGTCTCAAGTATAGTAACCTATATCGACCTTTCACGCATATTGGGATACTGGGAGTTGAAGCTTCGAGCGATGTCCGGTATCGGAGCTATTTGCGGGGCAAATCAAAGTTGGCGGCAAAAATTCTGCAGTCCTCAAGATCAAAGGGATACTTCGCACCTGGATAAAGACGTTTGCTTTACAAAGCAATAGTCCAGCATCGCGTGAAGTACTACTCTCACCTCTAGACTGGGGTCCTTAAGCAAAGTGGTCTGAACAATTACTTGAGATGATTATCACACCGCTCGTCACCGGAGTATTATTCTTCCATATTACCTAGAACCTTTGCGTTTATCCACAGTACGTTTCCAGAGATTTTTTCTGGTAGGTACGTACCATTCAGTTTTGTAATAGACTCACCTCTATGGTGTTTCCCGAGCGCTATGACATATCTTTCTGCAAACGAGGCCTGCGGAGATAACTTAGCGGTAGGCACTGGCTTATCTCTGCCCCTGGCATTGTTGTCGTTCATGAGCTACGGTAAGAGCCACATTAGCCGCTCATCATCAGGTGGGTTGTATGCTTATCTGCCCACAAGGGTAATACATAATAAATGAAAAAATATTACGTTTCACGTGTATCAACTAACCAAAAAGATATTCCATGTCTGAAAATGAGCGGTGGTGTTAGTTTAAGGAATCTGCTAAGTATTTAAAATCCTTCAGACAGTAAGCTACTCTGCATATCTACGCCAAAAAAAGTGCTCGGGTATACTTATATACGCACGCGCGTAGTGTGGAGTTCTTCTTTTTATTTATTAACTCAAAATACCCAAATCAATTTTTTTCATCAATACATAATTTTATGTCATCCCTACGCTAAGCGTACATTGAACTGATATGTCAAGTTTGTGTTCTTAATAAAGCTACATATGCGGAATGAAATTATGATAATTGCTCACAGCTGCAAAAGTACCAAACTAAATATGAAATCTGTATCGTAAAATACTAACTAATCTAATTTAATAAGAAAGCCAAAAAATACAAGTTAATCCAAAATTCACAATAATTGGAATAAAATCAAGCATGTATCCGAACGTGTGTAAATGTTTTGGCGGTAAACATCAGGAGCGCAAATCATAAACTTGTGTTCAAGATATTAAATAATATAGCAAGACTGCAAAAAGAAAATACGAAATATTAATATACCATACATTCCAGGGACATCATTACGTTAAGTAAATTCTCTTAAAGGTAAGTACGAGAATATATAAAAAAAAAAACATTATTTTGCTTCAATGTAATGCTGATGGTTCCTTTTAACGTATTCATTACCAAATTAACCAAATACTCCGTATGAGTGTTCTCAAATTATACAATAGAGACGCATGTAACATGCAGTTTTTCAAATTCACTATCCTTCACGTTTAATTGCAACGAGGTTTTTTATAGGAAAAATATACTGTGCAAAACTTATTATAATGTTTACATTATTGAGTGGGTACTCGGTAACTCCTGTGTGCTTAGTACGAGTTTTTTAACGTTCTCGATAGCGTGAAAGTTATCTCAAATATGTATGGAGTTGGAAATTTTGCCTACGTTTGGCGCTTGGGGCGCTGTTCCAACTGCAGACAAATTGAGTTTGCTACTTTTACGCTAGGTATCGAGGGCGTTAAAAAACTCGCACTAAGCACACAGGAGTTACCGAGCACACTGATTAATGCAGACAATATATAGTAGTGGAGCGAGTACATTTTTTTATAAGTATTAATGTGGGTACCTAAGACCTCATCGGAATTTCACAGGAAGTTTTAGGTTAGTCCGCCAATCCGTTCGTGAGTGAGTACGTGCGCGGGCCCATGATGCTTCAAAATCGAAGCTCTATGGCAACAGGCAATTTCTTAATTGGGCACCACGTGATATTAATTTAAACAGGCGTCTAGAGTGTACCTCATAATATATTGTCAGTAAGTTACCTCGTCGGCTTAGTAGCTCCAGGCTTGATTCCAGATCGAAACAGGTTAGTGATGCGGCGTACTGTGAGCCTGGAGTGCCACTATCCTGCTTTTTTCTTCTTGACGGCTTAACCGGAGAAAAAACAACAGATGGTTAATTTCATACTTTAATGTAGGAGTCATAACAAATAAAAGGAACAGTAATGTAGGTTTGTTTTTACAAGCAAAAACACGAATATTAACTTAACAAAGAAATATCAGTATTAAGTACTCTATGTAACAGTCTAGTATTCCCAGTTTAAAAATAAATGCGCTTTAAAGTTATCAATAGCTATTAAACATCTAAAGGAAGTCTAAATAACTAAGCTTTTCTAATTTTAAACGTACAAATGTAATAAAATCCAGACAATGTATTTTGTTGTCCATTTTAACTTATGTATCTCTGAAAAAATTTATGAATATCTGCTGCTTCATTGCTGCGTGAAATGAGGACGTTCTAGCAAACTCATTGGCAGCTTGAATGTCGTTTTACGTAATAATGAATAAAAACAAGTTTAACAGTTTAGTTTTCGCAGTCGCTAAGCTCCCTATACGAACCAAAACTGTAAAATTATGTATTGTATAATTTAGATAAAAGAACCAACCAACCAACCTGCCTCTTTTAGCTCTGGTACAAATGAGATTTCGATCTCAAGATTCATGCGTGGCGGCGAACACGTAATGTTTATGAGCTCGTTTGGCCTTCCAGAAAATATTACGAACGACTTTAAAAACACAATTTTAAGTTTTTCATTGGGTTTGATTCGGTTGATGAGCTCATGGTACACTTGATGTCAGGTCGTTTTCAGGTTCAACAGCTTCGCCCGAACGTTGATAAATGAGGCCGTCAGCGCAAAAGTGGCCTAGCTTACAATTTTTCATAATCATGCTTATATGTATATTGCAATTTATTTAAAAAATTATATAATATTTTTTTATGCAAAACTGGCCTATCCATAGTTTCACCTATAGATAACAGATGGGTTAGTAAACATTATTTTTGCGCGTATTGTTTTTTTGCCTACTCAAATTGAAGTTCATGAAAATTTAAACCTTATTGCTCCGTAATAACTATCGTAAGCTTAGGCCACTTTTACGTTGACGGCCTCAAATCAGTTTAAACAATGCATACACATTATCTTACTGTATTGTACTTTATTATCTTACGTCAAAACTTATTTTATATATATATATATAGTTATATAGCCGTACTCTGGGCATTTAAAATTAACATTATTATTTATTGTCATTATTATTAGGGAGTCCAACACTTTACCAATAATTTACTGGTGGTAGGACCTCTTGTGAGTCCGCGCGGGTAGGTACCACCACCCTGCCTATTTCTGCCGTGAAACAGTAATGCGTTTCGGTTTGAAGGGTGGGGCAGCCGTTGTAACTATACTGATATCTTAGAACTTATATCTCAAGATGGGTGGCGCATTTACGTCGTAGATGTCTATAGGCTCCAGTAACCACTTAACACCAGGTGGGCTGTGAGCTCGTCCACTCATCTAAGCAATAAAAAAAATTTAAGAATATACATATTAACCTATCCATTAAGTACATATTGTATTTTCTACATGGATACCAAGTTTCAAGTCAATCGGATACATGGTTCAGTAGTTATAACTGAACACCTGTAAAACCACTGTAGATTTATATATTAGTATAGATAAACAATTTCGTTTTCTCTACAAAAGCATTGGGTGTAAGGTGAATTCTTGATCGAAGGGTGAATTGCATACAATATAGGTCTTTAATCTGGCAGCCCCGATGCCTCGCCTCGAAGCGATTCACCGGCCGGCGGACGGCGCGGCGACGCGACGGGCGAACTATTCACTCGTATTCGTTCGTCGACCGAAGCGACACGGGGGACTCGGACAAAGAGTAAAGCGTCTCGTTTGGCTGTCGCGTTTGTACGTCGTTAAGCGTGGCGATTGAATTATAATAATCATTTTAAATAAAGCTCGTGGACTTGTTTACGTATTTATGAAATCTCAACAAAAAAATAATTGTGCTTGTGACTTTACCTTTCAATAGCGGTGAACGTGATTTTTGTAATACTTTAAGGCTCGTACTTAGTGATTAACAACCAGGATCTGTGAGTGTAGTTGTGGAAGCAGGTGTTGCATTCCAGGGGCGTTAAGGACGCAGCCTCCGCTTCAAATAGACAGGTGAATTTGTCACTATCATCCTATTTTGGTGAGTAGTTAAAAATGTTATGACTTTAATTCAAAATATAGAAATACAAAAGTTGACGTCGTACTCAAGGACAAATTTACAATACTATTATTTTACTTACTTAACATAAACTTAGCGTTGTTTACATTTTGAAAACAGTAAAGATTGTAATAGAAAAATAGGCTGTTTAATGAATTTCATTTAAGTCCTTGCAAAATCTTATATACTTCTTGAGCCGAAAATTAATGTTTGTAAATGTCTAGCAAGGTATTTAATTGGTGAAATGGCAAACTATTGCCGCGGTCAATGAACCTTGATGACAAGCACTGATGATAATATTGCATATATAAGCATTATCATTTTAAATATATTATTCTATAGGCTCTCATTCAATGTTAAGCACATTGAACGATACAACTGTAGACGCAGTGTTCGCCGAATAGTCAAAAATCGACTGTAACTATTGGCAACTCAAGACTCATATCATGCACAACGTTTTCTTTTTTATAATATTACGAAATTGTTGCCTTGTAAAAAAAATAACGGTTTCCAAATGTTTTTATAGACTTAAAGGTCGTCAATAGCAAGCAAGCAAAAAAATCGACCAAAGACAAAAAAAAACTGTTCGGAAAAATACCGAACATTTTGTCTTTGCACATTTATATAATTTTAATAATAAATGTAGCCTACGTCGGTCCAGTTGGGTAATGATAATCCAAACTGTTGATCTCCCCGTGAATTTTTTGATTGTTGGGTGCTAGACACTTACATCCTTCTTAAAGAAATCAAGGACATATGGGTGCCCTAGTACCTGCTTATTACTATGAAAATCTTTCAAAATGTTAATTCTAATTTTATTTCGTAGTTTCCGATTGGACATCATTTTTGCCATCACCTTTAGTCCACCGAACCACCAGTTTAACCGTTAAGTTTTTCGTTTTGTTTAACATTAACATGTCCTCGTTTTTACAATTAATGTAATGAAAATAGAGAAAAAAAACTACGGGTATTAGTTACACGTACAACCTAACTAGCATTACCTTTTTATGGATTAGCAGCTTTAAAGTATCATAAAGTGTTAAGAAATGGTAGTTTGCGGAGCTTAAATGCAAATACATAGTTGTTTCTTCAGACACATGTCTGAAACTTTGTAAACCGCCAAGAAAGTATAGTATGCGTGCGCCCAGGCTTAATCGGAGAATTGTATATCAGTCAGCTAGTATTAAGTTTTATTAAACAGGTAGATAACGGTAAAAGCAATTAAGAAGTACACATCAAAACTTGCCTTCTACAGAAAACTGTCATATTTACCTACATTACAAGAACACGTAGGCACTTATGAGCTTGAGTCACGTGTTCGATGAGTTAACATAACCGTTCTGGTGACCAGTTCACCGACCGCAAACAGAATTGATTTAACATTCTCACTAGAATTCTCGAGCTAAATACGGGCAATTGTGCAAACAACGAGAATTTCGTTCTTGCCTAATAAATATTTAACCAATACCACAGATAACATGGATCTTACCTATATTTGGGAATTCCGAATTAATAAATCATTTACATAGTATAGTACGATACAAAGCCCTCCATATAAGTAATCGGCTAAATCGGCGCTCGTGCATGGGCACATACTATAATTTTTTGGACATATCTCCCGGCGAGGAAATGACTCCATAGAGCGCCTTGTCTTTCAGGGTAAAGTAAGGCATCAGACCGCGTGGAAGGTTGCCCATTTGATGAACCCACGGAATAGATAAAGATGAACCGACCAAGTCGGCAGTTGGCTGTTGTTTACATGAGTGTACCAGACTCACCAGAAACGGGGAGAAGACCTAGTTGAAAGTCTCATATAAACGTTTTTCAAGGTGGTGGTGGACATATCTGGTAAAACACCCAATGAGTGTCTTACTAGATCTTACTACATCACTGCAGAACTGGAGAGTTGGTGAGAAGTTCTGCGACGCAATATGTCCGACAACAATCCTACATGCACACCACCGCTCTGTCAAGAGTTTGTATCGTGAATCTGCACGAGTAGTTACCATGATAGACTGTTTTTACGTAAAGCAGTTCTGTGTTGTTCTTTGAAGGCCAAGTAGCAATACAATTTATAAAGACTGGTTGTCACAGATTAGGTGACATTAACAGTGTGGTGTGTATTAGCTCCGATGTTCATTTAACAAGAGGTAAACTGGTCTGAATATACAGCAAAGGAGAAGTAGCCTAGATATTTTAGTTCAAAGGATTAATGTAACTATACACTATATACTATTATATTTCAAACGATTTAAATTTGCCTTTACGAAAAACCAATTCTTAAAGTATTATTTACTTAGACGAAGACGAATTGCTTCTGGTTCACTTGCTCATGGAGCCCAACATTATTAGCGATATTTAGTTGCCAATAGTTGATATTGACAATTTAATAATTAGCCGTCGCTTTGAGAGTTTACACCAGTCAAACACCAGCATATCTGTCAATACAAACAGCATATGTCCTTGCACTAAATTAAAACCAGTTTATAAGATATAACAATGTAAGTGATTATTATACAAATTTGTTTCTGTAGTGCTGATATTCAACATGCTATTCAAGAGTTTGAATATTTAATAAGGTTTCTTGTTCTCTTGCCACAGTTTGAGAGGCCTTTTCGCAAATGCCTCGAAGATAATAAATAGCCAATAAAATTTTAAATAAAACAAAGAATATTCAGTTTTTTTTTCCTTAGGTTGCATTATAGTTTATTATCATAACCTACGCTTTTGAGCTTGCAAATTTTAAGTTGACAACCACCGCGTGTAAATCAAAACTTGGTTAAAGCTATTGACTTTCGCGATATTTGGTTTTTAAGATTGACATAAAGAATTGAAACAACAAATCTGATTCGATTGGAACAAAATACAAATAATAAAATTGCACAAAGAAATACCTAACGTCTCTTCAAACAAACAACTTTACTGGTGGTAGGACCTCTTATGAGTCCGCGCGGGTGGGTACCACCACCCTGCCTATTTCTATCGTGAAGCAGTAATGCGTTTCAGTTTGAAGGGTGGGGCAGCCGTTGTAACTATACTTGAGACCTTAGAACTTGTATCTCAAGGTGGGTGGCGCATTTACATTGTAGATGTCTATGGGCTCCAGTAACCACTTAACACCAGGTGGGCTGTGAGCTCGTCCAACCAACTAAGCAATAAAAAATAAATAAAAAAACATTTATGTTCACGATCTTTGTTCGGCTCCATCTCGATTATTTAGTTAGTGTAATGGTTTAGATATCATTTATTGCGTTAAAATAACCAATAAGAAATTTTCTACATAACAGTACTCCACCGTTGTGGCATTGGAAAGCCTTTTGTACACTGTGACTAAAAGAAAAAACAAACAAAAGTGCTTAAAAACTACTGAAGTTTTTTATATTGACTTTTTGATGACTAAGATATTTAAGAATTAGTACGAAGTTAGATGAGTCTATACGAAGTAGGCACATCATTACTCCATATTAACATACTAAATCTATGAAATAAAACATGTATTTTTCTAAAAAATAACCTTAGAAGTTCGTAGAATATGTAATGGACAATTTGACGGCAACGCGAGAAGCAAAGTTGTGCGAATTGATATATTTTGTTAATTTAAAGTTCTTCAGGTTTAATAAATATGTAATAATGGTGGTTTATTAACTGTTTAGTGTCAATGAAAATGCACAAACATGGGAAAATGAAATAAAAGCGCTAGATGAAACTTCACAGGTTCCTTCAAAAATCTCAATAAATAATCACAATTTTACTAAGACCATATTTCATCCCATCTCATTTTGTTCCATTTAATTTCATCCAAATTGATTAAACTCTCAAATTAATCAACTTTATATCATTTCGCTTCATATCATTTTTCATAATAAAACAGAATGTAAGAAGAAATATTAGACTCGCCTGAAAGGTTACCAGAACATAAAATCTTCCATAATTTAAATACCGTTAAAAATGAGAATTTTGTTATTGTCTCCAATAGGTAGACATCGCCATAATGTTGCAATCGTATTGTTTTATCTAAGTTTCAAGCAACCGGACATGTCTCGGAATGTTCCTTAGAATACGTCTAGGCTTTCAACAGGAATTTAATTTATCTTAAGTGACGGCTTAGGTTAGTTTAAAAGTGTGTATCGCGTGGACATAAGATATTGGAGCTATTGAGTTAAGTATTTTGCTAATCGAATCTGACTAGAAAATATTGCGGTATTCGTATTGCATCTGATTTATACATATTTCCTTAATTGATCTAGATTATTTCGGCACTTTTGGGGCTGTTTTTTACCTTTTTATTTCAGGTATTATCACCATCGTTTAGTGGGCCATGTTTGACAAAAAAGTAGTTTAGTTACGTTGATCTAGAACAGTTTGTAACCTTCATTTTGTATAATAATAATTCATATAATCAGGTCGATATTAAAGAATTTAAGTCGTAATCTTTCACAAAAAAGACTAGATGCATAGGACAAGCATTAAAATTACTATGTTTTTTTTCCATCTGAACCTAAGTGCGGGCTTTACGGTATTAGCAAAATATTATTTAAATCGAAACAACGTAATTGCATTCACTTTAGTTTATAATAAACTTGCACCGAGCTTAATTGAGGCGATCACGAGGTGTTAATTCATGTCACAAAACCCCATTATTATGCTCATTTAGGTGCAACTAGTAATTTTTACTTTTTAATTCGCACGTTTTTCTGGCAGAATATTAAATACGGGTGTAACCAGTTCTTGATTATTTTTAATCGTCCTGAACTGTCTTAAACCTGTTACTTTTGTATTGTACAGTTGTAATTTAAGCTTCTTGTTTGTTGAAAATACTAAAATATGTTATTGCACATATGGGTGTTTATATCCTTTTTTGGAAATATTGTGTCATCTAAAGTTCATATCTTCAACCTTAAATGCTAAATTGCAACAGTATATCTAACCCACGCCTCATTCATTAAGAAATCGATAGAAAATTTACTTAATTCCAATTTAACTTAAATAATGGGTTGGTTCGAACTTTGTACAAGACACGACTTCTGATTTCTATTGTGAACCACATATAAATCTTAGGCAACGGTCTATGTGCTGGTGCGAAATCTTAGGCCTATATTTATTGTATATATATCTCGCTCATACCTATAATTATTTAATGCGTAGAAGCAGGAGAGATACTTGACGTTGAATAAAATTTAGTACAACTGGGAGCGGCTTACCTTTGCAGAGGTCGGGTGAAGTTAATGCCGGTTAACTGTTTTATCATTATAAATAGGTGTTGTTTATTCACCTGCAGCGTGTCCGTTTGTGTGTGCGTGTGTGTGTTAATAATTTACTGATGATGTTCTGAATCTTTTAAGTACCTAAATTATTAACGACTAGCAAATTGAAAGTTACATAGCGTTATGTTTGATGTGGAAATGAAAAAAAAAATTGCAAATTTTCTCGTCCATAATTCAGTTCTATAAGCAGATAGAAGATTAGTTTAATCTTAAATCGACTTACAAGGCTTTACATGTAAATATTATATAAGTATTCTTATGCCTTGTATATTTTGTGGAGTGCTCAACTAAGCTAAGGAGTGTATTGCCAAAAGTGTCAAATATTCAGCTATTATTTATTGCTAACCATAACTAACAATAATACTCAGTTATGTTAACCTATTTGTATTTGCCATAGAAATTTGGGCTTCATTGAGCGATTTATATCCATAAATAAGCGTTATACATTTCATGATGTCGGTTTGTCACAATATTTGCTAGTTTTCGTGACTTGAGTCTTGGTGACGTAAGTCCCAGCATAATAGCTAAAGAACAAAGGGGTCATATTAAATTAGACGAATCTTAATAACATGCATCTTTAATTCAGATATATAAATTGATAATCATCTTAACATATTCGTGACTTCTCGGAATTGAATCAGACATAGCCAAAGTTCTTATAAATTTTGTTGTTAAGTTTTTGTACTCAGTTGTCTTTTACGTTTTGGACTTTTAAGTCAAATCTACATCGACTATAACTTTAATTTAAAATGAATAATCCGAGGAAAATACAATCAACATTTATTATGATTTCGTGTATATTTTTTATGGTTCTATTAGTTTAACAGCCCTTATTGTTCTTAGTAAAAAAAAAATGCGAAATTTATTATTATCCTGATAAACTCCGTCATTGAAATCCACTTGTCACCCAATATGAATAGTGCAAAACGAATGTGTTCTCGATCGAGAGTGTGGAATGCACTAGCGCGATAGTTGTTGGCCTCAGCGCAGACCGAGGACACGAAATCGAGTGATGACTTTTACTTGACATTTTTCTTTATTCCGAACCAGCAGCTGAATTTAGAAACTATGAATAGTAATCAAAAAGTATTCATCTTGAAGAGGTATATTAAAAAAAACTAGTAGTCCCCCGGTAGTCGAAATTCGAAGATAATTAATTGAAATTATAAGTTTGTACACTATTATGGTTCTATTGTCAAAGACTTACTTCTATAATTACAGATTTCGCCAAGACTACACTTTAGACAAATAATATTATAGACAAACAATATTTAATCTATTCTCAATATGACCACCGACTATAAGCAATATGAAAAGTTTGACAATAACCAAATCGTGTGTGTGTCAAATACTTGGTAATGTGTGTAATGCTTTTTTTTATTGATTTTGTGTATTTTTATGCATAATTTAAAAGAAATATTAGCATTCTGCACTACAAGTGTGGAAAATTTCATACTCTACCGTCCGCGCAATTTTCGTAAAAAGGGGTTTTTTTTTTTTGGTCAGGAGGAAATCGCCGGACTTCCGCCCTCCACTGGGGACGGCGGGCGGAGCATGTCGGAGTCGAACCGACTAAAACCTCCTGTCGCTCAACAACCAACGTCCAAACCTCACATGAGACAGAACTCATGAAAAGGCAAAGGGGGGAAAGTGAAGTGTTTAGTGCGGAGCACATCTCTCCCATCACCCTCCCCCTCGGGACGCCGGACTGGCGGTCGTCGGCGCCACGACCACCAGCCCTCTCGGTCGGCAGGCTATCCGGAGCCCGCCCAGATGGCGCCGGTTAGAGTGAGCTATCCTACGGAATACCCCGCTGGGTCAGAACCAGCGTGGGTCGAGGATAGCTGGCCTTCCATTACCCGGATGCTCTTGTGTAAAACGCGTGCAGAGCAGCTTGCACGACGTCTCCCTGTCCGGTCCCCAGACCGACATATGAGGGGGACCCGAAACACTTAGAGGGCCAGGGCTTGGGCGACATCCGCCTCCCTGGCCCCCGCTCGACGGCGGCGGGCTTCCGCGTCTCTAACGCGCCCCGCCGCCTCCTGCGATATGGTGCACTCGCAGAAGTCGAGCATCGCCTTCCACGACTCGTCGTCGCCGAGCATCGATGCCACAACACTCGGCAACGACAAGTCGTTTCCTATTTTTGCGACGAGGACACGGCGCCACCCCTCCCATGCGGGGCAGGCGACGAGCGTATGCTCTGCCGTGTCCAAGTCGCAATCACAATGGTGGCACTCTGCCGTCGGCTCGGCTCTGATCCGGTGCAGGAACTCACCGAAGCAACCATGCCCAGTGAGAACCTGCGTGAGCCGGAAAGTGAGGCGTCCTCTGTCACGATTCACCCAATCCACAAGGACTGGGCGAATCGCCTCGAGGGTCCTACGACCAGCCGAAGGATCGGCCAGCCGCCTGGACCATGATTCCAGCACGGGTAAAAAGGGGTACAAAGTTTTTGCTTCATTTATTAATTAATATAAAGACGATTCCTAGATCAGCTTTTTTATTTCTAATTAATTAATTAATTAACATGTATCTCAATTAAGAGACTGTTTGCAAAGTATAAAATGGATGCATTCCCAATCTTCTTTTTTGTTTATTTTATAGTCACAACCTTTAGTCATCTGATTAACCTCCTTAGAATGTAAGTATTCAAAGAGCCTTTCTCAGTGCCCACGCATCCGGAATTTCACTTTTCTGGGCCCTCTGGTCAAAATCAAAAAACGTGGAGAAGCAAAGCTCTTCAAGGTAATTTTCATTTTGATACCGGTGCTCTGTGATCGCTATTTCTCGTGGCGCTCAGACGTAACCTCCTGTAGGAAGTGAAATAGAGTGATTTTATAAAAACATCGATGTAGTCTCTTTCATAGAACAATCTCACCTACCGTTATAATTGCATTTATTCCCATAGTCATAGAGTTCGATAGCCGGGACTTTGACAGACGGATGGCATACAATTATAAATGTAACACGGAATTTTAAATAAGAGATAAATTCTTCGATCAACATAGTTACTATTGTTGATCGAAGGATAAATTGTATGGATTTTACACACGAACATTTCTGTATACTTTGGGATCAGAGGGAACTAAAAAACGAAACGCTCAAAAGTTGGTCAAATTTCGTACCGTTTTAAAATAGGTAGGTAACTTTAAAACTTTTTGTAATTCCGTTGTGGATTTCGATTCATCGAAATGATGATGATACTATGGGCTTGCAAGCAAAACATACGAACCGGTATGTCCGGGATCAAATCTATAACAACTGTGTCTTGCTAGGGCTAGTGTTCGCAAATTCTCTGACTGAGCCCGTGAGCTTACCCATCCGCGCATAGCTGGAATAGTTCCTTCGGCTATCAAACGGGTAGAAAAATAAAGCTGGAAATAGTGGTAAACAAACACCAATAATACATCAATTCGTCAAACTTAAAAATTATTTACACAAGTCTTGTCATCCCGCAAACCATAAATTTCTCGCCGAAGTCAACATAGTTACCGGTTTTCAAATCAATTTGTCAAGTCGCCATTCTATTCTCATTGTTACCGTGACCGCCTTGCCCTTGCCCGTGTCACACATGTTGCTTGCCAGTGTTTTATTGATGTTTTGACAAATGGTATCTATTGATTTGCATCTAGCATGAAAGGCGTTAGTCGTTACCTTGTACATAAATAGCTGTTTAATTTTATTTCGAGAGTTTGTGGTTTGTAAGACACTGGTGATTTACTGGTGGTAGGAACTCTTGTGAGTCCGCGCGGGTAGGTACCACCACCCCGTCTATTTCTGTCGTAAAGCAGTAATGCTTTTCGGTTTGAAGGGTTGGGCAGCCATTGTAACTATACTTATACCATTATAACCTTAGAACTTATGTCTCAAAGTAGGTGGCGCATTTACGTCGTAGATGTTTATGGGCTCCAGTAACCACCTCACACCAGGTGGCCTGAGCTCATCCACCAATATAAGCAATAAAAAAAAAACAAAAAAATGTAACAAATATCAAAGTCCTTTGCTCTTCGACAGGCATTTAAAGACAATAAAAATATAACTTAAGACCTTTCTTTTAGAAAAAAGGGGATATAAATGGCATTAATTTAAATCGTACTAAATTTTCTGAGCATGAAAATAACTGCGGTAAATTCGATAGACTCCTGAAACAATGGTCATTGCATGATAATAATAGTTCTGATGATTATGATTATGCCGGTTCTGATTGGATCTTGAGTTAAGTTAAGTTTATTGTCGTCGTACCTACTGGGTGGCTTAAAAACTCAATTAAATAAATTACATGAATGCTAACCTCGTTAATTGGCAATCATTGTCAAGTTACACCGATCACGATTATAAGGCTGTTTCACTATCATTAATCTGCCATTCTGTAAATGCACAAAAAGTTGAAGCCATTAGTTCATTTTGAATTCAATAGCTTGGAGTGGTTACACTTTAAAACATTGAATATAGTAAGTATATAGGGGTAGTTGTTAAATAAAAATGTGCCACATTGCGTCTGACGTTATTACCGTGTGCGAAAGAGATAGTGCGACATTCCTACACCGCGGCATCATACCTTCCCTTTCTCGCGTAATATTAATATCTAACTATTTTGATGGTGTTCAAAAAAACATATCTTGCAGCGCTCATTTTTGTTTACAGATAAATAATCTTAATAATGTACAATATCAAACAAAAAAATATATAAAAAAATATAAAAATAAATATAAAATATAAAAAAATAGTATGTACCTAACTCTTAAGAAATTCTAATTCCTTGATCCTAATGGCTTCTCGAACTAATCACTAGTGAGACTTTACTGCGCTTTTATTCTCAGCAAATTGGACAATATAAATAGTCGAGACATACCTACGTTCGAAAATTTATTAGCCCTTAAACTTGACACGCTCAGTTAGCCTCAGTTGTCTACGTTGACTTAGTGATGAAATGATGCATATTTAGCTGTCTTTTTCTAACTTTACCGAAAGCTTGTTGATTGGTACATCAACCCAATCCAGTTTACGTGTGTACTATACGAACGAATCTATAAATCTTCAGTCCCTTACAATCGCAAGCACGTTTCCGACGTGTTCATGCCAATCACATCGATATGACTTGTCATTTTTATCTATGTAGACGTTTGTATGTCTATGTTTCTATGAATAAAACGAACGAGTTTGTGAACCACAAAAAAGTTAATTATATCTTTAGATTGAAGAACTAATATTATTCCTGTGGGAAACCGCGTGGACATAAAAGCATTTCTGTGATACAATTAATGAGTTTCACTCGTGGCCCTTATTTCTCATCTGGAGTGGGCTATTGTTCTCGGCGTTCTATGTAACAATTAACATTGTCAATTGACGACTATCTTCCACGACTGGATTTTAAATGCTCGTAATTTTGTATATTGAATCATCACAACTAGGAAGAATGTTCTCACATTAATAATTGAATATGCAATTTCGAATAGGCCACAAAAGGCCAATGTAAAATGTTCAGGAAATGAAAAAAAAGTGATTATTTTCTAAAGCAGTGTTAAATTTAAAATTATATCTCTTAAGATATATTTTAGTGTTAATTAGCAATTGAAAATTACTGGAATTATTATAAAATGGGTGTAGGTAAGCTTCAAAACTACATGTATATGAAAAAACGTATTTGACAAAATATGCGACATGTGCCCTTTTCGAAATTGCATATTCAATTAGTTATGAAGATTTTTTTAATTGCTTACTAAATTCTGACTTACCTCAAGATAATGATGTGTTATAACATCTCAGCATTCATCTACATTTTTATATCATCTGAGTTGACCGCCACGGTATACCCGTCACGTTTTCCCTCGGTCGCTTCGTTTGCATCTTTATACCATTTGATTAAATTCCATTAAGCAAAGTAAAACAACGGGAACCCTTTAATTAACACTGACGGTTGACGGCAAAGGACGTTCACAGTTCAGCGGCCAGTAAAGATGACTACACGAGCCGTCTTGATTACATAACGCAGAGCTAAGAATCTGAAGTGAATCGGCTTTTTGCTATCCACTTCTTGAGAGAGGTACTTTAAGCTTTAATATTAGTAAAGGAAAAAATATCGTGTATTTATATTGTGTGTGTATTTTTACTGGTGAGAGGACGTCTTGTGAGTCCGCACGGGTAGGTACCACCGCCCTGCCCATTTCTGTCGTGAAGCAGTAATGCGTTTCGGTTTGAAGGATGGGGCAGCCGTTTTTACTGTATTGAGACCTTAGAACTCATATTTCAAGGTGGGTGGCGGCATTTACGTTGTAGATATCTATGGGCTCCGGTAACCACTTAACACCAGGTGGGCTGTGAGCTCGTCCACCCATCTATGCAATAAAAAATACAACATGTTTTCGAGGATGTAGAAATAGGATAATCTCGTCATGTAATCCTGACTCATACTAATTTACCTGCCAGTGGGACTTCAGAAGGCATGTGAAATAATTTGTCTCCATATCAAGTCACGAATACGCGCGGAATGTCAGTCAGGTATGCGGGTAAATTGTTGGCTGAATACTGACTATCAAGATTTTAAGCATAATGATGATTCATGATGCCGCACCTTCATATTTCCCTTACTTTACTTTTGTTTTGAATCGTGTGGATACATCAATCGAGCCCACCTGTTGTGAAGATATTACTGGAGTAAGTAAAGTCCAAAGCCACAGTTTGATACGAGTCTTTTAATATTTTTTTAATCAAGTAATTGATCTATGAAAAACTTTAAAATATACCTTAATATTTCGCATTATTCTCTTGGTATATTATGATCAAAAATACGTCACGTTAAATCATGTCAAAAAGCGTTCTCGTAGAAGAACACTTTCATTTAATTTTTTTGTATTCTCGGCCCTTCTAACCGCAAAAGGCTTATACAGCGGCGTCTTTGACCAAGTACTCGCTACGTGTCCCCCTTTAACCAGCCTCCCCGCATTCGAAGCCACCGACGCGGCCAATGGTCTTTTGTTTGTTAAACACACAAAACCAACACGTACCGGGCCCTGTGTTTTTTGTCTATTTTCTATGGACGAGACGAACATTACCGGCCGTGTACAGAAAAAAGTGGTTCAGATTTCTACCATGTAATGTCGAACCAGAGTAACAGGTGTGATGTAATCTTGAATCATAATCTTGATAAAACATTACATAGGCATTTCGGTACTAGTTTTTGGACAGTGTAGTATTTATAAATATTATATTGGTTAAATGTTAAAATAATTAAAGATTGTATTAGGTTATATAAAGGTTTTATTGCGCAAGAGGAGCTGCAGAAGCTTTTTTTTTTAAATAAGCTTTCTACTTATTTTTTATAGCATAAATGACACAAGTTTATCGGCCTGGCCACCGGTAAAAAAGCGGTGGAGCGAATAATCGATTTAAAATGAAATAACTTCTCGCAATTTAATGCTATTAACAATTACCAAAGTCTCTCGATTAGATTGTGGCCAGATACAGTTCTACATAAAAACGAGTTCAGTCTATTCTGATGTTTAAGTTTGATTAAACCTTTTTTTTACTATACCACGGGATTGCTTATTTATGACAATGAGATGATTGATGATTTGATGAGATTATCTTAAAATACTTCATAATTCACAATTTAGGATATCAATTGAATGTCTAAATGCTATTTTAATTTCCTAATAAACCAGACATTCAATGTTTTGCGGTCGGATACTTTGGGGAAGATTTCTCGAAAGTAGACCCAGTAATGTCATTATTGAGAACGCCGGCAGATTCTAGATCGCCTACTTACACGCTAAAAAAAAGATTACAATTCATGATCAATGCTTTCGTCAATCACCGAAAAAGGGTTCAGTACGATTTTTTCTTATGTTAAAAGGCTTAAAGTCTATTTAATTATGATTATTATTAAATTACAAGCGCCCTCTGCCCCTATAAATAATTTTGTTTGAAATTATGAAATTGATGTTTACAAAATAACTCTTTAAGCATTAGCAGTTGGCTAATCCGAATATTTCGCTTCGTTAGCCATAATGCTTTATCAATTTATTAATCTGATCGATTCTAAAAACGATGTTGAATATTCAAACAGTTGTGGTGATGCGGGTTTTATTATTAAGAGAGATATGATATCAGCATCAACATTTTAGCTTTCACGTCGTGCCCCGCCTTTGTGGGCGATGTTTTATTTAATGTTGAAGTAATTGCTTAGATAGCTATCATTATTGCTTGGTCGTCATGGGATGGCGTGGCTCCCGGCAGCGACCCAAATATTGGACCGAATTTGGTTAAAAAAAAAATGAGGCGTGGGAAATTTGAACGAATTTTAAACAAAGTTATTACCTGTTGAATGTCTTTATTCACGAAGGCTCTGTGTCATTTCACGAAGTTTCGTTTTAATTGTTTGTAACTTTTAATTTACCCTACGCGTTATTTTCTAGAAGGTATATTTTCATGGTTATCGAAATGTTATGACAGACGAGCATATGGTCTACTTGATTGGTGGTAGTGAAAGCCGTTCATGGACATTGTCACTGCACTGGACAAAATCAAGTAGCTACTAGACTGATACATAATTGTTTTTCCATTTTCTTTTTAATGATTAAATATTATTAACTGGTGGCCCGGAGGCCTTTCCAGTTTCACCAGGACAGGTGGGCGAGCAAAGGCTCAGCCAGAAGGGATGGATTTGCTAACAGCTGCCCGAGCGCCCCCGAAGGAGACCTAACAACTCAACAGCAACTGCTTCGCGAATGAATCTACTACCGGATCGGAATCGCGACCCGCTGAGAAGATCCGGCGAGAAACTCAGCGAGCTGATGCATGGGTTAGGTTTTTCCATTTTCAAGTAGGCAAGGAATATTATTTAATCTTGCTTATATCTAGAAAACTATAGGCTTTTATAGGAATAGACGAGTGTAGATTGTATAGCCTCCGGATGTGGGCAGCGTGTTATACAGCACATTATGTGCTTATGACACATTATACAAAACCAGTTCCAAGACAGCAGAAGTTCTTTTTTCTTTTTAATATTAAGTTTCTATGCTATCGCCAGTGTATATATGGCCATTAGTCCGGAATCCTAATGTTAGATGATGTGATAGCGACTGGGTGCAGGTTTTTGTCTAGACTTCATTTGGCCTTTGTTGTTCTTGGAAGTATATTAGCGTTCTTTCCATTCGATTATATCCAGATATGCTTTTTGTTATAGGTACAAAAAATGATACTGTTTTAAGATTATTTATTATTAAACATAAAATTCAGAAACATTACTTATTTTCACATAAAATAAAATAACCTCAATTTTTATTTATTACTTACACGGATAGACGAGCTCGCGGCACACCTGGTGTTGAGTGGTTACCGGAGCCCATAGACATCTACAACGTAAATGTCGTCACCTTGAGACATGACTTCTAAGATCTCACTGTTACAGTACAACAACGGCTGCCTCATCCTTCAAAACCTAAACGCATTACTGCTTCACGGCAGAAATAGGCAGGGTCCGCACCTACCCGTGCGGACTCACAAGACGTCCTACCAATCTAGTAACATGTTTATATAAATTTGTTCCTACTATGCCGCTGATAGTTTTCTTTTCATTTATATGTAGTTCTTTTATAGTTTTTAATCTATTATAATTAAGACAGTCTAATTTTGTCAGACCCTAGATAAAAAAAATTACAAAGATTTCGTTGTTCTAGTATTACAATGATCGTCCTAAAATCACAACCCACTATTAAAAAAAAAGTTAAAGTCTTCCTACCACACCTCGTGCCAACGACAGTGTAAAGCCCATTGTTGCAGCATGATAACCCGTTTAATACCATTTAACTACGGTTCACATGTCCCATATATGCTCTCTCACGATCATATGCAACGGTTTGTTCACTCTCCGTCATCAATCTTGTAAGCACCGGAACAATACAAGTCTCTTCGCCTTTCGTTTTTACAATACACGTTGCGAATTTTTCTGACCAAATAGGACGTGATATATTATGGCCCTAATGTAGACAACATATGCGACTAAAAAGGATATTATTGAATTGGACAATAGAAAACGTGGTTATATATGTTGAAGCTATCTAGAAAAATATTAAAATGGGATATTTTTATTGGTTTTAGGGCGTTTAGTGAGCCACACCGGTAAAATAATGCCCTCAAACTATATGATAAAAATACCTATAAAAACGTTTTGGCATTCACTCTTTTATCTCTATGGGTTCAGCTAATTTTTTAACATCAAGTGGGACGTAAGCTCGTTTACTCATCTAAGCATTAAACTTTAAAAAAAACGATCAATACTGTTCTGATTTTGACCAATGACAATGAATCACCTGCGGCACTTGTATTATATTGAATGTGCTGTTTTTGCTAAGCCTTTTTTTCCTTACTATAGCCAAGCGATATAAATAACTGGTAGGAATTAGCATTTAATATCTATAATACTTTTTTAGTATACCTATATATAAATCATATCTTGTTATTAATACCTAAATCACAACTGCACTAGGTCACTATTCATTTTAATAATCACCATGATCCTACAAATTTTTAGACAGACAGAAAGTGAGAGGTAATCTTAATTGCTTATAAAATTAACATTAATATTGAATACCAAATTTATATGTTACTAAACAATTTACCCTAAGATTATTCAATGCGATAGTTATGTAAGCTAGTCCATTAGTACTCACTCCTGTACTAATGTAATCTGATTACTATCGAGGCTACAGTTTATGCGTTTGTATTTATTGTAATCATATTTACATTTAGCACGGAGTTTATTTAAACAATTTACCAGTAGTCTCGTTTATTTCGAATCGATATAAGTATCTGTCGCAGAAGAAGGGCCGAAATCTTCATTATCTTTTGACATAGTGGGTCGCGCAAAAATATTGCGCAGCATCAAACTTTGTTGACAGTTCCGAGACGTCTTCACTCTTCCAAAGTCAGGTAACGAATGTGTTTCGATTCCACTCGAGCGATGACACCTCGACACTGCCGAAGCACACCATCCGAAGCGATCCGATGCTTGACGAGTATTAACGGCCCTCATCCACTAGGTGGCGCGCTTTCGTTTCTTTTGGCGTCTCCAGACGTAACATAATAATATGAATGTGTGACATGATTTAATATAATAATACCGGTGGTAGGACTTCTTGTGAGTCCGCACGGGTGGGTAGGTACCACCACCCTGCCTATTTCTGCTGTGATGTAGTAATGCGTTTCGGTTTGAAGGGTGGGACAGCCGTTGTAACTATACTGAAACCTTAGAACTTATATCTCAAGGTGGGTGGCGCATTTACGTTGTAGATGCCTATGGGCTCCAGTAACCACTTAACACCAGGTGGGCTGTGAGCTCGTCCAACCATCTAAACAATAAAAAAAGTTGGTGTATGTTTCCTATATTGTCTTCGATTTTATGGAATAACTGTGGCTTTACACTTTTAAATCAATGAAAAGAAATAATAAATGAATTTGCAACTGTTGCAAGTTTTTTGAACGTGCATTGATACATAAACTCCTTTCATTGCAATATTATTCAAATAAAACTGCAATACGATACAAGAAATTCGATAAACGGTGACATCACTACTTTAAATTTGTTTATCGAGCACATTTAAAAAAATTCCTAAATCATGAATGTGTAAATAATGTGAATCCGTTTGTAACCCGAGTCGTTGAAGTATCTGTTTCATTCTCCCACGTTTACCTTGTAACAGAACGCCCTGGCTTAATAGAAATATGTCCCAATGTGCGAAAACCTTAGATTGCTTGTTAGGTAGGAAAGCAAAATGCAGTTTCGATATTTTTATTAGATATTTTGATATTGATACAATGTCAAACGTATCAGGTTCTTTTAAAGGTGTATGAATGTATTATTAAATTATTTTAATCAAACTGCTCCAGTAGTGTTGTACAGAAACTCTAATGAGCAACAAAACTCTTTGTCAAATGACGAAGAGTTGTTTCACGTCAAGAACCGCGTGATTTTTTTTCTTACAAAGAATTTGCTACTGGAAATGATTTCCTGGAAAGATTAAAGTTGTAAAATGTGTTATATTAGATTTGTGGTTTATGATAGATCTGACTTGAATTTGACTAACCTTGACATTATGTTACTTTGTAATCCTGAATATCTTTATAGTGGCAATAATTTGCTTTTATATTACAAACGTATTATTTTATATTACAATTCCTTTTAGATAGAAAAAAGAACATACCAGGCTCTTTTTCTATCGTATGTTTTATCGTTTCAACAATATTTTATGCATTCTTGACAATGCAGTCAAAGTACCTAAGAATCTTAAAGTACGTGTTTATTTATATATTCTGCTGCAATCTGATAGTTCTATAAATATTTTCAGTTTGTATCTTTTTAATTTGTAAGTCTCACTTCTTAAAATTGATGAACGAGATCCTGATCTATCAGATATTACGCGGTTAACGGACGCAATTGATGTCGACCGGAATGCTGCTATTCACTTTGAGAGTCCGAACTGAAACGCGGCAGAATTTGGCGGAATAGACGCCGAATTACCGCCATTGCATGATCACCGGGTATCAACCCGTGCGGAGTTACAATACGTCCTATTGCCAGTAAATGTCTATTGATGATCGTAATACCCCGATATGATACTCAAAAAATATTTCTCCCCATTCACTGGTAAATTCCGTATTTCCCTGTTATTCCCTATACCTTAGTCCCTTATTCTTCGCGAATAGAGTGCAACACACATTTAGAAATGTTACGCGGTAATATGATCAATAATAACTTAAAAATGTTTTTTTTTTAAATACCGGTTTGTGTTTTATTGCCATGTCTGCATTATTAATTGTCATGCATTAAAACTGAACAGATGACCTTTAAACATTTTGGAAGTTTGAAGCTATTACGGTATTATGTAATTTTTAGAAATGTCATTGTATGAATTTGCTCAAGAAAAATAAACAAATGATCGATGATACTTTCTGTAATTTTAAGTTATTATCACACTTTTATTAGCTGTATGTTTGTTTGTATGTATGTAATGTCTTTGAACGTCATAGTGAGCAACTTCAAGATTCCGTCCGATAAATTTTCAAATTTGCACACGCATCACGGACCATTCGCATTACAATACTTTTTAACTTTGTTTTAACGTCCTGGCCAGTAACAATAGTACTAAAAAAAGTTAAACTACGTAGGTATATTATAATCTTTGTTGATTTTAATTCACATATGGGATTAATCTATCCTGAATAAATTCAACGACTTTTGCAAAACGTAAATCCAGTTGCGTGTCAGACAGGCATGCCTTTTGGCATAGAAGACAGTGACCACAGTCCATAAGCATCAGTGGAATTCAATTCCTAGTCCCGGCATACCTTCAATGAATTACTTCAAGAAAGGAAAGGTAAACAATGCGGCCGCTTACTACAATCACGGATACATTCACGGATTAATGGCTCAGTAACCAGCTTTAATGGCTTACTTATGGGTGTATAAAGTTTATATACTGCACATTCACCCAAAAATCCTTGAATAACTGATCATCAGAATCGAGAAATAATTAATTTTAGAATATAAAAATAGAATAAAGCACTAAATGTGTTTTATTCTTGACAACACGTAGAAATTTAAGAAACATCATCATAAATCTGTTGAGATCGTGACGAACCTCATTTGTGGGTTATAAAACAAACGTTTGAAGTTTCACACACGATATTCTGATTGAGATATTATTAGACGATGTTTATGTACCTATATGTTCAATCGTACGTGTAATGACACGTATCGGTAAATGAATGTTTCTATCGGTTCTTTCGTAAGTTTGCGGATTGTATGTCATTCCGTTCGGGCAGGTTGGTCTGTAATTTCCTTGTCTAGCGTTGGAAATTGGAGGTTCAGATACATACTTGTTGTATATGAGCGTTTTGTAATTGTATTTTGTTTGAGAGATTCGAATGTAAATTCAATTCGGCGTTTATTATTTTCAATTTTTTTTTTTTTGACCTGTCAAATTTATTACTATTTTGGTAGTCACGGGCGACTAATGCGTTTTTAGTAAACATTTGAATATTACGGTAACTACCGTCTAATTAATAAAAAAAATATGTCTATTTATTGACATACATTATAAGGTTCTTTCCACAGAGTAAACAACGAACGGTAGCTTGATGTTTGTGTATTTGATATCTATAAATCACAATGTAAATGCCGTTACTCACATTGGCACTTGAAGTCGAAGTCTCAGTCGTTCGTATACATAGTTTAATGGCCGTCCCACTTTTCAAACCATTACTGCTTCGTAAGAGAAATAGGAAGGGTACGAGCACATAACACACCCTAATACTACCTACCTGTTCGTTAATTCTTTCTTAAAGTTTATAAATTGTTGCTTTGTTAATTTTGTGTACATGGATATTCATTTTTTTATCTTATGGATATCTTTATGTCATTCTTGCTTTGACACCTTTACAATGTGGATTTAAAAAAAAACAGCAACCTCGACTATCTCTTAGTATCTAGATTATCCTTTTCTGCCACTTTAATGCCATTCACTGACAATATATCTAGGTTGACGGCTACAATCTGATTCCCTCACGGCTGGCAACTTTATCGTTTCCGCATCCAGCGGCGCTCGGCTACCTCGCGACTGTGTACTCCTAAGTTAATAGCCAACCTTATCTGAGACAAAAGGACCGACTTTTGGTGCGTTTACCCTATATAACAGGCGATAACAAGAAACTGTGTTTCAATAGGTTGTTCAGATAAATGTTAGATCCATATTTTGAATGTCTTCGTAGCGCTGCACTGTGAAGACTAACGATGTAATAGACTTGAATTTATTGCTACGGGTCGTCAGGTAAAAAGATTTAGGCGACCGTAATATGTTCGATATTAGCTTGAACACGTTCCTAATTACAATATTATTTTAAAACATTGTATCAATGTTTATTTGTGTGTAATTTAGAACATCTTAAATCTTTTAATTGGCTGCTAAATTCGCTAAAAACGTCACACGGGAAAACTATATAAAACCTATTAAAAAAAAAAACGAAAGACTAACATTTATACGTTATGTTACATGACCTAGACATTTTCATTCTAGCAGTATGTAATAATACGACAGTAGAATCTCGCTTTAGTAATCCGGGCACGCATCACACGTGATTGACACGCATTCCGCGTTCGTGCTTTGATAACGTCCTGCAAACTTTTTTCACGTTCCGAAACTTGATTTTATTGCGTCATACTCCAAATTTAAGGTAGTTATGACAGCACAATTTTAAATTAGTCTTATGGAAAACATCTAAAATAGAAAGATTCACAAATGCTACTCGTTTTTTACATCGTTTTCCTGCAAGTACAGACAAACAGACGGAAGTAATTTGCGGTTACCGTCATTCAAGCGCATCAGTAATATTACACCTAAAATATCAATATCATGATATCATTTAGGAGACGACTACAAAGGAAGACTGATGATCCGAATGTTATTGTTCGTAATTTGTGAAGATTTGTTTGAGTTACCGTTACGTCAATTCGGGTTTTTGTTAGATTTCTGCTATTTACTCATAGTTGCCAGTAACAAAAATGTTAGTTTTTATCCGCTGAACCAATCCTACATCGAGCGTAAAAGACGCTAAATAAAAATATCAAAGCGTGAAATTCTTTGAAAAAAAAAAACTCGTTCACTTCAAAAGTTGCACCTAATCTGTAATGAAATGGTGGTGTAGTGCCTGCATTGTCACGGTTGTTAACGTTGTCGGGTCACCGCCCGTGAACTCGTCAGCATTTCCTCTTGTAACTGGTTTAGTAGTACCTGTTACAATTTCGTTTGAATGTGTAATGATAACATAATTACTCGACGTCACCGAAGTTCCGATTTTCGCAATACTACGAAAATTGATTTCATCGAAATTTTATACTCAAGTTATTTGACCTAGTTTCAAGTGAAAATTCACAGGCTTTGTTCGCTGTGACAACTGATACACAAAAACAAAGCTATCTAATGCGAATATCAAAATTTTACGTTCCTATTGTAACACGTCAAAACGACTGCTAAATTAAAGTCATTAGAATCACATTTGTGGATGTCATCATGCGTGCTCAAATCTACCAATTATGTTGTTCTCGCAACTTGTTCGCGTGCAAAATATCTCATCTCACACTTCTCACAGTGCTGCAGTGGTGAAACGAGGCACTTGACCTTTGACAGTAAATCCAAAATGGCTGCCCAACTGTCAAACATGCTCTTACTTTCCTTATCGCCCCAACGAATCGTATTTACCGGCTGATGTTTTGGGTGTTCACTTCGAAGATATGATTGTGAAATACTTTAAATGAATTAGTTCTTCTTTGTTGTCATAAAAAAAAAAACGACTGCCGCTATTATTAGTTGTGCAATTTGGCATGTTTCTGTTTGATTGGTCACAAAAGATAGATAACGAAAACGTATCGGTATATAAAAGAACTTTTGTTACGTTTTTAACAATGACGTATTTAATTTTTTAAATAGTGACACGTAATCAATTTGTAAAAATTCTATAACGGTATGATCATATACAATAACTTTAAAGCAGCAGCGCGAATTATGTTCAATTGAATGTTAATCTTAATGTACATCTTACACAAGCATGATAGTATATAAATATCGTTATCACATGTTACGTGATTTAATACGGTTTTTTATTAGACACGTATGAATGACTATGAATGCTTTAAATTAATCCCGCACTCTGGGAAATTAAATTAACTATTGTTTCCACACTATTCTTTTCAATAGTTTCTTCGTATATGATCTAGAATTGTTTTCGTTTACTTTGCTTTAAGAAAACTTACCTATGTGTTTTAAGGTCCCGACCTCATGAAGAATTATAATTTAAAATTTATCGCTAACTGACATTACGTCGCTGATATCATGTGTTTTTGGTTTACAAATTATTAATACTTTAAGTAATTAGGAAACAAAAACCAATTAAAATACGTTTAGCAACAATTAAGTAATCAAGTTTTTATATCTATATTGAGAAGTCGATGTTAGTCATGATAAACATTTTACTCACAATTAAAGCCCTATTGAACAAGTGGTCTGACCTAACCTTTTATGGCACTGTACATTTGTAAAGTTATTTTGTTAATTCCAATAGACAAATTCAAATAACATTTGACCTTCCCGCTTGTATTAGAGTTTCTAGTATGTAAATGGCAGTACAACTGTCGGAGTCGAAGTGATTATTACTAAATTGCTGTTTTTATGATATTTCTGAACTTTGCTGCCATTGAATAAACAAATTGAAGATGGAAAACTATCGAATGAAGCCAAATAAATAACAGTGGTACTAAATGAAAAAAATTAGAATACTGCTAAAAAGGTCACTCGAGTTTCGGTATATTCATATCGTGTGAGTGGTCCTTGCGAGTCATAAACAATATGGACGGTATACTAGATAGTGGTGAGATAAAGTAAAAACGAAGGCACGTTTGAAGGGTTGTGATATTTAGTAAAGATTGTTATAGCCTGGTAGTAAAAGTGGTTTATTTGATCGTGCGTCGAACCTGCAAGCAATTGTGTAGCAGATAATAATTTGCAGCAAGTTGGTCTTGCGATTTAGGGCTGAGATTTTGCAAGCTTATTGGCATATTTGGGTGTCAGTTATTTGTGGACTTTGAGATTAACTTGGTGTGGTACCTACTAAAAATGAAAAGAAAATGTATTAAACGTTACACACTCAACGGCTCATTAACTAAGAGTTTAAAAGTTAGAAAAAATATTAACTGAATATGTAAAAGAATTTTGACAAGTCTTTTAATAATTCTAGTAGATTTTTTTTTAAGAAAAATTTTCAAAGTACCTATCGATATTGCTATAGGTTTCCGAGCTGGTACCACGCCTATGTTAGTCAGGTTCACCCACTAAAAAATATGTTAGTCAGGTTCACCCACCAAGAAAGTCTACACTTCTATTGTTCGCGACAGACTATAAGGACCTTTTAAAGTTAACGACAACCCTAAGTCTCTCACCGGAATTACGGTAATACGCAGCCACAAGCGAGTGTTTTAACCAAAAGCTGAGCCGCCTCTAGCGACACACTACCAAGGAAGATCACAAGATTAACTCGGTCTATACATAAGGTATTTAGCTCAACACACACCGTTTATTTACCAAATAGAGCTTGGGAAACCGGCTAAATTGTGTTTTGTAACGGTAATTGGCAATTGTACGGTCACTAAGCCCTATTTCAATTCGGTTCCTTGTTAATATCGAGAATTTTAGTGACTGTTCAAAATATATAACGTTATGTTTGATAGGCCGTAAATAATTTATTTTATGTTATATTGCAATTATATTTATGAGCTATGAATATGTAATTTAGTAACTGACCGAAAAAGTATCAATCAGTTTGAAGGACTAGATTTCAGGGTAGGTACACTTTACACATTATCATCATTTAAACAATCTACTTAAATGTAATAATTTATTCATGCGATCATGATTGGTGATTTGTTATTCGAAAACGTGCTGATGACACCTCTGAACGACAAGGCTCAGTGGATAATGATTGGGCACGTACTAATATATTTTAATGTCTTAAATTCACACAGTGCGTAACATTAAGTTTAAATGACCTACTATGACGTTGATGATATTAAGAGAATACTTATTGCTATAGCATAATACAAGTACTGCATCCGAAGTAGTGATTCGAAGAGGCCGAAGTTGTATGCCTACTCTTATCTTCTGAAGAATACTAATGCTTAAATCCTGCATTGTGTCAGTGAAATATATGAGTTTATTTAGTAAGTTTGTAACTAAATATATTGTGTTCTTCATTAAGACATAAAAAAACCGTCATTTGATCACATTTTAAAGACACCATCCGTACCAATAGTTGTTGGAATCAGTTTCCCTCCACGGTGTTTCCTGAGTGCTATGACATGTCCTTTTTGAAACGAGACTTGTGCAGAGTTCGCTCTGCATCTAGCCTTGCTGACGTCCATGGACGACGGTAATTACTCAGCATCAAGTGAGCCGTATCCTCGTCTTCCTAAAAGGGCAATAAAAACAAATACCGTGTTAATTAGTTGTTCTGAAAGTATAAAACTTTTTTGTGTCAATTAATAGATATTATAACTTGGTGGATAACTGTTAGTAGATTCATTCGCGAAGCAGCTACTCTTGAGTTGTTAGGTCTCCCTCGGAGGCGCTCGGGTAGCTGTTCTCAAATCCAAATCCCGCCCCTTCTGGCTGAGCTCTTGCTCGCCCACCTGTCTTTGTGAAACTGGAAAGACCTCCGGGCCACCAGTAAAACCCCAATCATAAAAAAAAGGACAATTGTTATTTGATGATTTAAGAATCAGCCAATCTTAATATGTAATAAAGAGTAACAAAAGCGTATAAATCGATTGTATTTAAATCAGTATTTGAGCCATGCCATGACGTATTCCACAGAACGGCGTTTCGTTGAGTAATTAAAAATGTCAACATCCTATTTCTCTACTTGCCACGTCAATTTACTGTTTCGATGGGTTATTAAATCATTACATATTTAATTACCGAAAACTCACAAACCCGTTATCTCAAAATCAATATCGATAGACGAACCATGCGTTCTCGACTGAGAACCACTTATTAATCATAATTTCATTAACATAAATTATAGCTTCCTGTGTATTTTCTCACGTGTTCTATTAATTATTTATTAGTTATTATTTGAATAGTATGCAGTAAGTACTGTTTTGGAATAAATACTAGAATACATGAACTTTATTGAGATACAACAGCATTCCGTTTGTATTGATGAAGAAACCGAAAAAATCAATTGAATTTATTATATCTAGAAATTGAACATGTCTGAAGAGCGGTTTTGATTTCACGAAGACAGTAGGTATGCTAACAGCTTAGAGGGTTTTTCAGTAACAAGTCATGCGTCGGTCCAATTGATAATTGATATTCGGTTATCAAGTATTTTGAATATAAACGGTGATATAAGTGTAATAATTATTTTGAATTAGACGCCTTTAGCTCTAACACTAGGAGCAGGATTAGGGACCCGGGTAGCCGTATTCGTTGAACTCGGCAAACGTGCAACCTACCTTAAACATCAGCCCGCTGAGTTTCTCGCCGGATCTTCTCAGCGGGTCGCGATTCCGATCCAGTAGTAGATTCATTCGCAAAGCAGCTACTCTTGAGTTGTTAGGTTTTCTTTGGAGGCTCTCGTGTGGCTGTTAGCAAATCCCACCCCTCCTGGATGAGCCCTTGCATCAGTCCACACGGATGAGTACCACCATCATACGTTTCGGTGTGATGGGTGGGGCAGCCGTTGTACTATAAAACTAAGACTTGGAATTTCCTTTGTTGATGTCTATAGGCTCCTGTAACTACTAAATCCCTGGTGGGTCGTAAGTTCGTGCACCCAACGTAATAAAAAAGTTTTGACTTTACCCAAAAATCATAATATAACAGGAAAGTGTTCGTTTGTTTCAAGTACATTCTCATCGTGTGATTTCACGACCATTGCCCCTTTAGTTAGTTATTCTGACTGTTATGCTAATACATATTTGTTGACTCTCTGTTGAATAATAGGAATTGGAGCATTTTTTGGGGGGTTGGTGACGGGAAACGCGTCGTCTTGCTCCTAGCCTGCCTTGAATGAGTTCTGCCTTCATCGAAGGCTTAGATGCGAGCTTTGAGCAACAAAGGGGTTTTAGCCACTTGAACTCTGACGTGCCCCGGATAACGTCTCTCAACGTGTTTTTTTATTTTTTTATTGCTTAGATGTGTGGACGAGCTCACAGCCCACCTGGTGTTAAGTGGTTACTGGAGCCCATAGACATCCACAACGTAAATGCGCCACTCACCTCGAGATATAAGTTCTAAGATCTCAGTATAGTTACAACGGCTGCCCTACCCTTCAGACCGAAACGCATTACTTCACGGCAGAAATAGGCAGGACGTGTATGCGGAAATTGGGTAATTTATCTACTGACTCAAAAAACAAAAAGTTGGACCCTTTTAATAACAAAAATAAACAAATTCAAATTTTTAAAACGATATAATTATTAGATTCAGCTAAACCAAATCCTTCAAAGCTGTGTCCACGCCTGCATGGTCTGTGCGTGTTCAGAATACATGACGTCTGCATTTAAATATGTCCAAGTTCATAAAAGCGAACGAACTGAACGTTTTAAACGAAAGGGCATCATAAATATTGAAAACAATACAGTGTATCAGCAATGCGCTCGCACCAGCAGGTAAACGCGACCGATGACAGCTGTGAAACATTATATTCCGTAGGCTTCGGTCTTCTCATAAATAATAATATGCTCCAAACACCGCTATGTAATGTTGTAACCCATAACAAAAATTCAATTCACAAGAGTAACACGTCTGAAATTCAGTAACAATTGTTCTACAATTTTCAAAGAGAAACAACTGTATGACATAATGTAACTTAATAACTACACTACTAGACGTGCCCTTGCTATAAAGCTGATAAAGGAATAAATAAAATTTTAAAAGAAACACTAACTGTCATAAAAATATTTAGATGGGTGACCAACTTAAAACCGTTAACCGTAATAAATAATAGAAATGTTTTAAACCACTTTAGTAATTATAAAATAAAAGTTCAAGTACACACATATATACTTCCTAATTATTTTATTTATTTATTTATTGCTTAGATGGTTGGACGAGCTCACAGCCCACCTGGTGTTAAGTGGTAACTGGAGCCCATAGACATCTGCCACCGACCTTGAGATATAAGTTCTAAGGTCTCAGTATAGTTACAACGGCTGCCCCACACTTCAAACCGAAACGTATTACTGCTTCACGGCAGAAATAGGCAGGGCGGTGGTACCTACCCGCGCGGACTCACAAGAGGTTCTACCGCCAGTGAATTTTAAATTAATTCATACAATCTCACTACAGCACCAGCTGCAGTCTATTTTATTAATTGCACATCATTTACGTTGTCTTCCAACACACCCCACCACTTAAGATAGGAATTAGGGGTAATTGTAATATAGAAATACGGTGTAAGCTGAAACAATAACATTAAAAGTTTTTAGTCTTTAGGTAATAGGATAAGTAGGTACTAACACAAAAAGATTATCAACAAATACATATTATTGAAAAACGAAATCCGAATTGACGCGTAATAAAAAATAAGTTACTGAAGCATAACAAAAGAATAACAAATTATTGTCGTGATACATCAAACAGCTGAATACAAAATCAGAACACCCAATTCACTTTCAAATAAAAAATAACGTAGTAAATTCCCAAAAAAAAAAAGTTACTGCAAATGTGGGCAGTGTAGTGTAATCGTGTTTCTTGTAACTCTCACCATAATCTGTGTAACAACAATTCACGCCCATTCGCTGTCAAGCGTCTACATTGCAATAGTGCGGATACCGACCCGGATGACGTATGTGATACAATATTAATTATAGTAAGATCGTGGGCGTTTCTAGTCGGCCTGTGGGAAATTAAGCGGAATCTTCGTCAATGCGTAAAGACGGAAATGTTAACAACGCGACCGTCGCGACTCCACGATGTATATAAATAATAGATTACTAGTTTTGAACACGTAGTTTTCTTGTGTTTCTTTCTCGTTGAACTCATGTTTTAATTGTGGAATTATTATACAATTTAATTTTTAAAGAAATACAACATTGTCTATGTATATACATAATTACATATTTTATATTTTAAACAACTATAATTTATCCGTAGGGGTATTTTTTTTTGTGCTGGAGGACATTTCCGGACTTCTGTCCTCCACTGGGGATGGAGGGCGGGGCAGGTCGGAGTCGAACTGACTAAAACCTCCTGTCGCTCAACAACCCACGTCCGAACCTCGCATAAGACAGAACTCATAAAAAGGCAATGGGGGGAAAGTACATCTCTCCCATCATCCTCCCCCTTGGGACGCCTCTCGGTCGGCAGGCTATACGAAGTTCACCTAGATGGTGCCGGTTAGAGTGGGTATCCGTGTGGGTATAGGCTATATCTATGAATTGAAGGTACAAGATCAAAACCCCTCCTGGGTCTGGTTGGCTTTGAATTGAATTGAATTTTTTTAGAGACACATTGAAAATAAATACTTATAATCTTATTAACTCGTAAGTTTGTATAAATAATTTTTAAATTACCATCGATAGGGAAGAACGAGAAAACAAATTATATGAAAATAAATCCAGTGTAATTATCAATTGTTTATTTAATACAAAACATACAGAGAAATGAAGTAGACTTCTTCTTTAGGCCCAAAGGTTTCAATAAATCCGTGAGAACATTCATTCACTTACAATTGTAGATTTTGTTTATTCAAGCAAACTGTGCCACTAAACGATTTCTCTTTATTGATTTTTTGACCCAATTGATTAATGTTTAATTACTAAATAGTTCCTATTCCGGTCAATGGGTAACGGTAGACGAAATTTGAGCACTAATGGAAGTTAAAACATTAACATATTTTGTCAGATTACTTTTAAGGTTAGATTTTTGTCTACGTTAAGAATATCTAAGACGCACATACGATATTAAACCAGTACACTATACGCCTAGAAACTTTATCACGTTAGGTCGTATATATCTAACGTGAAAATTGATAGAAAAAAATGTATTGATGTAGCTTAAATAAAATAAAAACACTCACATCAAACTAACAATAAATTTAATTTTTTTATCCCGTTAATACTGGTGGGGGTATTAGAGCGAAGTTATAATATTTTGTATTATCATTGGTCCCGGATGCATGTATAAATTTTCATGTTAATTAGACTTCTTGAAGCCGGTGAAATTGAAGTTCATAGATAATTAAAAAAAATACGTACTTCTAAATATACCAATCTAATGAAAATGTTTTAAAAAGCTAATTAAATTCTGGGAAGTAGACAATTACAACTTAAGTATTACATACTTTACTTAAAATGTACCTTGTTGTTTGTGGCACGACGTCGTGTAAGTCCAAACGTGCCTCAAGATGTCCATGGGCTCCGGCAATTCAGTACACCACACGTGGGCCAATAAATAGACACTTAAAATTTTCCGAATAATCCGAATGCGTGGCAAAATTCTCACACAAGCTATCACAACGTCATCAACATAAATATTACGTAATGAAAAAACTCATCACACGTCACGAACAGTTACACATTTCACGGTTCTGCTAATAACGTTACACGCTTTACATTATTCACGGTGATAGGTGCTACAAAAACGATTTTGCTTTCGGTATCAAGCTCAGTAAAATAGGAACATAGTTTATAGGCTGAAGTCGTCCGTTACGTCTCATTTGTTTCTTTGTTTGTTTGTTTTCTCTTATTGTTAATTTTTATAAGCGATGTTGTGTGTTTATTTTAAAGTTAAAATAAATAAGCAAACTGATAGAACATCCCGTTTTGAGTGGTTACAGCAGCAGACACCATAAAATATATAAATTATAAGCGAAAGAGGTCGATTTAAAATAACTGTCTAGATTAACTAGTAATTACCTTAAAAAGATAATCATCAGTACAGTCAATCAATGAAAATAAATTTGAAATTTGTTGAAATATTGAAAAAAAGTTTGGTACAATATTGCCTTAGACAAAGTGCAGGTTATTTTGTAGAGTGACGTCATCGATCAAGAGTCCGATAAAATTTTGGTACAAAGTCACTGCGGAAAAGGACAGCTTCTCTGCTTATAGGCCAGATTTTTACTAAGCCCATTTTGTTTTCAAGCCAATATATTTGACCTATTGAAAAATAAACACATAAAAAACATAAATGTTCTTCAAACAGCTTATGCTCTTGATTCCAATAGCCATGCATCTTATGTGTAAATTCAATTTTATCAATCGAATAAATCCATACATATAAATAAGGCGGCGCAATACTTTTAACTATCCAACAAACCAATGTGGCTGTGTTTTGCGATGCGCTAATCTGTCCGACCGTGCATGTACTTGGCTCACAACGATCCTATAAATTAAAAACCCTTTTTTACGTTACATGCGAAATGAGATTTCAGTTAATGAGCTTAGAGTTCACTTTCGAATGGATCACCTTAATAACAGATGCGTCAGATATGAGCTTTCTGTACCGTTAGACCGCTCACCTGCGACCGCTCTTCTCTAGTTATGCTAATGCGCTCACGGTACTAAGTAACATCGAAATACGTTCTCTGGAAGTCTCGACTGTCCCGGTTTTCCTTTTAATGATCGATCGAGTTTTAATCATGACACAGACACTTTGTGCTGGCTACATTCTACAAAGTTTTATCTATTTAGAATAATTATGTATTGTTTAGAATAAGCATAAAAGAAAGAAAAAGGGTATCGAATAAATTATGGAATTCAATTTGGATAGGATACTTTAATTGTAGTTAAAAACAAACATATTATGTGTTGTTTAGACGCAATTTATTTCATTTTCTCGCAAGTTAATTCTTATGTGTGCGATTCTCGCTTTTTACTATTGCTTTTCTCTTCATCGAGTTTCAAATTCGCATGACGCTAAACATATTATCACATCAAAATGTTATATGTTTTACATTACATTATACATACTAGTGGTCCCGCAGTAGTGGAAATTCGACTATAATTGAAATTATAAGTTTGAACATAATTATGCTTCTATTTTCAAAGACTATTATATTTTTATAATCACAGATTTCGCCAAGATTACATTAAAGACAAATAATATTAAAAATAAACAATATTAACCTATTCTGAATTTGACCACAGACTTTATGCAATAACAAAAGTTTGCCAATAAACAAAGAGTATTTATATTATGTGTGTGTGTCAATACGCATGGTAGTGTGTGTAATGTTTTTTTATTGATTTAATGTATTTTTGTGCATAATAGAAACATTAACATTCTCCTTTTCTACACTCCTTCTCTATATTCTCTATAAGTCTGGGAAATGTCATACTCCTACGTCCGCGAAATTTTCGTAAAAAAGGGTACAAAGTTTTTGCCTCGCATATCTATATGTATAAAAATGAATTGCTGTTCGTTAGTCTCGTTAAAACTCGAGAACGGTTGGACCGATTTGGCTAATTTTGGTTTTGAATTATTTGTGGAAGTCCAGAGAAGGTTTAAAAGGTAGATAAATATGAAAATGCTCGGAATTAAATAAAAATAACAATTTTGTTTTTCCTTTGATGTGTCCCTCGTCGGACGGATTTCTTTTGTTTGTTTTAAGTTTATTTTATTCAAAAGCTTAGGACTTTTATTTATCGATTGAGGCAGTACGAAGATTGTTGGGTCAGCTAGTTAATATATAGATTCTTATCGAGTCGAAAGCATTCGGTTTATTTCGTCATAATCTCTAAAGTATCTGCATAATAATATTGGTATATGCGGACGGGAATGTAGGTGGACCCGCAACTCGAACGGAAATCGATTAGGCATGAACGTGTTCGAATCGAATTCTCGACACCGGGGTTAAGCGCGCGTATCGAATAAGATGTTCTTCGGTAACACGATTTTACGAAGAAGGTGTGCATTCAATCGACCCGAATAATGTGTATACCGAATATTTTAGGGCAGATAGACCAGCAAATATTCCTTTATATCAATAATAGTACCACGAAATCAATTTTCCACGCATGAGCTATACGGGATACTGTGTTGTATTTCCAACCTTTAATATCAGTGTTGTTCGTTTATTGGTGGTAGGACCTCTTCTGAGTCCGCGCGGATAGGTACCACCACCCTGCCTATTTCTGCCATGAAGCAGTAATGCGTTTCGGTTTAAAGGGTAGGGCAGCCGTTGTACTGTATAAATCCGAGGCTCTGTGGTTTCACGGGCCGCGGGGGGCGCCACCCGTTGACACCCACATCGTGGTTGGAGGCGTCCGGATAGGGGTCGGGGTGCAGTTGAAGTACCTCGGCCTCGTGTTGGACAGCCGGTGGGCTTTTCGTGCTCACTTTGCGGAGCTGGTCCCCCGATTGATGGGGACGGCCGGTTCTTTGAGCCGGCTGCTCCCGAATGTTGGGGGACCGGATCAGGTTGTGCGCCGCCTCTACGCGGGGGTGGTGCGATCGATGGCCCTGTACGGTGCACCTGTGTGGGCTGAGCCGCGTAACCGGGCCACTATGGCTCGGTTCCTGCGCCGGCCGCAGCGCACCGTTGCCATCAGGGTCATTCGCGGATATCGCACCGTCTCCTTCGAGGCGGCGTGTGTTTTGGCGGGGACGCCGCCATGGGAGCTGGAGGCGGAGTCGCTCGCTGCCGACTATCGGTGGCGCAGCGAGCTTCGAGCTCGGGGCGTGGCGCGTCTCCCCGAAAGTGAGCTGCGGGCGCGGAAGGCCCATTCTCGGCGGTCCGTGCTCGAGTCGTGGTCGAGGCGATTGGCCAACCCCACGTGGGGGCTACGGACCGTCGAGGCGGTTTACCCGGTCTTTGATGACTGGGTGAATCGTGGCGAAGGACGTCTCACCTTTCGTCTGGTGCAGGTGCTGACCGGGCACGGATGCTTCGGGAAGTACCTGCGCCGGATAGGGGCTGAGCCGACGACGAGGTGTCACCATTGTGGACACGACCTGGACACGGCGGAGCATACGCTCGCTGTCTGCCCCGCTTGGGAGGTGCAGCGCCGTGTCCTGGTCGCAAAGATAGGACCTGACTTGTCGCTGCCTGGCGTCGTGGCGTCGATGCTTGGCAGCGATGAGTCATGGAAGGCTATGCTCGACTTCTGCGAGTGCACCATCTCGCAGAAGGAGGCGGCGGGGCGAGTGAGGGAAAGCTCTCCTCACTACGCAGAAACCCGCCGCCGCCGAGCAGGGGGTCCGTGACCTGGCTCCCTAAGAGTTAGGGGTCCCACCCGTTTTGTGCGGGGAGGGACCCAGACGTGGGGTGGCGTGCTCTGCACGCTCACCCGCAATAGGAAGCCGGGTGATGGTAGACCGCGTTCCCCCGACCGCTCTGGGGGAAGGTGTAACGCGGCGCCATCAAAGCGGGCTCTCGGCCCGCTGAACGAGGGAACCGGTGGTCGTGTCGCTGGCGGCCACCGGTCCGGCGTCCGTGGGACGGTGGGATGGATGTAATGTGCTCTGCGTCAACCCTGTCCCGCCGTTTCAATAACCCCGACTGGGCTCCGGCCCGGTCCGAGGTAGGGCGCCGGTTGTGAGCGGCAGGAGTTTTTAGTGAGGTTCAACTCCCACATACCCCACCTGCCGCGCGGGTGGGGATCCGGCGATTTTCTCCTGTGGAAAAAAAAAAAAAAAAAAAGCCGTTGTACTGTAAAAACTGAGACCTTAGAACTCATATCTCAAAGGTGGGTGGCGGCATTTACGTTGTAGATGTCTATGGGCTCCAGTAACCACTTAAAACCAGGTGGACTGTGAGCTCGTCCACACATCTGAGCAATAAAAAAAACTTTAAACTCACTGGACTAGGACTACAGAAAGAGAAGGATACTAGAGCTAACAGAAGGACGCCTTTCCGTAGGGAGGCCCAAGTTCCACTAGTCTGACGGAGTGGTAGGGGATCGGGGCACTTCGGGGCAATAGCGCCAGCACAGCAGTAGTAGAAGTAAAACCACTGAAAAATAACGATCCTGTAATACTAAAATGGATTATAAAAGGCTTAAACTTTCCACCAAACGAGTCCTTTTTAATCGGCTTCCGATAGTCTTTAGCCTGAATCATGACCGAAGTTGGGTCTTCTCTCTTATGACACTAGATCGGGAATGCATTACGCTCCGGCTACCAAACTTGATCATCACTGGTAATCAGCAGCAAGCGCCCCTGCCTGCATATATGCCGCCACAAATAAGATGGTGCGTTAATCTCGTATGACTTCAACAGAAATGACATCATCGATATAATTATATCACATATCTACAACATTGAAAATCTCTATATAAAAACGTTCTTACTCGTACTGAACAATAATACATTTATTATTGAATAAAAAGTGACGCAAGCTCAAACGTCGCGGTTTTTGTTATGCGACACTACATGTTGCGACATACCTGTAGATACATTGACATGCTCAGAATACAGCTCTCCGGTTGATGAATTTGCTTCGCCTTAGAAGAGTAAAAAGGTATTGCGTGACTCAAGAAAATTGATAAATTGCCAATCTAATTGAAAATGTTCATTATTGTTAATGAATAGCCTATCTATTTTTTTGTTTTTAATTGTCTTCATCTCAACTGATTGATTCAGAAAATTATAAAACGATAAATCAATTTTTTTTTGATGATTCAAGCGAAACATCTAGAAACAGAAATCATTACTCACCTTGGTACATTGATGATAATGCTCACGTTTTTAGGTACGTATTGATAAAAGTGTGGTTGAAATTTTTATTGTAAGCATTTAAATTAGTTGATATTTCTGAAATATCTTTGCTAATAATCGATCTAGTATAGTATTTAATTCGATTTGCTGTCTCGTCTCTTATATATCGACAACTTCGAAATACCGTTACGTATCTATCGATTATATTCATGAATCGTGCGTGTATCAACACTCGCGATTCGTGTTCCGTTCATTTGAAATTTTAATTCCTAAAAAAAAGTCTCTAATAACAGTTTTTAAATCCATTATAGATACTGTTATATGGAAGTTTAGTCGTAAAGACGACCAGTTTTTATTTTCTAGGTCGGATATCAATTCTGTTTTTCCATTTCCACGCTCTCGTTTATTTCTATTACATGCGACATAAAATGGGTATCGGACACTAGGTTTTTTGCCCTGCCAGATTCAGGAAGTTTCATTATTGCGGTTCCTAGTTTTTACTTGTATAGAAAAGTACTGAAGAGTGGACTTTGTTTTATAGTTGATATACCGGGCCGATATCTTTAGGTCGTTCTTTAAAATAATATGCGTGGAGAATCTTTAGTTACATGCGGCTATTTTGATTGGTAAGAATGGCTATTAATAAAGTATTGTTCAGCAAAGGCGATTGTGATCGCTAGGTTGTTGATGTTTGTAATTGTTATTGTTAATTGTTTGTTTGTAACAATCTGGTTTTAAAAATCATACATGCCAATTATTCATTGATTATTCATTTTTGACGAGTATGTATGTATTATCAAAATAAATTGATTGGATAATTCTTTGGTGATGTTTTCGAATGAATTTTTTATGATTGACATTGATTGATGGAAATTACTCATTGATTATAATTATTATGTATATAATCGGCAAATATTATAGTGAGTACATTTGATATATGCAGACACTGTTAAGAAGCATCTCTCTCTGATTTAATTGTCATTTCATTAAAATTATATTTTAGCGCATATTTTGTATTACTCTACCCTTAGCTCACAGCTCACCTGTCCCAGGCGATTGCTGTAGGCCATACATCATGTATTTAGCTTCCCTAGTTATATAAGCAACGATGTGAAACGTATATTTTTCAATCATCATGTTTGTAATTGCTAGTCAATGTTTTAAACGTAATCTCCATTCCTTCATTGGCAACGTTTCGCCATGTCGTTCTCTAATCATCGTGACTGTACGTAGTGTCGTGTGCTTGGATCGTGGCCCACCCAGACACGCGTCTAACTGTATCCGCATGGCAAGAAACACTCTTCGTCAACTTCAATTCTATTAGATCGATTATAGCAAAATATAAATCAAGCCAACTCGTTGTTATCGTGTAAGATAACGCGCCTGCACGTGAAGTTTGCAACCCAACTATATGAAATTATCCTCGTTAGGATTCCAAATTGATGGTGTGTTCGATTGTTATCGTCTGCATGTGGGTAATGTGAATAAGTAAAGCAAATACCGAATGTTACTAAAATTGATCTACCCGTTTTGTAATGCTATCAGCTTCTTATATATAAAATTGTCTTTTCACAATGTTAGTTACCACACTCCTCTGAAACGGTTTGACCGATTTTTATGAAATTTTATATGCATGTTCAGTAGGTCTGAGAATCGGCTACTATCTATTCCCCTAAGTGATAAGGGTTGTCCACCCATAGCATTTATTTTTTGGAATTTTTTTTTTGTTATAATGAGGCAATATGTGGTTTTGTTATTTTTATATTCCCTCATCGTTTACAGCGCTACATGCCTCTTTCACTTATTTGCCACATCCTTACATACTTAAATAAGTTTGTTTTTTTTTTCGTACACTAGAAATTTCCTAAAAATCTTATATATGGCAAAACACCGTTTTTCGGGTCAGCTAGTAACAATATAGCTCTTTTTAACACTCCACTCCATTTTCTTATTTTAGGAAAATTCATAGAAGATTATCGCCAAAACGAAGGTGTACAATTAATATTCATCCGAGCATTAAACTTTGACCGAAGAAGGTAATGCGGCGAATGGTGTTGGTGTTACCGCGCCTATTACGAGTATAGATTGATTGTTTAATACGAGATGACACTTAGGTCTCCGATCTGTCCAAAAAAAAAAATTATCACCTTACCACTAAAAAAGTTACGATTTTGCACTAATTGTATACAAAGAATAGATTACTTTCCCCATAGTTTCCCTGAAGTGTCAAAAGCAATTTTACCAAGTTTTATCTTATGCTGAATTTGTGCAAAATAACAAAAGCATGCTCATAAGATTGAGCATTATGAACCATTGTGAAAAAGTAACTTACACTGATAAAATTAAATGTGATTGCCTATTGCATTGATTTGAATGGAATATAGTAAAAGTATTATACATAACCTCACCATAAACATTACGGTTCAATTCAGGGAGCGCTTGGTTGTATTATGATTATTAAAAAGTATCTGTGCAAATATACTTTAATTGTACCCGCATGAGAAATGATTTTTCTTTAATGGGGCCTATTAGTACCATGAATGCGGGAGTTTATAATTTGCACAGGAAGTAATGCTTTTCAAAAACAATCTTCGCATTTCACTATAGTTATTTAATTAAATTAAAAGTAGCTCACGAGTATAATTGCCTGCCCATCTAAGTCAACAACGATACAAAAATATTTCAGAAAGGCTTTAGTAAATGGACTTACAATATAAAGCGTTCTCATGAAGCAGAATGCAGGGTTTAAAAGATGAATTCCAAAACAAATCAGCTGGGGTATCTTCACTATTGTCATAGTTTCATAAGTAGGTATACTGTACTTGTAACTATACTGAGACCTTAGAACTCATATCTCAAGGTGGGAGGCTTCAACACCAGGAGGTCTGTGAGCACATCCACCCAACTGCAATAAAAATAAAATAAAAAATATTATTAAAACTGCGACTCGTCATTAATTTTAATCAAATATTTTGGGTGGAATACAAAACGTCAAGTTATTAACGAAAAATTATCCAAAAATAATTATATTGCAAATGCATACATTAAAAATATACATATTTCGTCATATCTAGACTTAGTCTGGACTGGCAATGATAATTACAAAATTGCCGTGACAGGATTCTGAATACCTCACCTACTAGGTCGAATGAGTGCAGTAATAAAAACGGGCGTATTACGCATAAGTAGAAATGTAATCACTTAATAAGACCTGTTTACAAAACCAAACAAGAAAATAATTCATACAATTTGAATGTTTTAAACTAAGCTGTTTAAGCTTTTCGATTAAATGGATTAACGGTATGTAATGCAATCGATTATGTTCCGAATGCATAAAATAGTCACTATTAAATAAATGTTCAATTGAATCTTAATCTTAACTTATACGTTAATATTAATGGTCAAGTTTGTCTGGTTGATGTTACTTAGTTGGCATCAAAGTACAGACAGAAGGGATAAGAAATGGTATAGAAACCTCAAAGACCGGTCTACGTTGGCCCCGTTTAGCATTGCAGGCGTGAATCGTAATGATGTTAAAGGGCTTATTGCGGATGCATAAAATGCGTGTAAAAGACGAAGAAGCGATTTTAAATTTTGTAGATATGTACTTTAATACGCACAGATTGTTACTGCAGTTTCGAGGTGGGTGGCGTTGTTACTGTAGTTCTTACAGAAAAATGCAGTGGCTAAATAGAAGCCAAGAGAGGAAAAGAGGAAAACAGACGTCAGCGAAAAATACTGCTGATGCTTGTTACTATTCCTGTACTAGCACCATTGATCGGCCAGTTCAGATCTCATGATTGAAAGGTGCCTTGCCCAGGGTTCCCACCCTACAAATTAAGGGCTTTCGTAAAACGACTTATGACAAAATTCGAAGTCAAGGTAAGATCAAAACTGTAATATAAACGATTTCAGATGTTACATAAACATTGATGAATATTAGAAATTATATTAGGTAATAATATTGCGTGAAAGCCCTTCCCAAATGCTGACTTCCGTTACAAGTTCCATTTGAATTCATATTTTACATTCGAAGTCTACAATTCATAACTCTGATATAAAATTAGTATTAATATTATGTTGATTTGGACTAGTCCACTTTATGTTAACTAGTGATTTATTGTTTGTTTATAAAATTATCATAATATTTAGTTACTTTTATATGTAAATGTTCGTATTGTGTAGGTTCATTCACCCGTTTCGATACAGCATACTTTGGCTAATGTTCTATGCAAATTGTCTCATCCAATTCTAAATTATTCTTGTCGTGGCGTTTATCCGACGGATTTACATTTTAACCAGCGTTAAGTATTAGTTGGTAAAGTTACATTTAGTAACCGTCCTATGAATTATTTATTTCGTGAAATTTATGGCGCTTCAGAAGATTGCAGCGTTTTATGGTCAAATGTTTGAACTGACAAAAGCAGACGAAAATATATGCGAAGATAATGGGAATTGTCGCGCATTAATCTTACCGTCCGCCAATAATTTTGTATTTGATGACGATGTAAAAATAATTTTGTGGATAGGCTTTTGTTCGTGAGATTGATGTGAGATTTGATTTGGAATTTATGGCTATACAATAGCCGAAATGTCGTCCAAATGAGTTATTTTTTATTGCAGTGCGTGGGTAGGTTTGCCCACGATCAGCGCGGTATTAAGAAGCTTCTGGAATTCATAAAAGCTACGTCGACAATGAGACACGAGGACGATGATTCGAATGTAAAAATATTTAACACAAGTACTTGCATGCAAATATAACTTTTATAGTTTTGATTTTAAGTCATAATGTCGCTTTCTGCTCTAGATAGGCAGAGTTACCAGTACATCAGGCTTCTTACAGAGAACAAGAGCGCTCGAATTTAAAAAAAAACCTTTGATACGGCCAATTGGTTAATGAATCATTTACAATGCTAAAATGCACAATACACCTCTTATCCAATCAACAAAATATTAGAAAAGATTGGAATTTAATGAATTTGGTCGAATCGAAATTAAAAATGTATATGGGCACAAAACGATGAGTTGTTTGGTCATCACACGGTACCGTAATTGTGTAAAAAGTAAAACCCGCATTGTGAGAAGCCGTCAGGCTGAGCGTCTTGATGCTTGTGCCAATGACCTACTACCGCTTTTTGTGCGTGTAACGGAACGACACACTTTGTCTTATTGACATTCGGCGTTAATGATTGCTTACTATTGATTTATTGTGAAATTTGAAATTAAATAATGCTTTTAATTTCTAATCTAACCATATTCGTTTTATTGAGTATTAACGTACCTCAGTGCCATTTACTTTAAAGACAAATAACATTGTTAAGACCGTATTCGTAGCGTTAGGATCACGCTTATTCTAAATAATACTTGAAACAATTACGTGTCCGAAAATATTTTACAATCCAGACTTTTTTTCTCTATTACATATTTTGTCGTTTAAGAAACTGTTACATAATTAGGAAGGCGTAAAATGGAGGATGTGATTTTGATGGAGGCAGTTCTTTGAAGTTATCACGAATGAACGAACATTAAGTTACTGATAAAATACGTTAAGGTTCCGGTCCTGACTCTGGTCTTGTTCAAACTTTTATGGTCGGAATTACGGCCCAACTCGTTTCTGATAATACTAATTCTAAATTAGAATCCAAAGCAAACGAATAATAGCTATCGACGTAAATGGGACACTTAAAATACGATAATTTTTATTGGTATTTTGAGGCGAGTGATAACATTAGGGACTATACTTAAGTGTAGACTATGATTGCTTTAATTTCAGATCGACGACTCTTTTTAAATGCGTAGAAAGGTCAATGAACTCAGGGTTTTCCTGGTGCTAGCTCATTACTTGGTCATGTAAACCTCACCACGTGAATGCCACATCCCAATGATCACAAGCTCTAGGTCTCAATTTTACTGTATAACGAATCTTCCACCCCTTAAACTGGAACCATCATCCTTGTAAAATAGTTGTAATTTTTTTGATTATTTATTAATTTTCTTATAAATTAATAACGTTAGTAGCAGGCACTATTTAATATTAGGACTTAGGAGTAATATTTAAGATACTAATAAATATTTGTATTTATTAAATTTACTCTCGGTGTGCATTATCAAGTTTAGACGAAACGCTGCGGTCGTCAGTTTCCCACACTACTTAAGGTATAAATGGTTATTTTATTAGAATTGTAATTTTAAGTAAAAGTTAAGATTCTCATTTATGATTATTATATTCGGAGTCCCTAAGTTAAGGCCACACATTATGTGACCACATATTATCATTACGTAAAACCATGTCTCTGACTCAAAAAAATATTTTGTGGCCACGTGTGTGTTCGATTTAAAAAAAATGTGCTAATTCACGATATGGTTTATGTCGTCGTGGTCTAAATGATAAGATGCTCGGTGCAAGCAGCCATCATTATTCCTAGTGAAATATGTATCTATTCAACAAAGGCACTAAAAATTGAGCCCTTCAACATTTTAATATTCGTTATTGCTAAACAATTGATTCGTAGGCTTCTACCCTTAAAGCGGGTTTTTATGTTGTTGTTAACCTTTTAACACCAGGTAGACCGTGAGCTTATTCACCTATCGACGCTTTAGAAAAAAATGCTTTACTATTATTTTTCTGTCCCTTCTACGTTCAGTGGACCATGGCTGATAATTTAGTAAAACATGTTATATGATAGACATAATAGTCTCCATAAATCGATTCAAAACTCTACTTCATTTAGTAAGGGAAAAATATGCCTGTTTATTTTTAAGATATTTCGCAGTCACTTTCTGTAATTATTCGAATTAGTTGTATGTACATGTCTTCTAATAAAAAAGATGCAAATAGCATCTATCTAATAGCATCTATGCAAATAGATGCAAATTTGTATGGAGTTGGAACGTTTGTTTACGTTTGCCGCTAAGGGCGCTGTTCCAGCTGCATACAAATTTGAGTTAACTTTTACGTTATCGAGAACGTTCAAAAACTCGCATTAAGCAAACTAATGCTTTGTCTTTACCGGTAACGTTAGACGCACGATCTTTAATATCGCTAACTTCCTTGAGGCATGAGGTCCCAGTCTCAATTGTATTTTACGATTGAGACTGGGACTCGTGACTGCTTAGCTAAATGGAAGTACTGATTAATACAAAACGAATAAAACGTTTACCCTGCGCTAAACCTTAATACATATAAGAAGGGACACCATTAATTCTGACTTCCTATACAGGAATGGAACATGAAATTCATAATAACATTAGATAGCTGTCATCATATCTATTTCTGTAGTTTTGCGATTACAAGACAAGACTTGTATCAGCGAAGCCGGTTTGAAGTGCACTAAACTTTCACATAACGTGTAACCGTGGGTGGCACATCGTACTTTAAGCGCTAAAGGATTCGTTTATTTCCTAAAAAATAGGGTTTTTTTTTTTTTTTTTTTTTTTATTGCTTTGATGAGTGGACGAGCTCACAGCCCACCTGGTGTTAAGTGGTTACTGGAGCCCATAGACATCTACAACGCATTTAGCGCCACCCACCTTGAGATATAAGTTCTAAGGTCTCAGTATAGTTACAACGGCTGCCCCGCCCTTCAAACCGAAACGCATTACTGCTTCACGGCAGAAATAGGCAGGGCGGTGGTACCCACCTGTGCGGACTCACAAGAGGTCCTACCAACACTATAAATTTTATAAATGATCGATAGAAAAACCAAAAGTGTAACAAAAAAATTCTTTTATTTCTGCGAAAAAGCGGGTAGAAATAGCTAGCAAGGCTTTTTTACTAACAACCCTTTGTTGGCTTTGCCTGGTGGCAGTGGCGGAAGCGGGCGTGTCAATACGTGGCTTGGCAGGATGGCTGGCGGCAGGGTATGGCAGCTGACGTCACGTCCGTTACAATTGCTTTTTCGTAGTATCATCATCAGCCCACAGTCGTCCACTGCTGAACATAGGCCTCTCCTAAGTTTTTATGTTGTAGTTTTTGTATTACGAAGTATCAAAACCGCGATACTTGCGAACCAATCCGCGGTCTCTGGCTTAGAGAGTAAAACAATCGTTAACTATGATTCTAATTCAGAATTTTATCTCACAAAGCTATTGAGATTGGTTAATACGAGTTCTCGACTTAGATAATAAAGATGGTACTTATGTGGTTAGTTATTGTTATTTGATTGGATTTTGCATTTGATACGGTGTTGTGTGTAGCAATGGCATGGCACACGACACTTTAGTTGTTAGTAGTTAGTTAGTTTTTTTATTTTTTTATTGCTTAGATGGATGGACGAGCTCACAGGCCACCTGTTGTTAAGTGGTTACTGGAGCCCATAGACATCTACAACGTAGATGCGCCACCCACCTCGAGATATAAGTTCTAAGATCTCATTATAGTTACAACGGCTACCCCACCCTTCGAACCGAAACGCATTACTGATTCACGGCGGAAATAGGCGGGGTGGTGGTACCTACCCGTGCGGACTCCCAAGAGGTCCTACCACCAGTGAAAAAGCTTAGCTTAGTTTAGCTTAGTTTTAAGTTACGTGTATTAGATAGTTGGTAGGAAAAAACCAAATTCACCCTTACTTAGTGGATAGGGAGCTTACACCCGGATAGAGGGGCTCACCCCGAGTACGACGACCCGTGATTAATTACGAAGTTGTAACGAAACTCAATTTTAATGCCATGCACCTTGGGTGGCATTTGATTAAAAACAAATATGTTTAACTCTTAATCTGCATGTTTCGTTCCTGTAATTGGTGCAGTTTGATACTTAATTATGTACACTTCTCGAAGAAATTTAAGACCGACAGAAATATGTCATAACAAGAATCTATACAAGATAATTTCCTGTCTGTTTCAGATATATAAGAATTTTTGCAATGAAATTGACTCGTTATTGAAATTAATATTGAAATAACCGCTTTTTACTACATGCATATGAATATATATACGGTACATAAACCAAAATAACATTTTTTACAATTTTTGTCTGTCTGTCTGTCTGTTTTGTTCCGGCTAATCTCTGAAACGGCTGGATCGATTTTGACGGGACGTTCACTGGCAGATAGCTGATGTAATAAGGAGTAACTTAAAATACTTATATCTTAGAGAAAAAAAAACCTGTTTTTTTTTTTCAAATAAATAATGTTTTGTTAAATCCCACGCGGCTGAAGTGGCAGGCACAGCTAGTTTTAACGAATAAATATTGACTATAGGATATTCTTTAATGCAACTTTACGAGGCGCTTTCTCGAAATGAAAGATTTGCATTATTTATTGCGATGTAATGTTCGAACATTATCATAGACCATTAGCACTTGCTCGTCCGAGATAAATAGCAGTAAATAAAATATCGCATGTCATTAGGGTTTTCCTTTATGTAATAGTCTTGTAACCAGAGTTGATCTCAAGCCTACAGACATTAACGCTTGCATACAAAATACAAATTTGTCATTGATGAAGATAGTTGAAATTGCTAATGCAAGTTTTGTGTCTCGGTAATCTGCGTGTGTTCATCGTGAATTACAAAAGATATAGAAATATTAAATATTTCTCTGAAGAGTATTTTTTTATTGCTTAGACGGGCTGACGAGCTCACGGCCCACCTGGTGTTATGTGCTTAGGAGCCCATAGACATCTACAGTTTATATGCCGCCACCCGCCTTGAGATAAAGTTTTAATGTCTCAGTTTTTAAAGTACAACGGCTGCCCCACCCTTCAGACCGAAACGCATTACTGCTACACGGCAGAAATAGGCAGAGTGGTGGTACCTACCCGTGCGGACGGACCCACAACACGTCCCACTAGTGAAATATCTTACGTTACGGACGTTTTTTCCCGGTTATGGTACCCCTTCGCATCGCCCTTAAGGAATAAAAAGGTAAACTACGCTTCTTTGACAGTATTTACGAGAAAAATACTGGTGATACCAAATGATTCCGCATATTAACTCAATTTCGAATATTTTTAAATGAGATTCGGTGTTTAAATTGAGAGACGTACCTTTCTTCTAAGACAATACTAAGATTAATTCATTAGAAACTGATCTATGTACTATACCGTATAACTTCACGTTGTATAATAATGCTGTAGACACACCATGTCTTAGTTGGGGCGGTCGTGAAATTTAATTTAATCTCGGCCTTATAATCGTATGTTGTGTCAGGTATAACGAAGCCACGAAGCTGGAGGCACGTCAGACATCCATCAACCGGGAATGTCTTATTTCTTCCTGGTCGGCGGACGCTGCGAACGGTAGTCCGTGAGAGTTAAATTTACAGACACGTTAATATAATTTACAATACAAATCACAATTTTCATTGGAACTGTTTGAGAAAATTCAATTTAAGTTGAAACATATTGATATTGGTCGATACATATCTATAAATACTAAACAAAAAATATATTTTTTTATTCTACCTAAGCTTATAGCCTCGAGAGGCTATTTCAGCGTATCCTTAGCTAGTAGGTGAGCTCACGTAGCTCAAACCGGAGTGATGCTAACACTGACCCTAGCAAGAGCAGTGCTTCGCAGAATCTACCACCGGATCGGAAACGCGACCCACTGAGAAGATCCGGCGAGAAACACAGTGGGCTGTATCTGTGGGTTAAAATACTAAAATAATAACGCGTATAACAAATATAACATAATCTATATAATATGTATATAAAAATGAATTGCTGCTCGTTAGTCTCGCTAAAACTCGAGAACGGCTGGACCGATTTGGCTAATTTTGGACTTGAATTATTTGTGGAAGTCGAGGGAAGGTTTAAAAGATAGATAAATATGAAAATTCTCGGAATTAAATAAAGTTTAGGTCTTTTTTTTATCGATTGAGGCACTACGAAGTCTGCCGGGTCAGCTAGTAGGTAATATAAATAATATAAAAACGACAAATAAAATTAAAGAAACAATTTATTAAACAAAAAGTCCACATAGTTATTGCGTAATACTTAATTGTAACTTAACTTCAAGAATTCCTTTGTTTTGCAGGCATTATTTTTCTAAATTTCATAACTAAATTATCCAGATCTTTAATTACATAAAAGAAATTATATCTGACTAAAGACCAATATTCAGATCACGACCGATACATATTGGGTAAACGTGGTATTTAAAACAGGAGGACGATGTTTTGATTGTGTATATAGCCGTATATTTTTTCATAATTTTGAAACCGTCTTGTGAAATTCTAGTTGATTCTTAATAAAATTCCGCAATTTCCTGACTAAATGTAATTTGTGACATCATTTCGCATCAGTCACGTAATTTTAATCACGACAACACGATCCTGGATCCCGTTTTACTGTTGCATTCTTCATTAGGCAATTACTTGTGTACACTTAACAGTGGTAATAAGCAAGCACTGAGATTATGTTTTAAGATCAATTCTTATTTAGGCGTAGGCTTATTGAGATGAAGAAATATTCCTAAAAATATTTTCCTTGACAATTTACCTTTAAATAATTTTGCCAAACATGATTCGTTTAACAATTTCCCCTTTAAATTTGAATCTATTGGTATTTTTTTTAAATTAAAAAAGTCTCTTATATTCTTAGTAATAAAATCAAAATTGTAAAATTAAGGAAATATTATGTCCTTGAGGATTCATTCTATTAAAATTCAAGTAAGATACTGTGGTTTCCAATCTACTAAATTAATGTCCAGTCAAGAGGTAAACACGTTTTGATATAAATGCACTTGAAGGAAACCCAACATTCAAACAAGTTCAGGGTTATGAAGTATTATGTGTCTTGAATACATAAAGATACGGTTCATTCTTTCTCAAATATGATCGATCGCGATGGAATCACGTGGGTCCTTTTACGACGTGATCGGCAAACAAAAAATACATTCTCTATATAATAAGTTTCGCAGAAATATCGAGTCGCTTCTTATTGAGAGGCACGTCAAACAAAAAAGCCAGTAAAATTGTTTTATGTCGTATGCAATTACTTTTGAAGTACCATTGAAAATTAATATTTTTTATTATATTGTCAAGCAATGAAATCGTTTATTGTAGGCAAATAGACATTTCAAGAAATATGACCACCCTTTCTTATGTATGACTTGAATGTGTTATATTGATTAATGTTCATATTGCTTGGGAAATTAGATACTTGCTAACCAAATATTTATAGCTGCGAAATCATTTTGTCAATGGAAGAGTAAAAATTTTACCTATTACCCTCGGCACCTGTGGTTTGCATTAGATTCGGTGCTAAATTGTGACGCAGTCCCATACCTGCATGCAGATGCGTGTACATTTGTAAGACATATTTAAACAGTAATATGTTGATTAGATTTAAGTATTATATTATTATTATGTATACGTTGCTAACTTTATGGTATTGTTTGCAGATATCGAGATGGCGGCTAGATTATGAGGTCCGCTAACAAACGACATTTAGGTGAGTCCAGAATGTAAATGTGTTATGCAAACAAACACGTTTCAACCGTAAGCACATAATGGGCCTATTCTGCCGGTTAATCGAATATCTATATGAGTTCAAAGCAAAGGGTGCGTCGACTCCGAAGAACAGGGAATTGCTTTGAAACCCACGCTACGTGCTGACAAAACTGTTTATTTATCTTTGAACAATCGATGATAAATAGTTTAGAAATCATGCAACATTTTTTATTGCACCTTCGTAATACCTGTTGTCAAACATATAATAATATTCTCAATCATTTAGTTTTAGAAAAAGTTAAGGCCTTTCTTCAACAACATCAACAAGTTTTGCGATTCTAATGACTATTTAGCCATTCGCCAGCTAGAGACTTTTACTTAATATGTTTTGTAGAATTCAAGGTTTGACCTATGTACAGTCAAACCTGGGTAAGTGAGAACTGGATAAGCGAGGAAACTCTATAAGTGAGAGTAATAGCCAGGACCCGTCATTTTAAGCTCCCAAAACCTCTATTAGCGAGAAACAGAAACCTCTGTAAGAGAGAGTCGTTTTTCCCTCATGGACCTCCGTAAGTGAGACTGCTACTTATCTATACCTCTATAAGCGACAGTCGAGCTTTATTTATTTATATTATTTAGGAGGAACAAATGACAAAACAAATTACAAATTTAACATCTGCTATTTTATGACTCATTCTTAACTTTCGTGGAACTTCCTACCATTGTTTTTGTATTGTTTTCTCGTCAATATTGAACCTATTCTATTTCGTGGAACTAAATAACGTTGTAATTTTATCGCATTCTTTTCGAATGGACACGTGTGCCTGTGTACCGTCCTGTTTGTAGGACTTACTCAGTTTATCGGTAATCAATTGCGAAGGAAAGTCCTGTTCTGCATCATGTCAAAACGGAGAATTAAAGTACTGTCATTAAGTGATCAACTTAAAATAGTGAATGCGTTTGAATCCGGAGAATCGCGAAATGAAATTCAGAGGGTGCATTAGCGAGAAACTCGGGTAAGTGAGAAACCTCTATAAGCGAGAGTGAGATTGTGCGCCCTTGAACTCTCGCTTATCCAGGTTTGACTGTATTTCTATTCATGTGAATATTTGCCGTACCAGCTTTATATTATTTGGTGCTCCGGACTCTGTGAAATGGTTATGTTCCGTTTGATTACTGTGAAATAGCAAATCTATATTTTAGTTAGGCATTGTTGTGGTTAGTCAAGTAATTTATGTAAAGCCAATTTAATTTGAAAGGACCCTGTTTTATTTGACGTAAGTGGTTAAACAATTAAAATTTATTCATTTGGTTAGAATTCTTCAGATGCATTGTAAAACTTATCTCAGAGAAACCACAATTGATATTCGGAGTTAAAAAAAAAAAAATTTATCATATGTATCTTCAATACAGCGAACATATGTGCCTCACAATTATTTATGATCTTTGATTTGTTAGTAATGTCAGTGTACTCAGTCTATTATAACCTTTTTCTTTGAAGTCCCACCTAACCAAAGAACTTTCGTTTCATTGCACCCAACATGACTCTTGAATAATTTATGCCGGTAAATACATTAAATATTTTCCAATTTGCTGGACAAGTACATCGAAAAACATTTTTTGTGATGTTCTGGTATTAGTTGCTATATTGAAGATCAATACTGAGACAATGAATTAATTAATCTATACTAATATTATAAAGAAAGATTTGTTTGTTTGTTTGTTTCGAATAGGCTCCGAAACTACTGGACCGATTTGAAAAATTCTTTTTCCATTAGAAGCCGACATTGTCCCTGATGAACATAGGCTACTTTTTTTTATTTTATTTTTTGGTTTCATGTGTGTTTTAATGTTTCCGAAGCGAAGCAAGGGCGGGTCGCTAGTATATTATAATAGTAGTGAAAATTGGGCAAATTTCTATCAGAAGGGTTTCGTTCAAGATTTGTATTCAGATTACAATTATGATTCAATTCAGTTCAGGTTTGCTATGGTATGTATTTCGGGAGTTTTAGAAAGCAGCAGTCTAAACTTACAATTATTTAGTTGGTGGTAGATTTTGCGAAACATTGCTCTTGCTAGGGCTAGTGTTACAGGTTGAGACGGTGAGCTAACTTACCCACCGTAGTTCGTATTATTTTTTCCTACCTTTTTTTTTTTATTGCCCTTGTAGGCAGACGAGCATACGGCCCACCTAATGGTGAGTGGTTACCGTTGCCCATGGACTTCAGCAATGCCAGGGGCAAAGCCAAGCCGCTGCCTACCGCTAAAACCTATGCTGATAACCTTGAGAGACTATATCAGCGTTACCCTAACTTGTAGGTGAGCTCTCGGGGCTGAAACTGAAGGTGCCGCTAACACTGACCCTAGCATGAGCAGTGATTCGCAGAATCTACCACCGGATCGGAAACGCGAGCCACTGAGAAGATCTGGCGTAGTTGGTGTAGGCCCTCCAGCTACCAGTGAATAGGTAGGGGGAAAAACTAGTTAGTTATCGTTTAAAGTAATTTTTCCTACCAACTGTTAGGTGGATATCTAATTAGATAATAAGGTAACATGCCCGCTTTTCTTAACATCTGTGACTAGAGATTTAAGTAAAGTAATGGCTATGGACATTTATTACATTGAAAACCATTATTTGCGGAAGAAAAATAGGTCTTTAAGCAAAATCAAGCAAAATGTTTAACCTTCATTTGAAGAACAATACTGACAATAAAGCAAAAAACTTAGACAAAGAAAATGAATATTCATAAAGATAAATAAAAACTTAATTGCTACCGCATCCAATAGGTATGTATCTCCGGTGAATGTGACGTCAAATAGAACGTAATTTGATTGTTAACTATACACAAAAAGCATTAAAATAAATATTATCATAATGTTTGACATTCAACGCGCACACACACTTACCAACGGCAGTTTTGTATCAACTAACTTCGTCCCACTAGAGTTTACTAGTTTTCATTGTAATATTTTATTTTGTAATAATTATCGTGAATAATTTCCAATGCGTTTTCTTCTAAACATATTTTAAGCAGCCGTTTATTTGAAAGCAAATCTAGACTGCATATTTGAAGTAAGGCAAGAAACAGGACACATATAAATAAATACAACAATAGTTCACGACCTCCATCGGGTATCATGTATCACAAAACTTGTAAAATTTAATGATTTCCATAATTACGGAGCGATAAATGTAAACACTAAATACATTGGCTTTTATCTGTATCGGTTGGTAACATCATTCTGAATGTTTTTGCCGTGAAACATTCAAGTATTTCTGTTTGACAGACTATTACAATACATTTTTGACTTCATCCTCATGTTTCAAAATAGATGGCATTTATATTATAGAATCTATGGGGCTGCGTTAATCACTATCACAAGGCGGTATTTATAAACAGAATACGTATATTTTTGTTTTACTGGTGGTAGGACCTCTTGTAAGTCCGCGCGTAGGTACCACCACCCTGCCTATTTCTGCCGTGAAGCAGCAATGCGTTTCGGTTTGAAGGGTGGAGCAGCCGTTGTAACTATACTGAGACCTTAGAACTCATATCTTAAGTTGGGTGGTGGCATTTACGTTCTAGATGTCTATGGGCTCCGGTAACCACTTAATACCAGGTGGGCTGTGAGCTCGTCCATTCATCTACGCAAAAAAAGAGTTATTTTCATGTAACAAGCAATCTATAGCAAAGCTTAGAATATCAGTGGAGTTATCATTTACGATTCCTTTCCATATGATTTGAAATTTAAAAGTTTCGATACCTATCTAAGAAAGCGGCCAGATTGAACAGACCGGTAGTGAATCTACAAGTATTATGTATACTTACAACAATACGCAACGCGTGCGTGATTGAATGCCTTATTGTGAAAAAAGGTGAACGCATTTTATTTGAGTATTACGAACACAAAAAAACTGTTGCATTGGCAGCTTCAACAATTATGTCACTTATGTAATTTTTGTTTGTGATCTAGTTCAATGATATGATACAATGTCAACTTTACAATTTCTTGATTATCTATATATTGATACGTGAAGCAAAAACTTTGTATCCCTTTTTACGAAAATTGCGCGGACGGAGGAGTATGAAACTTTCCACGTTTATAGAGAATATAGAGAAGAAGTGAAGCTAATATTTTTTTTAAATAATGCATTAAAGATACATTAAATCAATAAAGAAAACATTACATACACTACATACCATGTATTTGACACACACACGCATGCATACTATTTATTGTCAAACTTTTGTTCTTGACGTCTGTTGTCAAATTGAGAATAGATTAAATATTGTTTGTCTTTGTTAATATTTTTTATAGTGTAGTCTTGGCGAAATTTGTGATTATAGAAGTATAAAATACAATCCTAATAGTGTACAAAATTACAATTCCAATTCATTATAGTCGAATTTCGACTAATGCCGGACCTCTAGTACATTTTATTTTGATAAGCTTAAACTTTTTGACGGTTGATAGGATTTGTTCGTACTTTTCTTGGAGAAGTGGCGCACCTGAGTTGTTTTCAATTTTGCGGCCAAAAAAGTAACGATTTCATTAATTTAAACTTTCTCTAATTTTCCATATATTTTTTTGTATTTAGACATGTTCAGAATAAAAAATGCTTCATCACAATCAAGTAAATCACTCATTTATTGATAATATTATATAATATTAATTTATATTTTTCATTTTACGCATTTGATAACGCCAACACGGATGACAATATAAATAGGATATTTTTAAAAAGCTTAGAAATCGTACTTCTTTTGTTTTTAATAATGTTCTAATATCCAGTTAGTTTTCCTTTATTATTGTGTTATATACAGATTAAATAAAATTGCCGAATTTCAAAACGCATTACTGGAAAAATAGCAAACAAGTTAGAATTTGAATTTCGAACCAGTGATACGAATGAGATTTGGGGTAGATTTTAATGTATAACTCCTGATTTAAGAGTGTTTACGCCTGTTGTCATGACAACAAATTTACTGTACTTATTATAACATTAAGGTTATGAGTATTAAATCAAATAACTCGCTTTTGGCCCGAAACTTGAAAACGTCCCACCTAAGTTATTTAATATTACATTATAAACCATCATAAATTGTTCTCTTCAATACTCAGCTCTTACTGCTACGATTATAAGGTTTGTTTTTACGTATGGCATACGCACCTGCCGCTGTTGCCTGCTGTTACATCTGAGTTACAAACTTCTGGCAAATAAAAAATCTCAATCTGTTTGCCGGATCCAAATAATATATTTTCAAAACTTAATCTAGATTTATAGTACTAGAGCAAGCTTTACTATTAAAGTCTAAACAATCTCAGGAATCGAGTTTGTCTCGAGTTGGTTCTTATAAGGAAATCACAAGATCATTTAATGCGTCTACACCTATATATAATATACATTTAACCTTCATATTTCTTTGTGCCACTTAAATAAATCTTGTAAACGAGATACCATGTAAAATATTTCAATTTATTTGACGTAACCTTGAAGAAGAAGAATGACATATTGTCCAGAGTATTCTAGTTCAGTCTTCGTTTTTCTTACTGACGTGTTCTTTTCAAGAATGTGTGATCCAACAGTACTCACGCTGCAGCAAAGGTCTGATTGTTTCTCTGAAACCAAAAATGGTGGTAATAATATTCGTCAGTACTTTAACAATTAAAAAAATATTGCTATGCCAGTTTTTTATTATTTCTGTACAGCAAAGTTTTGCTAGAAGATAGTTATCTGCGGCGAGCGTCGATAGCGTCAGTAGCCTCCCGTGTGTTTCCGTTCTCAAGTACTCGAGTAACGGTAAAGTTCTGACCTCTTTTTCGAGTGATAATGAAGTTGATTCTCGATTACAGTCTGGAACAGAGAGAGTTTATGCCTCCGTGAGGTGAATGTCGAAATTCGAGTTTATGAAGTATTATGGAGTACTATCATGTATTATGGGGTTGTTGCGTTTAAAATTTGTGATTAATGATACCGTAAATTGAAATTGACATATTTGGCACAGAACTAAAGTAGTAAAAATACAATTTTAATATACATACATTTGTTCTTCAATGCATTCATTTAATGACATTTTTTCGAGTCGAATGTTTTAAATATTGATTGAATTTAATTGTATTTTAAACTTTTCCACGCATTTTCGCTATTTACAGCCGGCACTATATTAACAGAATATTGAAATTCATTACGGTATATAAATGTCATTGACATTAAGTTGGGATACGTTTTTTTTTATAAACTGACACAAAATAAGAGGTTAAAATTAAGGCAGTACGTGAATTAACTTGTTATGTTTCGCACTTCGGTACTTAAGTGCTTTGAGACCGTATAAAGCCATATAAACAATTTTTTTTTTTTATGTTTATTAATGAGTACCAAATGTTTTTTTTTTAATTATCTATTCTAAATCGTTATAGTACATTTTATTCACGTCGAATTTTGACGTCGTGCCTCAACTTAGCGACGATCATACAACCCACCTGATGGTCAGTGTGTACCTAATACCCATAATAAAATATCAGAAAAAGCTCCTGTCTGATTCTATCTATTTTTACTGGTGGTAGGACCTCTTGAGAGTCCACGCGGGTAGGTACCACCACCCTGCCTATTTCTGCCGTGAAGCAGTAATGCGTTTCGGTTTGAAGGGTGGGGCAGCCGTTGTAACTATACTTGAGACGTTAGAACTTATATCTCAAGGTGGGTGGCGCATTTACGTTGTAGAGTCTATGGGCTCCAGTAACCACTTAACACCAGGTGAGCCGTGAGCTCGTCCACCCATCAAAGCAATAAAAAAAACATATCTAAATTTAATACGATTTTTTTATCAATTATGTCAAAAATAAAATCAAACTAATCGAATTTGAGGGATAATAAATCTGACAACCACGTTCGCCAATAGCAATATAATTTTATTCAGGTTCGATTCAAACGTTTGTTGAGTCAAATTAAAGGAAATCTTTCAATGCTGTTCATAACTAGCGAATAGAAATTGGCAAAATACATTGTGTATAGTAAAACGCCTATTGTAGACTTGATTGGCAATTTGTAGCTACCGCTGCTTTATAAGTCGAAGTGATGCAAACACAATGATTTTATGTCATGATAAAATTACAGGGTTGATTAATTTTTTATGAGCTATAAAATCTTGATTTTTGGTAAGATCACATGTAAGTACATATTTTACATATCGACGCTTGAAAGGCAAACGTGACTAAGCGACAATGCGTGAACTTTACAGTAGACTAATTTAAAGTTGAGAAATACCTGTAAAAATTATATTTTAACGAATCTAGCTGTAGGATTAAAATGATTTTAATAGACCTAGAAATATATTTTTTTTGCGCATCGAATATGGTTATTGCCTGTCATTAATGTATAATGTTCACGCATTGTCGCTTAGTCACGTTTGCCTTTCAAGCGTCGATATGTAAATTATTTATTGGCAGAGACGGTATTACGAGTATATATATTCTAACGGCAAGCTTTTTATTGCTTAGAGGGGTGGAGGAGCTCACAGACAGAGCCCATAGATATCTATGACGTAAATGCGCCACGCACCTTGAGATATAAGTTCTAAGGTCTCAAGTATAGTTACAGCGGCTGCCCCACCCTTCAAACCGAAACGCATTACTGCTTCACGGCAGAAAGAGGCAGGGTGATGGTACCTACTCGTGCGGACTCACAAGAGGTCCTGCCACCGGTAATTACGCAAATTATCATTTTGCGGGTTTGATTTTTATTACACGATGTTATTCCTTAGCGGCTTGGCCCTGCCCCTGGTATTGCTTACGTCCATGAGCGACGGTAACCACTCATCATCAGACGGACCGTGTGCTCGTCTGCATATAGGGAATTAAAAAGGCCATTATTAACGATATGAGACAGAAATATGGCTTTAAAAAAATTACTGGGGTAACTTAGATGAGCTCCCCCCCCACCTGCGGTATCCCATAGACATTTTTTTTGGTACAATTTTTCCTTATTAGGAGAGGCAAGGGGATCTAATCCCATACAGCCCTGTTCCCATAGACATTGTAACTTCATTGCGTCACTTATTTTGAGAGCGATTGGCATAAAATTATATTTATGAGATATGGTATTGCTCCTTTTGGAGGTTAAATTGTGGCATTTACTAAGTTTATCCAGCATATTCCTGAGCTGAAAATTTGTTAGGTGTGTAAGCTCTTGCGATTAAAGGTTTTTGCATAAACCACCAATTACAAAACTGGATGGGAAGCCGCGTCTCCGGTGGTGGTATTCACGCTGTGCCTTATAAGGATTCTGGTAAACCATTAACGCCAGCTGGAATCCGTGATTAATGGCAACAAAAAAAAAATACATTTTCTTTTGCAGAATACTCCTTCGTTTTATAGACAAAAACAAATTCCAATAAATACTTTTTCACAATAAATGTTGTATTATAGTTTCATACGTATAGTTAAAAATACTTTTACCGTTAAATTTCGCGTGTTTTTTTTTGGTTATTTTATTATTTCCGACGTTGCCGAAATTTTACAGTTTCCGTGGTCAGCGGACGATTAAGATTATGACTACAGCATCCGAGAAACGTCGGAAATAATGTAATTATAATAAAATAAAAATAAAAACGTGAGATTCAATCATTTAAGTTGCAATTAAAATTTATATTTTGAACGATTGTCTCGCATCGTATGATGTATTTTGATAAAAAATAATAATGAGATATTAAATAATCTTCTTCGCTTGATTCATTAGTGCAGTTTACTTACAGTATAACTTTTTCTATTTCAAAAGCTTCATTTTCATCAGACTGATTGCACTTATAGAGATTAATTCCTAAAAATTGGTTCTAGAATATTTTTGAGCACGCTTCTAATGCAAAGTTTAACGACTTATGTATGAATTAAATAAAAAAATGCGTATTCATTCCTATTTTCTGCACACGCGGCTATTTTATTCGAGTCCACCGTGTGTATGTTGCCGCTGCATCGAAATGTCCTCATTTTCATGTTTCATTACGAAATCTAATGTATGTGCATTTTCAATTCTTTGGATGCTATTGTAAATATGTCGTCTTGTGATTCGTAGCTCCGTCATCGTACGCATGTTATATTTCTATTGTTTTTTTTATTGAATTATTAGTGTACGTGGACTAAGTGGTTTCCAGAACCACATAACATCGATGTTACCAGCTGCTTTGAAACACGGGGTTGAAGTTGGAATTGTCTCGCAATTCGGCCGTCCTACTCTTCATACTTACTCGCACTGAAGCATGTCTGCTTAGTGCCAGAAATAAACAAGTATAGATTAGATTGGTGGACGACCTCAAAACCCACTTCTTGTTTAGTGGTACTGGAGCCCATAGACATGAATGACATAAACCGCTACCCACCTTGAGACACGGCTGCCCCACCCTTCATACTCAAACGCATTACTGCTTCACGCTAGAAACATAATACCTACTAATAACTACCAGTGCGCCCTCACAAGATGCCCTACCACAAGTAAAATATGTTTTATAATTATTATTGCGAACTAAAAATACGCAAATTTTTGCTCAGAAGAAGACCAACGAAGAATTAGGTCGGTACGATAATATTGGAAGGGTACATAAACATATTCCTACTCATAACAGATGAGGGATAAAAATAATATTGTAAATACTTAAAGCAATCTTTAATATTTAAGATTCTACTTTCGTTTCCAACGACAAAAAAACGCAATACGAAACTGTAAAACTAACATTTAGTGACACACAGTAAAATACTGCTTTGATACAGAAATATTTTAATTACTTTTCAATTCCCATTTCAATATACGTTTCCCATTAATTGTAGACTTTTGCATTATGCATGTTCTCAGAATTTCAATCAGTGGAATTTTCGTATGAATATTGTAGTAATGAAATTTATCGTTTTGATTTGTTTAACCCAATTCTCGAGCGCAGTGTCGCATAGTTTTCACAATAGCAACCTTGAATGTTCATGATGCAAATTAATTTCATAAGATCCAAGAATCTCGTGCTTGCGATCGATTTGGAAGACATTCTACTTTTGCAAGTTTATGTCATTGAATGTGTTCGATTTGTTTCTTATGTAATATCGATAAAATTTTATTATCGACACAACTATTTAACTTTTTTTTTAATTGAAATGGAAAATAATTATGTAAGGCGAATTTTAGTAAAAAAAAAAAGTTTAATTGATTTATGAGCTTTCATTTAGTAAACCAAAATTAGATTCATCTATATACAAAAATTTCAATAAAAAACGTAAAAATTGTGTGTTTTTAACTGCTAAAAACGTGGATGAAGTAAGGACGAGCTCACGGCGCATCTGATGTTAAATGGTCGCCAAAGCCCCGCGACATCAACAAAGTGAATGCCGTTACCACTTTGAGAGAACGCTTCTAAGTCTCAGTTTCCCTACCTTTTAAACCGCAACGCATTACTGCTTCACGGCGGTGCCTACAATGGCAGACTCACCAGGCTCACGAGCAATAATTACGCAATTTATAATTTTTGCAGGTTTCATTTTTACTACACGATGCTATTACTTCACCGCAGAAGTCCTTTGTCAACATTTACTTAGCATTTCGTTATTTAATTAGAAAAAATTGAGATTCGAACAACGACTTAGTCGGATCGCTCTATATTAATGCACCGGGCACCTTATTCTTTAGACCACGAAGACTTCCAAATTAAAATTATTATTAATATTTTGACCAGCTATTAACATAATAAGTTACATATCGTCGTTGTAAATTTAAAGTCTTCTATATGACATTTTGGGCCAAAACGATGTTTTTTTTCATAATATTATTATGAAAGTTATTTTGAATACCTATACCCAGCAAAAACTGCCATGTGCATATCTAAATATTTTACTTTATTACGCGTCAATCTTAAAAAATCCTAACTGTCGGTTTGCATGTTATTGTAGATCAAAATATTCTATATGCTAAAAAATATTTTTGCAAATTGTTTTTTTCAGCAGGTAGGTTTATTAGATTTTATCGAAAAGTACATATATACACATAGGAGATTTCAAATTAGCAACGACTATGAACCTATTCAATTAAACGTGTTAGGTAAGTAATAGGAAAAGCTCTTTAGTTCGGTTTTAAAAAAAACCCGACAACCCAATACCGCTCAAAAATTACGAAGAGAGTTACACAGTCGCAGAGTCTAAAAGGCAAAGGATTTATAAATATCACGACTAGAATTCATTGAAATAAAAAAAGCACATGTAAACAAACAATCCGTGCGCTTCAATAATGCGATGCAGAGCATGCGTAATCAGATCACTAGTTTGCATTGATGTAGTCAACTCTTTGGTATTTGCTATCTACGTACATTTCAATCGCAGCTATGTATGTATACACACATTATTTACCAAATATCAGTGGCACTATAGCTTTATGATAAACGATTCCCGGACTTTTTACATTTCATAATAATATCAATCATTTTAAATGTGGTAAAACCGCTTTTTCTTCATTGTATTGGTAGGACCTCTTGTGTCCGGACGGGTAGGTACCACCGCCCTGCCTAATGCTGCCGTGAAGCAGTAATGCGTTTCGGTTTGAAGGGTGGGGCAGCCGTTGTAACTATACTGAGACCTTAGAACTTATATCTCAAGGTGGGTGCTGCATTTACGCTGTAGATGTCTATGGGCTCCAGTAACCACTTAACATCAGGTGGGCTGTGAGCTCGTCCACCTAGCTTATCAATAAAAAAAAAAAAACGCTGATCTTGATTATAATAAGGCTTGTTGTGCCGAAAATATATTCACTGAGATCTAGCACTAAAGTAAAATAACACATTTTATTCCGGCTTCATTTAAGAATTCATCGAACAAAATATCGTTTCGCACTACCTAAGCCCGAATATCGCACTTTGTGTAGTTATAACAGAATAGGATGATTGACCAAATTTAATTGCAATTCTATTAAAACTACAGTATCTTCAACAGTTAACCGGTTATGATCTCCGAATTCACCGTTACAGATAGGTAGTGGATCGACCACTTTTTAATTGAGACGAAACGAATGGACTTTCGAAAAGCCTTAATTCTTGGTGTTTTATCGAAATAAATATATCTTACTAGCTGACCCGGCAGACTTCGTAGTGCCTCAATCGATAAATAAAAGACCTTAACTTTTGTATAAAATAAATTTAAAACATACAAAAGGAATCCGTCCGACGGGGGACACATCTAAGGAAAAAAAATTGTTATTTTTATTTAATTCCGAGCATTTTCATATTTATCTACCTTTTAAACGTTCTCTGGACTTCCACAAACAATTCAAGACCAAAATTAGTCAAATCGGTCCAGCCGTTCTCAAGTTTTAGCGAGACTAACGAACAGCAATACATTTTTATATATATAGATTTTACATTATCATTTTATTAGCTTCAATTGTCAATTTATCTCACGGCCCAACTGACGCTCAAGCCTCATATAGGATATGGCTTCAATCCTGCAACTGGGATTAATTTACAGTACCAGCTTCTTCCATCTGGAACCGCTGCGTTCATCGACAATGCGTTTCCAGAGGTCTTTTTTGCTACGTGCCATCCGGCTATGGAATGAGCTCCCCTCCACGGTGTTTCCCGAGCGCTATCACATGTCCTTCTGCAAAAGAGGCTTGTGGAGAGTATTAAGCGGTAGGCAGCGGCTTGGCTCTGCCCCAGGCATTGCTGAAGTCCATGGGCGTCGGTAACCACTCACCATCAGGTAGACCGTATGCTCGTCTGCTTAGAAGGGCAATAAAAGAAAAGTGATTAGCTTCAATTGTCAATTTATCTCACGTCCCAACTGACGCTCAAACCTCATATAGGATATGGCTTCAATCCTGCAACCGGGATTAATTTACAGTACCAGCTTCTTCCATCTGGAACCGCTGCGTTCATCGACAATGCGTTTCCAGAGGTCTTTTTTGCTACGTGCCATCCGGCTATGGAATGAGCTCCCCTCCACGGTGTTTCCCGAGCGCTATCACATGTCCTTCTGCAAAAGAGGCTTGTGGAGAGTATTAAGCGGTAGGCAGCGGCTTGGCTCTACTCCTGGCATTGCTGAAGTCCATGGGTGACGTTAACCACTCACCATCAGGTGGGCCGTATGCTCGTCTGCCTACAAGGGCAATAAAAAAAAAGTGATTAGCTTCAATTGTCAATTTATCTCACGTCCCAACTGACGCTCAAACCTCATATAGGATATTGCTGCTTCAATCCTGCAACTGGGATTAATTTATTCGACTACATAAGCATCTAATAGGTATATGTTCATGAACAACTTTTATGGGGAAAGACAAAATATCGTGTAATAAATTTAAACCAACAAAAGAAATATTGCGTAAACCAGGGAAAATAATATATTAATTACCGAACAAAAGATTATTCATCTAAGACCTTTCTTAAAGAACGAAGAAGAACTTCTGATAAAATTTAAGTTTTTATCAGAAGTTCTATATTAGATTAAGTGAAAAAACAGTGCGTTCATAAAGTTTTGGCAAAAAAAAAATCCTGTCGATACCCTGAGTGCATATATTATAATGTGCATTCAATATTGTGCAAACGTTAGCTGACAAAAAATTAAAATTAAATTTAAAAAATCTGCACCTCCGAACCAATTACCGCTACTTGACACGTGTTTCTAGACTATATTTACGGTATATAGAATCGTGAATGGCTCGTTTTGTGGACTCCATTTCAATGTTTGGTAAACGTGTCTTGAATAATTTTGTAGATATATACGTTTGGTGTCATTCGTTTTTGTTTTACGAGTTTTGTGTGGGCGTTCGTCGAATATGTTAAGTGTTTCGTCTTCTTTAATTACATTTAATTACAATAATAATGTTTTGTACGAATAAAATTTTAGTTGCTTTTCCGTGAACATTATTGATTTGAATGTTAATTTACGTTGAATTGTTTTCGGAGTAAAACGCGACAAAAAATATATAATAATAATATACAAAGAAACAACTATTTATATGAATAATAATAATAACCGTCATCACGTAGACTATACATTAGACACTGTATAGCCATCATACTAAGACTATACATATATAATAAAAATCTTACGTTACGGACGTTTTTTACCGGTTAGAGTACCCCTCCGCATCGTCCCATAAGGAACTTCGTTCCATAAAAACATGTTTTCTTACACAAACTAATTATTTACTATCTAATAATTAGTTTGTGTTTTGGAGCCGATCCTATTATATTATTAAATGTCTACCATATTATTTTTTTTCAATTAAAACTACCTAGAAAGAACGTGCCTGAGAGCACAGTGAAAACCCTTTGCCTGCTTCATCGATTATAAATAGAAACTTCAGCAATACGACAATAGAGTTGTCGATCATACTCGCGATAAAAAGATGGTCAATGATGTTAATTTTAAATTCCGATCGCTTTAAATAGCGATAATCGACAGCTAAACGATATCTATCGATTGTCTTGTACCGTTATTACGTTTCCCAAGCTATCAGTCTACCTATAGTATGGGGCCCTATTATAACAGTTTTGTATTAAAATAACACGGAAATTCTGGAACGTGGTGGTGGGAGGACCTCTTGGGAGTCCATACGGGTAGGTAACACCACTCCACCTATTTCCGCCGTGAAGCAGTAATGCGTTTCGGTTCGAAGGGTGGGGTAGCTGTTGTAACTATACTGAGACCTTAGAACTTATATCTGGAGGTGGGTGGCGCGTTTACGTTGTAGATGTCTATGGGCTCCAGTAACCACTTAACACCAGGTGGGCTGTGAGCTCGTCCACCCATCTAAGCGATAAAAAAAAAACGTGAACTGCGATATTTTAAACAATTTAGTGAAAATCCTTTACTAAAACTAACACTCGACTATTCAATAAAAGCATATTTAGTATAGTATACAGTAATTGAAGTGTAGATATCCTCGTTCTGTATACATTTTTAACGCGAAACTGTCATATTTTCGGCTTTAAGAATGGGACACTATTTAAAAATACAATTGTAAGGTCAACCCCAGGATCCCAGATTACTGTTGAATTCTTGTTGCGGCGTCTGTTGGTTCCGGTAAAGACATTGTTAATTTTTCTCAAACATTTCCCATTTGAATCCTCTTGTTTCAGATTCAGATTCAGATATAGGCTTTAATATAAACACCGGCATGGTATTTACCAAGGTATACAAATGTATTCCTTGTTAAAACACTGCTTATAGACGAAATCATATTTTTGTTTGTAGCAATTTTATCTCCATGACTAGTTTTGGCCCCGCCAACATTGTTTGCCACACATGGTATCTGATTCAATTTAAATATGAACGTTTGCTTGATTTAACCATTATTTTCTGTGTAGGTTCACGCAATGAAGACCCCCCCTAGACAATAAAGAAAAAACTTTCGTAAAAAGCGACGTAAAATTATATACTCTTTTAAGTAAGTTTCGTATTCCAAATTCCTGGTTAGCTTAGACATAATCCACCTCCTTGTTTCGCGTTTAAATAACGAACCGTTTGGCATTTAATGCATTTTCCGTGTAACATGTCGCCTCGGTGTGAAAGCCGCCTAACAACTAGATTATAGTGAACCTTTTGCTAAGATACGAGTGAATAAATACTACATGAAAGCGATATACTTGGGTTCATGGGGGCTACTTATGAAGCAGGGGGCTTAATAGTAAATCTAACGACGCTATGGTTGTGTTTAAGGAATCTTTATGAAGTAGGTTACGTCATATTGTTTACTAGCGACCCGCCCTCGCTTCGCTTCGGAAACTATAATTTATCATAGATTTCTCCACTATTTGATGGATGTTATTATGCATATAAACCTTCCTCTTCAATCACTCTATCTATTAAAAAAACCGCATCAAAATCCGTTGCGTAGTTTTAAAGATTTAAGCATACATAGGGATGTAGGGACAGAGAAAGACAGAGAAACTTTGTTTTATACTATGTAGTGATGGCCTGGACAACGTATGTTCCAAATATGGTAATGTTAACTTTAAAAAATATGCTATTTGTTTGTTAGTAAACGCTTCATTTGGGGAAAATAATTTTGAATTTCATAACGAAATCGTAACCAACAATGATTTTTTAATTTATTTCGCTAAATTGCGATATTTATTTATAAGTTAACGGACTATTAAACTTGTAAAATACTCCTCAGAAATTCAATTGCACGCGAACGATTCTTACGTAATACGAAAATAATAAGACATTGTCACGAATGTATTTGCCCCATTTTTATCTGAGGTAAATTGGTTGATGTTTCGGTGCAAAATTTATTTGACACGAATTAAAAAATATAGTCTATTGCTTATATTAAATCTTATGTTTTGTAGTTTTAAATATAGAGCAACTATCATGTTAAGCTATGAAAAAAGAGAAAAACGAAATACCCCAGCCTCGTGTTATTTTGATTCAACTAATTACCGTTATTGCTAACATGCAATTGCAATCCAAAATGAAAATGCGCTGCAGTGTTGCGATACTTCTATTATTACTTAGAAAACAAATCAAAATACATTTGAAACTATTTAAGTGATAGTATCAACCATTTTTTTTTTTAGTTTAATATTACGTAATGACATAAGCAATACCAATTCCACCAAGCTCATTGTGTTTTAACAATGCCCAATGCAAACTAGTGCAATAATTATCCTATTAGTTTTTATATTGCAGTTACATAACTAAATCAACGATTAATTCTAATTACGAAATTACGACCGTTGTGAACTCATTTTATTGGATCTCAAATCTTAATTATCTTATAGAAAAAGCTGTTTGTTACAACACAAGTAAAACAGCAGTCTTTGCAAAATGTTTTACTTAATTGTACACAAATGGCTTTAGAAAAAATAATCTGGTGGTATATAAGACTTTGTGAGATATTAATGCTCAAATATGGACTCAAGCAGTCTAAAACTGACGGACGGAGAGCATAGACATTACAGCAATGGTTTACATTCAAAGATCTCAGTCTCAGTTGTATAGCCACTGTCTCACTCTTCAACGTGGAACGCATGACGCATTTATTTTTCACAGAAAAAAGCAATGAAATAATTGACTTTTTTATGATTTTATTATTGGTCATTGGTTTTGTTTGTCAGCGTACGTTTATCTCTTAGTTTATATCATTAAAATATCTATCTATGCCTCAAAATGTCATTAATTATGGGCGCTACACCACGCCACGTCGCTTCATTTTGTCAAGGAAATAATCTGATAACCTAACTTCGATCGAGTTTATCAATAATCAATTTAAAAATGGTTACGATGTTCGGTGAACTGATGGATTGTAAGTTAAGATTTTAACGAAAACTAGAATCACGAATTCCTCCGATTGATAATTGCCTAATCGATTAAATGATTTCTTTGTTCTGTTTGACCTGTGTGTCTCTCAATTAAATTTAATTATGTAGGCATTTTTGTGAAGTCGTAATTTTTAATTGTTATTCTCAAGATTTGATGTATACATCTAATGATACCTCGGACTTATTCACACTTAAGTTCGAGCACATATAACTGATTCACTAGATATAAAAAAAAATAACTTATCCTTTATTTACACGTTTACCAAGCCCATATTTTTTAAAATAAATGTTTATAACGCTATTTCATTAGCTTAAATTGTTCTTAAGCTTTGCATAACTTAAACTCGATCAAGATCAATGAATTAAAAGAATATGGTAAGATAACTCTTAGTTTATCTGCTAGTAGATTGCCTCCTACTTTGCATATCGTGTAGAAATGTCTTTATAGTCAAGAACTAATCAAACATTTAATGAATCACTTTGCGTTCTCTCTTGGTGGTATCTGCAATGTTTGTTAGCGCTATTGACATAATTTTTTACTCTTAAGTCTTTGAACTTCTTCGTCTTGGAATAAATTTCCGAACTTCATTTTTATCACTCTTTCTGGACTAGCAGAATTGTCATCGATCCTTAATAAGTATGCCAAATTTCGAGTTAATCCGACGCTTTGAAGGGGGTCAAAATCATGTTCATAGATTCCGTTACATAATAACATACTACATTAACATACAACTAACACTAACTAACTAACATACTAATATACTTATACATACTAACATACATACTAAATAGCATACGTATGAAGCTAATAAAAGCGTATTAAAAAAAAAGAATTGATTTTGCTTCTGATTTATAGACCATATAGATATTTATAGATAGATAGTCGTTTCCTATGTTCAATGATAGTTGTTAACGTATCGTAACATCAATCGTGGTAAATATAAAATTCCTCTGCAACTCCTCCTAGTTTAGTTTAGCATAAAACGCCTATACCTTGTTAAATATTCTGCTATAAATCCAAGTTAGTTATGCTAAATCGTTCGGGATACCGATTCTCGTACCAGTTTCTTCTTTCTCTAATGAAGCCAAGAGAATTATTACATAACATTAAATATTACTAATTTACAAAATTTTGTCGTTAGTGAAGTTAGTCTAGGTATTATATTGCTATCGTTGGGCATACGAGCTCGTGCTGGCCTGGTACTCATTGGTCACCCATAAATATTACAAGGTGAATTTCAACACCCCCTTTAAAACACCACCCACCTTTACACAGTTCTGTCACAGCAACAACTGTCGCCTTTGCGATTTTTCAAACCGGAATCCATCATGAGTTTCGCTGCAGGAATCAAGTAGATCGTATCTATAACTTCCACAGCCCTAGCAGTAATTTAGTGTTGGTGTTCACAATAAACTCCAAAGAATACTGCATCTTTATTCTAAGCAACTAATTAAGTATTCTTTCCAAATTTAATCCTTAGCAGCATTAGTTAGATGTCACTTCCTTGAACACATTATTACCTACTAGTGAAGTCTTTGAAACAGATCAAATCAATCTTTGATATTATGAGTTGATACTAATTTATATTGTTTCGACGTATTTATAATGTTGGTAATGGCGTAAGCTTAAAACAACCCGTAGATTTGATCATGTTCCATCAAAGACGTTCTTTAAAGTGCGAACAAAAACTGTTTAAAATTTCGATTCAGCGCAACTAATACAGCGCAGATATAGAACACGACCAAACAAAACATATAAAAAAGATTATGGAATCGCTTCTTAAAAATATTTCTATTATTTATATTATGCCTACCTATTTCTACTGCGAAGCATTGATTTGTTCCGGTTTTATTAGTTGGTATTATAGAGAGATCCGGTGAGAAACTCAGCGGACTGTGTCTATGAGGTAGTTCGCTTGTCAAACTCTTGACGACGGTGACCGGTGGTTGAGGATCCTAAAAGCACCGAGAGTGAAAATGGGGGATCCGACAAGACACGTTTCGGGCGATGGTGGCTTTGCATTGCCCCGTCGCGGTCGGATAATCCAGCAGATGAGTAAGTTGTCATAATATCTATTTCATTATCAGCCTATACAACAAGAAGGGTCGTCGTACCCCCTTTCGGGGGTACGGAACGGGCCTCGGGGCAATCCCCACTGCCCGGGACGAAGCTCCCTGCCACATAGGGCAGGGGTGATATGGATGCAGGACGAGATGGGAGGGGACTGTTCGCAGCGTGCTCGGCACACTCACATCGACAAAATGAATAAATACTTAAATATAATACGATGGGCTTGTTATTTTCCTGGGTGGAGTGATGCCCGCGGAGGAGTCACCCCGGCGCCGGCTGCTGTCCTCTGCTTCCTACGGTTTTTTTTTTTTTTTTTTTTTTTTTTTTTTTTTTTTTTTTTTTTTCCTCTAACTACTAAACTATAAACTAACTAAAACTAATCTAACTAACTATACTAACTATTTACAACTACAAAAAAACAACAGTCAGCACCGTGGGGCCCGCCACCGGCCCCATGCCGCGGCCCCACCTCTACAAGTCAGAGGGGGAGCCGCGGCACTAGTTTGGCGCTCACCCGCTAATGGCTCCCCAGAAGGGGAAGACCGTCGCGGGGAGGGACCGACATAAATAAATCACTCCCCTTAAGGGGGAGTGGTCCACCCAAACGGGCGGTAGAAATGGGTCCCCATAGGGGGGCACCCCAACAGTGTGGGGGGAGATGAAGAGTGTGGACAGCTCAGTCCCATGGGGGCACTCATTATGAGCACTCCCATATCACTCCGGTTAAGCCGACTATCTTACCATAGCCGGGGGTTCCAGTAGCTCCCTTGGTAGCGCCTGACCATCAGGTGGTCTGGCGTGCAAGGGAGCTATATTGCGGAGATGCTCGTGGGGTCCACCGTCAGCCCGCTCGTACATATTACGAGCTAGCCTCCGGATGAACTCCTCGAGCGACTCCACATCTAGATCCCGGGCGATTACGTCATTTCTGACGTAACGCCCTGCTCCGACTATCGTGCGAAGAGCCAGATTCTGCTGGGCCTGTAACTTCACCCGCATGATCTGCGGGATGAGGTGATACCAGGCCGCAGCTGCGTACGTGATACGGGAACGAACATACGTCTTGTAAATGCCGAGTCTAGTCCTGGTCGGCAACCTGGAGGCCAACACCGGCCGGAGGAGAAACCTCGCATAGCGGGCGGCCGCCAACGCCGACTTGGCGTGGGCGGTCATCCTCAAACTCCGGTCGATATTGACTCCCAGGTATCGGACACTGGGCCTAAACTCGACATTGACTCCACGGAGACTGAGCTGTCCTGGGACGGCTCTTGTGCGGACCGGACCGAAGAGGATAGCCGCGGTCTTCCCCACGTTGACCGCGACCCTCCATCGGTCCAGCCACTGGGGCAGTAGGTCCAACAGCCTCTGCATCCTCGAAATGGCCGCAGAGGGGAAATTAGAGGACGAGAAGTAGGCGCTGTCGTCGGCAAACAGCGCCAACTTCACGTCGGCTTCCCACGCTTGGAGGTTGCCCTCAAGCGTGGGAATGTCGTTGGTGTAGAGAGCGTAGAGGACTGGTGCCAGGACGCTTCCCTGGGGAACTCCGGCCGTGACTGGGCGCACCGACGACTTTGCGCCCTCGACCGCGACAAGGAAGGATCTTCCCTCCAGGTACGACCCCAGCAGTCGCACATAGGCGTGCTGGAGGTCCGTGTTCTGCAACAGCTTGTAGATCAGTCCCGCATGCCAGACACGGTCGAAGGCCTTCTCGATATCGAGAAAGACTGCGGCCGTGTACTGGCGCGCGTTGGACCGATCCGCCAAGTGGTGCATAACGCGGACCAATTGCAGCGTTGTCGAGTGACCGCTGCGAAACCCGAATTGCTCGGGTCTGAGAAGGATGTGCGGCGACACCCTTCTCAGCAGCAGCCGCTCGAACAACTTGCCCATATGCGACAGCAGAGTGATCGGACGATAACTGGAGGGATTTCTCCTATCCTTGCCGGGTTTGGGCAGGGCAATAACCTTGCCCAATTTCCAAGTTCCCGGATCAGCCTATAGCAGTCCACTGCTGGACATAGGCCTCTCCAATTGCTCCCTGAGCACTCACTGAGCACGATCCTCGGCTTCTCTCATCCAGTTCCTGCCAGCCACCCTGCACAGATCGTCACTCCACCGAGCCTGAGGGCGTCCTGCACTGCGTTTTTCATTTCGCGGTCTCCACTTAAGAACGCGTTTACCTCAACGGTTATCGGTTGTCCGGCTAATATGGCCACTTGCCACTTCAGCTTACTAATTCGCTGTGCTATGTCTATAACTTTGGTTCTCTGTCGGATCGTTCCGGATTTGATCTCTCAGAGAAACTCCAAACATAGCCCTGTCCAGAGCTGAGCGACTTTAAACTTGTAGACCAGCCCAACCGTGACGGTCCACGTTTCCGCCCCGTATGTCATGACAGGCAGGACGCACTGATTGAAGACTTTCGCCATTAGACTCTGTGGAATAGACGACGAAAATACTCAACGTAATTTTTTATATTATTATATTAAAATTATATTTTTTAATATCTATTTACTTATAAAAATGGTGTTTGTACGGAAAAGGCTTTCCAAGAAATTTGACGTACAGTAGCGCAGAGTGGAACACTTTAATTGAATATGCAATTTCGATATATAATCTCTGAAAATGTAAAATGTTCAGGAAATGAAAAAAAAAATTATTATTTTGTAGGAGCAGTGTAAAATTTAAAATATTAACTTTTGATATATATTTTAGTGTTAATTAGCAATTGAAAATTACTGGAATTATTATAAAATGGGTGTAGGTAAGCCTCAAAACTACATGTATATGAAAAAACGTATTTGACAAAATATGCGACATGTGCCCTTTTCGAAATTAAACTGATTTCAATTACATTAAAGATACTTTGGAGTGCTGCATCACAATGCGCCTCCAGTTTATTGTACTTAGCTGTTTCCACTTCTGATTAGCTCTTATTGAAGCAGTAGAGTTCATAATATAACTAAATAACTCATTACAATTTTCAGGTAATATTATTTCATTGCACCGAAAAGGGGATTGCCCACTCTCCATAGTGTGCTAGGCCCAAGGTGGACATTAAATATTACTATAAAAATGGACTGATTCAAATTCTTAAATGTATAAGATATCTAAAAAATATATTGAAATTGACGCCACTATTATAAAAAATATAATAAAAATAAAAAACTCGTTTTGAGGTTAATTTTCTATATAAATACCTCAAGAACTTTTCTTTTTTTAATGTTTAAGATGTTCCTAATGTATTTTTATCCAATTGTAGTTATTAGGGTATAAAAAACACACATACTTCTTTAAATATCTATATTATTCTATATTTTCTTCATCTTCATACACAATTAGTAAATCATCTAAAAATAGCACAGGAGAGCATATACACGGTTTTAAATCTCGGTCAGGTTAAAACCACAATTCACACAATGGTTTTCAGCCGTAGTATGAAACGTTATTGATAAAAGCAAAATAAATCGAAGAAAAATCAAAACACATCCATTTTGAACGCAAGCACAAGCAGCAAGCGAAGTGTCAGTCAGTCAGATTAAAATCAGTGTGGTCAGTATAAAGAAAAATAATTACATGAAATTCATATATCCATCATTTTTTTAAATAACCGATATTGGATTTATTTCTTACTCTTTTTTTTACGAGTACACATTATATTTTATTTTTTATGTTTTTGTTTTAGTTGTACATATTTAAATAACAATACAAGTTAAGTTTTTTTTTATTGCTTAGATGGGTGGACGATCTCACAGCCACCCTGGTGTTAAGTGGTTACTGGAGCCCACAAACATCCACAACGTAAATGCGCCACCCACTTTGAGATATAAGTTCTAAGGTCTCAAGTATAGTAACAAGTTAAAGTCCAATGGGTATGTCTTTGATGTTATTTTATGTCCTTAAAATCGATTAAAATCGATTGATTAATGATAATATTTAAAATGATTTATTTATATGTTTTTTTATATACTTAAAATGTTTACTTAATACGTAAAAGGTTTTGAAGTTGGCAATATTTTTCCCGCAAAAATAAAATTCTTGTTTTTTTCAATAGAGTTACTTTTTTTAAACTACTTATTGTAAACTGTAGTGGCGCTTATTTGGAAGAAAGTAAATGCATATTTATTTATGACAAAATTAATGCACTAAGTATTTTTTCTCTAATCTATTGTCCGCTTTGGGCCTGAAATGGGCCGTCCCCTTTCGACCCAATATAGACTATTACCATAGATTATACACTTAATATATTAGAGATAGATGCGCAACTCTCATTTTTATTTTTGCTTTAGTTAAAGCCCGGTCCAGCAGGCGTCGCTACAGTCGATTATTAGTCTCCCTACCCCCCACCAGGTGGCTTTTTTAGTAATTTTAATATTTTTAATAACTCTCTTTATGAAAAAATCTTATCGTTTAGAATCGCTGAAATTCCCGGTAGTACTTATGAGTTATTAAGGAATGTTTGATTGTGTTCAGCATTCTAATCGATAAGATCTTTTCATACAGAGAGAAAACAGTTTTTTTAAATAA